>NC_092198.1:3042142-3381785 GCF_043641665.1 Enoplosus armatus | reverse complement strand
CATCACGCCATGCCCTTCGTTCATTTGTCAACATCAGAATCAGAAATCGGTTTATTTCACATACAAGGAGTTTGCTTTGGTATTTTGCTGCATAAACACATAGTAAGAGAAAAGAGAAAACTAGTGCTGCAAAAGTCTTAAATATAAGATAGAAACCACCTAACTTTAGCTTTCCAACAGACCTGGTCGTGGTCCCCAGAGAACTAATCCTACTGACGCTGACGATGCTTTGATTTTTCCTCCGTTTGACGAGGAAATATCTCAACTATTGTAGTGACTGCCAAGAAATTTAGTGCAGACTTCGTCCAGCACCATCACCAGGTCAAAAACTTTGGCTTATGACTAAATACCTGCAAAGGTAATGACATTCCCATCAGCCTCAGCTGTACTCTGTTGTGTTTAGTGCTAATTAGCGAATGTTAACATGCTAACACATTAGCCTCCACGTATTTGTGCACATTTTACTTTTCTCTAAAGCTGAGCATCTCTTCTTCTTTTCTTTTTTTTTTTATCTTTTGGCACCATGATAAATTTGCTGCACAGTGAACGCCTACAGTCCCAGTGGAATGATCATTTTCCACTGATCTGACTTCGGTTTAATGAGGCTGACACCTTCATGCTCCGCATAATGAACCCACCTGTGACTTCGCTCACTTATGCAGTCTGCAGTGTTTACACGTAGGTGGGAAATATGTGCTGCTGCGTTGCATCATTTACATCGATTGCGCCATGCTCGCGTTGCATTTGAGGGTGTAATTTCAAGTTTGTTACGTTTAACAGCCATTAGAGCGGAGATGTGTAGCTGCGGAGGTTTCCTCTGTGAGTTTCTGCCTGACTTTCTTTCACTGTTTCCCTCTCCACTGTTGTGTATGTAAATATGAAAAACAACTCTGTCAGTTGCCTTTGGCCCACAGTCAGCTTTATAAGCAGGCAGCTGACATGTGTTTCTGTTGACTAATGTATTTTCAGCTGAACCCTGTACCTATATAGAAGTAATAATCTGTGACATTTTCATATATACAAATGTCTGCTTTGCCTACTCCTTCTTGCTGATAACACACAATAGTGATTGAAACTATCACCAGATCATAAAACCTACATTCATTCGTTCTAGCAGTGCTAGTAGCATTTGACAAAAAAAAGAGGGGAAATAAACTGTGTGTTTGTGATCTCTGGGAAGTGCAGTGAAAAGTCTGCTCAGCTGTGAGCTGTTATCACGATTCTTTGGGGTTCATTCTAGTTTATTACATTCATAGTTTACAGTTTCAGTTTGATTTTCTTACTGAAATCCGTCTGGACGTTGTCCTTCTTCAGTCTCCAGAGAGAAGTTGATAGAAATGTTGATGTGCTCATCTCAGCAGTGAGCTTGGCGAGCAACTTAACTGTATTTTCTCCAAAACAAAGACGCTAGAATTGAACATAAAGTCAGTGACGGACAGTGCCCTTTGTGGTAAAGATGCAAATACAACATTATCTATCATAAAGCATCAGGTCTCTTTTAAGTAGAGTTAGTGTATTCACAGTTTTTCATACAGATTTGCATAAAATTATAGAAATACCACAGTTAACCACTGTTGTGAAAGGCACAATAACCACTTATATATATGTATATAAATGCTGGAAATAGTATTTATATTTTTTTATTTATTTTTCTCAACAACCTCTGACTCAACCTCAGCAATGACTTTGTTAAGTTCAACGTTATCATAACGTACAGAAATATCTCTATTAACAAAACCTCCACCAAATAACTTCTTAAAGACTCTTTATGGATCTTAAAATCTGTAAAATGTTTAATTGACTCAAAGTTAAATTTGAGAAAAGTACTGAACAATCTAAACTGTCCAGAATTAGAAAACTTGGCGTAAATCCTGTGCAAGTCCAGAAGTGGCTGCAGCTCACGCCGGCAGGCCGAGGATAGTGGTCTTCGTCGAAGTAGAAGTGGCATCATGTTAGGCCGTCGCTGCTGTCCATGGTGCTGAATCAGCCTCTTCCACGGGATTATACTGCCTACTGACACACAATGAGAGGATAAGAGCTGAGGGCAGCGCGCTCATCGGCTTTTTGTCACAATAATGGGTTTTTATGTTTAGGAAAAATTAGTGTAATGACTCTTCGCTTATCTCCATCGACAGAAAGGTATTTGTAAAAATAAATATTCTTAATCCAAACACTGTAGCTCATTAGCATGGCTAGTAGTCTGGCCTAATAGCTCTTACTGTGTTGACAGTGTAAGTAATAATGAACTGGCATGTCAGTGATACGTTTACTATGAAGATATGCACTTTGTGATGGGTGGGGTGAAGGTATAAACCCATTTCTAACCCCGGGAGACCAGGATACCCGGGACAAGGTCTGCATCTCTGTACTGCATATTGCATCCTTTCAGTCCATTAGGCACTAAACAAGAGGACGTTGTAAATAAATCTGTTAAGATGCGACACGGGCGGCACATAAAGTGTGCGGCTGTGATATTGTTGTACGGGTGGCACAAAGCAAATAGATGACGGTCAAGGGCTGGGTTACGAGGCAGAGTTTATATGAGCTCTGTGATCACTGAGATGCGTTTTTACACTCCGCTGTAAATAAACCCGGTGGAGAGAGTGGCCGTGGGCAGATGAGCTTCTGTAAAATAACTGAATACCATTATTATTTATTTCTTTTTAACAAAAGTGGCCATGTTTTATGAAGGCAACTTGAGTCATTATTATTTTCATGGTCCGTAGCGCAGCAATGGGATGTAAGTGCAGCAGGATCCCATTACAGTGTGTGCAACACAGGCCTGTACAATAACAGAGCATAGATCAGTGGCTTCCCAGACATGTGAGCTGTTCTGTTGTCTTCTATCAGCTGTCAGCCTCTTTGCTTCCTTTAATTATGTGGCTTCTGCTTCTTTTCTGACGTGTCACAGACCACAATGACCGAATGTCTTTGTGTTGAGCCTTAAAGGAATAGTTCAACATTTTAGGGAAATATGCTCATTCACTTTCTTTTTTTTTCCCACAGTGACATGAAAGGGCTGTACGGAGCAGGAGTCAGGACTGCATCATTTTCTTATGAATCAATTATTAAATGGGTATAGTTTCCACCTTCTGACCACTCTGATTAAAAAAGGGAAATATGTGTATTGTCCCTCCTCAGATGTTTACATACCTAAAAATAATACATGCAACCTCAGCTAAATTTTGGCAACAGCTGGATATAACGACCTGGTGAACAATCCCCCCTACAGCCCGCTGCCGAGGTAATGAAATAAAGAGATTAAAACGAAATCATAGCTACGGTGAGTTCAAGTTAATCCCACACCACGAGCCCCATCTGTTCTTAATCAGCTAACACGAGTGATATTACAGCAAACACACGTCCTGCATTTAGCTCGTGGCTAATTGGACAAAAACACTGGTCGAAACGCATTGTTCAGCAAAGTCACACACCACGATCACTGCAAAGCCTTGTGACCTCTGCAAGCTCTGAGTTTAACAGTGGTCTCTTCTTTTGTAGTTTTCTCCGTCACCACATCGCTTTTATTTCCAGATATCCGAAAATCTCAATATTTATTGAAAGGAATATAATTTGTTACTGTTATTTGGGGGTTTGTTTGGTCGCCATCGGTGTGTGAATGGGTGAATGAGACCTGAACTGTAAAGCACTTCGGGAACCGTTAACGTTGACAAACATTTACCATAATGGATGGACATGATGTGCTAATTAGTGAGCTTTAGAGGTGTTGGTAAGCGTAGTTTTTCACTGTAGACAAAGCCAGGCTAGCTGTTTTCTAGCCTGCAAGTGAGATCTTCTCCAAAAAGGCAATGAGTGAAATGTGCAAAGAGCAGCAATAAAAGGTGGACTATAGTTCGTGGTTAATGGCAGCAATTGCCTTCGGGATGAAGGAGCCTCAAGCTCTGGAGCTCCTGAGCCTAGGGACCCTATACCTCCGCCCAGAGGGCAGAAGGTGGAACTACTGATGCAGGAGGCGGGATGGATCGGCCAAGATGGAGGTGGCCTTTCTGACCAGAGACTGAGCTGGGACCCCCCTGTGATCTTAGAGCAGGCTGAATGTTGTGCTGTTCCTTTTACAAAAAGACAAAACTATGGTATGTGGCATTACATTGACATACTTGTAAATGTAAACTAGTATACTTGTAGTATGTAAATAGTGTATAATGGAAGTGAAATAGTCTGCTCTCCAGTCAGCTGGAGGATCTTGTGAGTTTTCCGCTGCTACTGATGCATCACTGTACACAACACACACACACACACACACACACGCGCTGAGCTTTCTTCACTGAAATAACTCTGCTTCAGTGACTTGATGTTTGGCTGCTCATGTTGACGTGATTTACTCCAGGCCCCCCAGCTGATGCTCTCCACGTTATTTGTCAACACTGCAGAGCGTTATTTATTAATGACTTCTTCGTGCTTTATTAAACTTACTGTCATAACACCTCATCTGGGATCGTGGAGGGACTTCACCCGCCCTCCTCCCGCTGGTGAAAGATAACTCTTGTAAGCCGAAACCTCAAGTTGTTTATTTCTCATATGTGGTCCATTTTGCTCGCGGGATGTGACACGCCGCCGTTTACTGAGCCCGGAGGAAGTTAGATCAAACTCTAAGCGATGGAGCCGCTTGCCAACAGCCTGCCTGATGTGTGCTGTCCATCTTGGAGGAGACCGTGTTACTTAAGAGGTGTGTTTGCATCTGTCAGGCGTGCAGCATCGGCTTTGGCCCGCTCACTCGTCGCCATCCGTCTTTCCCGTTGATGTCCATTTACAGTGCTTCTCGCCTGATGATTTCAGCAATCTAAAGTTATCACCACCTCACCAGCGAGCGCAGTTATGCCAAATGGGCCCGGTGCCTGCCAACAGGACCACAGCCACCCCTGCCACTTCTTATCAGTAGGCGCTGCTGTCAACCCCCCCGAACAGTCTGGTTATTTCAGGGCAGGCCTCTCCTCCTGTGTCCCCCCCAGCATCTCCTGCAGGGCTGCTGTCATCTTTACGGATGTCACTCACTGCAGGAGGACGTGCCCATGCTCGCCTTGGCCTGGAAGTCCTCTGAACTGGGGGGCGGGGGGCTCAGTGACAGGGCCGAAGTATCTGAAACCCCTTTTATACAGCCCGTCGTGGCTTTATGACAGGTCTGCAGAGTCATTCTGTCTTCTGAGACGTTTCTAGTACACTCGCCCCTCGACTTAATCCACTTCAAAGCACAGTGGGTTGATAAAGATACCCTCAAAAGCACGTGTTTATTTTTCCTGCTGGAATCGTCTTCATCTGCAGTACCACGATGCATCACCTGGACACATGTATGACGACAGGTATAGATGCGATCAGTTCTGAGTGTCGGCTTTTACACGCAGACAAAGGAGATAATCGCATCATCACCTGAGTGTGGCATGATGTTGCACCATCTCAGCTCGGATGATCAAAGACAAGAAAAACACGCTAATTGGCACTCCCTGGAGACTCGGAGCTGGAGGATAGATCCAGCTCGTCTCAAAACAGTAAAAAATATTCTCTTTGAAATTATGCAGTGCTAAAGTTTGCAATGCTGCACAGTGTGTCATTTAAACAGGCAATTTAAAAATGAAACCAGACAGAGGATTCTAAAATACTCTGTTAACTCCCTCGAAGTTTTTCACTGAACTGGCAAAAAAATGCCAGCATTACAGAATTAAAGTTGCGCTCAGCAAGATTTCTGTACATAGAAACAGCTGCCTTATTAGCTGAAATCACAAAGTGAGGCTGCAGTGGAGAAGAGCGTCCCCCCTCCCATAGATTCTTCATGTGGTGCCCAACGGAGACGCTTGTGTCTGGTGTGGACACTCAAAACTATTAAGACCATTCTGGTGTTTTTGTGTTTTCCCACTAACTATACATTCTAAACTATTTTCCAAACTTCGCTTTCACTACACGCTGACTTTTTAAAAATGTCAACAACTTGATGCTTGATTTGAGGCCCCGCGGCAAAGATGAGCTGCAGGGCCCTGTTAAGCCCCGGTTCCTTCCCTTTTTCTATTTCCAATGTGTACAGTATTCCTATGCTGGAATATTACATGGCCCCAGCTGTCTGCTCTGACAGGACGGACTGGTGCTCATGCCAATCTTGGATAAGAATAGAGGGTGTGAACTGCAGCTTTGACATAACTTTGACAAAGAACATGTCTCCTAAAAGGCAACATGCAAGAGAAAGAGTGACTCGACAACTTTTGACCCGGCGGCTCATCAATAGCAACAAGAGATTCAGTGAGCTTTGCGTTGCTAAACACAAAGACAACAGCTGATGTGCTGAGAGTAACTGTTATCTAATATCAGACTTGATCATTTAACAGTGTCATTTTATTCATTCATCTCAGTGAGGGATGCAGTTTGAATGATCTTGTGTCTCATTTTGCTTTGATGTCCATCAAACACAAACTCGCAGCTCACTGATGTGACGAAGAATTTCTGGTTTCTGCTCACATTTCTTCAGTTACTTCTGTCTTGTGGAGTTTCCCCGTACGAGCAGTGACAGGTATTTTTTTTTTACAGGCAGAACCAGATGCGACAAGTGCCCCTCCTGCCACTCCCGACTTGTTGAACCACAGTTAAGCACAAGTTAAAAAAAAAAAGCACTCATTCATCTTCTGTGTGAGCAAAACAAAGCAAATCCAAAAGGCCCTGCTGGCTTCTTAGTTCTAATGAGCCTAAATGGGTCTAAATGTCGGGGAACAAGAGCACCTGCTGCAGCCTGGCAGGCCGCTGTCATGCTGGTAATAGTTGACTGGCACATACAGTCTGCCACAGGAGCTGGGCAATTACGTGGGCAAACAAACTCCCTTATCTCTAATGAACACTTGCAGTTGCTTTTAAAGCGTTCACATTTGTCCTGGCAGGGAGGACGCGAGTCGTCTCTTACCATCATGCAGTCTTCCCGGAAATGCTTCAGCAATTTGACTGCTGGCAAACAGTTCATTACTGGGGAGGGGTTTTGAAAGGTGGAAAACCTGCTGTTCTCTAAAGTATGGGCTTTCAGTCAAATAATCTTGGCCTCTCATTACAGCATCAACAGCCCCACTCCTCCTATTGGATCAACCTGTTTTAAAGATCTAGCAGTTTCTCTTATTGACGCAGACCGCTTGTTGAATTAATACTACGAGCTACAAAAGACATACCTCTAGTGGAATCCAGCCATGTGGATTATACCTGCAGACCACATCTTTGGGTGTAAATACAATGCAAAAGAAAAAAGCCACCTACCATGTTAAAAGGTCTCAACAAAGCCTGGTAAAAGCAACAAGTAGTTGAAGTAGAGTGAAGCCCATCCAGGGCACTCCACCTGTCCCGCCTAACTCATTTGCGTGTTAAGATTTAAACCAGGTGTAAATGCAAAAACCCAGTGGATTGGATTGCATTATCCAGTTAATGTATCCAGATGGTGTAAATGGGGCCATGCTAGGTATTGTTACCCAGCTATGTCAATAAAGAATAGTTACAAACAAGTCTGGATGGCTTTGGCGCAGCTGTAGAGGTTGTTGTAAGTGGAAAACAGAACAAAAACCAACTCGCTACTGATTGGTTAGGGTAACACTAACGAAAATATCTGACTCCTTAGCTGCTGAATGCTCCATTATGTTCGTTAGCTACAGCCGTGGCCAAAAGGTTTGAGAATGACACAAGTATTGGTTTTCACAAAGTTTGCTGCTTCAGTGTTTTTAGATATTTTTGTCCGATGTTACTGTGGTACACTGAAGTATAATTACAAGCATTTCATAAGGGTCAAAGGCTTTTATTGACAATTACATTGAGTTTATGCAAAGAGTCAATATTTGCAGTGTTCACCCTTCTTTTTCAAGACCTCTGCAATTCACCCTGGCATGCTGTCAATCAACTTCTGGGCCACATCCTGACTGATGGCAGCCCATTCTTTCATAATCAATGCTTGGAGTTTGTCAGAATTCGTGGGTTTGTGTTTGTCCAACCGCCTCTTGAGGATTGCTCACCTTTTCTTCTCCGGACAAGCTTTTTTCCGGATGCCCCAAACAAGTGGAAAGGGGATTCATCAGAGAAAAGGACTTTACCCCAGTCCTCAGCAGTCCAATCCCTGTACCTTTTGCAGAATATCAGTCTGTCCCTGATGTTTTTCCTGGAGAGGGTTACCTGTCTGCTGCCATTCCTGAGCAAGCTCTGCACTGGTGGTGCCCCGATCCCGCAGCTGGATCAACTTTAGGAGACGGTCCTGGCGCTTGCTGGACTTTCTTGGGCGCCCTGAAGCCTTCCTCACAACAATTGAAGTTCTTGATGATCCGATAAATGGTTGATTTAGGTGCAATCTTACGAGCAGCAATATCCTCGCCTGTGAAGCACTTTTTGTGCAAAGCAATGACGACTGAACGTGTTTCCTTGCAGGTAGCCATGGTGAACAGAGGAAGAACAATGATTTCAAGCACCACCCTCCTTTTAAAGCTTCCAGTCTGTTATTCTAACTATTCTAACTGTGTTAACGAGAGAATCACTAACACGATGTCAGCTGGTCCTTTTGTGGCGGGGCTGAAATGCAGTGGAAATGTTTTTTTGCGGGATTAAGTTCATTTTCATGGCAAAGAGGGACTTCATCTGATCACTCTTCATAACATTTTGGAGTATATGCAAATTGCCATCATAAAAACTGAGGCAGCAGACTTTGTGAAAATTAATATTTGTGTCATTCTCGAAACTTTTGGCCACGGCTGTAGTCTCTACCTGTCTCTACCTGGAATGTCTGTCTGCTGTTTGGTGATGGGCAGGTGGTATGCTGTGGGTTTACAGCTGCCTGCTGCTGCTGCTGCTGGAAACAATGAGCACAATGAGCTTAAAAGGCTCCGTAGGGCACCAGTGAACTGCAGACCAGAGTAGTCGTCCTCTGTTTATCACTATTCACATCACACGCAGCCATTTGATCCATTGTTATTATGAAAACATTGATTAGTGCAACATTACGCAGAAGATATAAGTGATAAAATATGGTCTCTTGTTATTTGGGTGAACTGACCCTTTAACGAACAAACCTGTAATTAACACATATTCACAGTATAATCGGGCTGCCAGTCTTATCGGCTGCGTGGCAGATGAGGTATTGATTGAACGTCTTTGTTCATTTATTCATCCACGACATCCTGATTATGCTCGTCGCTGCGTACGCACTCGCTAACAATGCTTCTTTTCCCTTTTGAACCTCAAACCTTATCAGCATACAAGACACTTGAGAATAGAGGCTCAACAAACAAACAGAAGACACATTTGCATCGCTCCGCTTTGACTGGTCACGTCTGTGTGCCTTACAAATTGCATCAGCCTAAGATCATTAGCATGAATCAGTGCGGAAGCCTGACACAGCAATAAGAAAGGGTGAGCCAGAAAAGGCTGAACGGAGGACGATTATATGGCATCTCAGAGCCGCCCTATCTCTGGCACACACACACACACACACACACTCTGCCGCTGCAACACCGCGCTGTCACCAGACAAGCTGTTGCCAGTCAACAGAGGAGCGTGTAGACGGCGAGGAGACAGAGAGCGGGTGGTGTTTATTCTCCACGAAGGCGGCGCAGTCCGACTGAAGGCCGGGTGCTGCTGGCGGTGACAGGGCAGCTCAGCGTGATTGACTGCGCGGCCCCGTGGAAATTATCACTGGGGGCTGAGGAATAAAGCAGAATAAGCCTGGCGTTATCACATGTCACCGTCCCCTTTGCGGAGGAATATGCATGTCACCCGAGTCTGACGGACTGTCTGGGCAAATGTAACGGTGGCGTCTGAGATAGCGAGGGATTACACTTTTCATTAAAGCTGCACCGTGGCAGCCCGCAGCGCGAGCGGCGCTGCACATCAGCGCGAGGTCACGTCATGTGGTGTGATGTCAGTAAACTACACGCAGCACGCTCACATTTACACGGCCAGCTTCACAGCAAAAGACGGCGAGGGAGGTGAAAGGTCAGACAACACAGTTCACCGTGTGTCATTACAAAGTGACAAATAATTAACAGAGTAAAACAGACAAATAACACAAAATAATAACAGCAAATAATGAAGTTAAAATCAAGAAATGAAGAAGTGATTTAAAGGAAGCCGTGTCATTTCACAGCTGGGGGTGTCCTCACAGGAAAGACACGGCCCCCTCTGGTCTTAAACCCAGACAGAGCAACAGCCAGCAGGCTCTTGTCTGTGGCTGCGCTGGTAGTGAGCGTCAAACATGCTGAACGACCGAAGGCTCTCGACCTCCGACAATGCATGAATGTTTGCGTGAATCCATAAAGAAGATCTTGTGGCATTATGTGGTACAGCGTCGGTGTTGTTCGGCAGCAGCACATGAAAGTCCTGCTTTGTGGTTTACAACTGCTCATATTTTGTGCTCCATAAATTAGATGATCCCAGTTGGCTAATCCCTTGAAGACCAGTCGCGCTGATCACTGCGGTCATATACCCATATTACACAGCTTGTAAAAAAGATGTCAACCGTTTGCCTTAGTGACATTGCACTTATAAAACAACAGTGGATCTTTGCTAATTGGACTGGCAGCCTTTGTATCAATGCCTCTATGATCTCAGCTACTAAATTAGAACAATGTTGATGTGAAGTATCTGTCGATGCAGCAGACGCCGATATTTTATTCCAGCAGTGTCTGCAAATCTCTACAAATCCTTTCAAATCTAAATCCAAAATGAAAATGGATTGTCTCTGCTCGATCCATACAGTAGATGGACTGTGAGCTCGTTAGGCATCAGTAAACCCGGCGGCACCTTTCACCAGGCGCCACACAAGAGCAAATCAAACCCAAAGTCTTTATGGAAGCTGTCAAGTAATTGGCTGTCCTCTGTTACGAGTCCTCTGCAGGTCTGCTCGGAGACCATGTTTTTATTGGCCCAACTTTAAAAGGCCTTCACGTCGGACTGGGTCATGCTCCCATCTCAGCCGGCCTGTGACAGGACGGGCGCTGGGACAGTCTGATAAAGTTGGAGGGTTCCCTGGCTGATGATGGTGAGCTGGACTGGGATTTGCTTGAAGGCTGTCACTTTTACAGCTGACCTTGAGTAGAGATCCTCTCTGAAATTTATGGCAAATAATGTTCTAAGGAGTCCCATTTCCAAGATTCACTGTCACTTTGCACTCAACCATCACTCTGCCTCAAAAGACAATCTGCACTCCTGACAGGGCAGTCCCATAAAAAATATTGCCAGCCACCTTGGTGTCCTATCCAATTATGTGAAGAGGGAATTAATACTTTAAAAAGCTGCTAGTTTTTTTACAGTTATTGCAATTTATGCTATCTGTTTCACAGGCACATTAAGACTGATTGACTTGAGGCATCATTACTTTCTGTGTGGCACCAGGTTGGCAGTTAAGTAAAGTAATAGTTACTGAAAATTCAAATCTTTCAACCTTAAGAGTCTTAATGCCGGCAACAAGGGGTTGCTGGAGAACTGTATTTCAATCACGTCTCAGCTGAGCCAGTTGAGGTGGTTCAGGCATCTCATAAGGATGCTTCCTGGACTGGAGACCTCCCTTTAGAGGATTTGGCTTTAGGAGGAGACCCTTGGGAACATCAAGAATATGCTGGATGGAATACAAATCCCACCTGGCCCATCGTGAACAACGCGGCTCAACCTGCTGCCTCTGCAACCGGGGCCAGAAATAGATTATTGAGTGGATTTTCTGACATAAACATATTTAACATATACTTAGAGATCACCTGTGACCCCAACATGGGGCCGACCCCAAGACTGAGAAACCGTGTTGAGTATGGGGGCTCTGATGTAAAACTATCCACATACTTTAGCTTTCCGTAGTTTGAGGTTGAGGTTCTCGTCGTTCCCCTTTAAAGACGCAGTGTGCAGCTTTTCACCCAGAGGCAGGATTTGCATTGTTTGCCCCTGCTTCACTTTGTCACGTCACCCTCCTGCCGTAAAAATGGCTTCTAGCCTGAGGCCGAGGGAGGAGGCATCTGTAAAGACCCCACAGGTGTTAACTAAAAAATATATATACGCAGATCCCCTGCGTTTTGTCCGCTTCACATTTAGCTTTGCTCTTTTTTGACATTTCTTGCTGTTTTCCATCATTCTTGTTGTTCCTGTTGCTTCCTTACAGATAGTCTCAGTGAAGCTCAATAGATCCCGGGGAACATAAATGATTTCTAAATAAATGATGCTGACTCCACTTCTGAAATAATTCACACATAAACGCTTTTTGAAGGTTTTGCTTATGGACTACTTTTCCCACTTTCTGGATTTGTTTGAATGTGACCTTTTTTTATCGCGCCGTCCCTCCGTCTCTTTCTTTCTCATCCAATCTTTGCTTGAATGCTAAAAAAGTTTATTAAGATTTATACTGCCGTGTATTGTCCTCCTGCCACACGGCGCCACGCTGCTCGGGCTTTGATGAAACCAGCAAGTTTTACCCATTAATAATTACAATCCGGCACACAAGGACATCTGTTTCCTGGGGCTGTATCAGCTCATACACAGTAACCTGATGCAAGAGGGCTAAAAGTGGACTTGTGGTGACACTGCAGTTTTTCACCCAGCCAGCCTCTCCCTCTCTCTCCCCCTCTCTCTCTCTGAGCGGCTGTCTCAGCCTGATGCCAGGTCATGTTATAAATTAACGCAGTAGCAGTTTAGGTTTGGCTCCCGCGGCCTGATAAAAACAGGTTGCGGAAGAGCGAGATCCCCACAGCTGTAGAGGTGGGATAAGCGCTGGTGGACACGAAAGCTATTTGTCATTGTTAATTATTTGACTGCTATAGCCCCACAAAAGACATCCAAACTAATTAACAAACACAACTAGGAGAGCAGCAGGGGACATCGTGGACGCATTAACACTGGGGATTGTTTTGGGCGTTCTTGGGAAAGAATTTGACTCCAGAAAAACTGAATGACTTTATAAAGTGAACTTTCAAGTACTTTGGGAACAGGATTTGCCTGCTTATAATCCTGTTATTTTAATCTCAAGAGGGCTGTTTTTTTCGCGTCTAATACAGATAAGTAATTTTATGAGATTAAATACACTACGTCTTTGTTTACCCCTACTTTTTTTAAATTAGGTTTTTCTCTGTATGGGAGGTGTCTGTTAGCGTTATGACAGTACAATCCCAATGCAGAATCACATACATGTACATAGTATGAGGAAATCACACCTCAGGGATGATCTTTGGCATCGGATGTGAATGTCATCCTTGATCTTCCTCCGGATGTCCACTGACTCCTGGTCGATGACCTTAGACCTCTTCCCAGTGGTCGCTGTTGTTGTCTGTTTCTGGTGGGGTTCTACTTTTTGGGTGTATCAGCAGAGAGATTAAGGTGCTAAACCGTTTGTGGTAAGTGCTAACTCCTTAATCATCCATTCCTGATAGCCATTGGCCCTCAGACCTGCTGCACCTCCCTCTTTCTAACCTCCTCTTCAATTCGAAGCTGTTCGGGGCCCTTAGTACTGACATTTTGTGTTCTAAACTGTGGTCTTTATCCACCTGTCAAACGCAAATCTCTACTTACTGTCATGTTTGTATTCGCTAGTAAACCTGATGTGTGGCTTAATGCTGTTGATGTGTCAGGCGATATGACATCTGAGCCGGCTCCCTTCACTCAGTATGTGGACCTGTGAGCTTAGAATAATGAGTATATTATCTCACAGATGCGCAGAGGACAAAAGGCTGACTCACCAGTATTAGATCTGGTGGTCTGGGTTGGTCAAAGGTGCTTCAAACTAACTGTTTTGTACTGGTGACAAGTCAAAGTCTAAAGGCGGGAAGCCTGCTGTCGCAGAGCGGGTTAAGACATGATGAATCGTACAAACGGAGATAAGGTGGCACACTTGCCGATAGTAGGGAAAGGAAAAACTAGTTGTAGTTGAGAACCGGTTACAAATTGTCCGATCCATCAAAATCTTGTGCCTCTTATGTCTCCGAATGTCTGTAAAATGATCATTTCAGTTAAGAGTGGAAGCACCAGCAATGTAGTGAAACGTCTTTCTTCACAATATGAGCTTAAAATCCAGGAATGCCATGTATTTGACTCTATGCACGAGTGCCAGCAGCACATCCGCTACCGAGGGTAAATATCAAATGTTATAGTAACATTAGCGCCATGCAGGCAGGCTTGGGGGATTTTCTCTTTGACTAAGATGCTGTACAAATGTTCTCTCATTTCATCCATTTTAGATGATGACAGACCGTGTAGGCCTACTTTTTTGATCATGATCATGAATCAATAAATGAATCAAAAAAAGAATTGGATCAATAAGCCAATACCAATAATGGCATTGGTATCAATAAAATATTATCAATTCCCATCCCTGTACGATCCTCAAAACCTTTCATGTACTCAGAAATAGTTGTGTGAAAAAAAACTTTATCAGCTCTGTTCACCTGGACAAACACTGCAGGGGGTGAGCGTGCTTGTTGGTTTCAGAAACCCTCTGGAGTTCTCTTGTAAACAAACAAAACCGCCAGCAAACAAAACAGTGATCCAAACAAAACAGTGACTCACCTGTAAAAAACATTGCTCCATAGACCTGTTAGTGGTCAGAAACTCCGCAGGGTGCCTTTAAAGGAAATTTATGGCCCACAATCAGAAACATAAGGGAGGAGTTGGTTTCATACTCTGCTCAATCATCCGACCATACCATACTATACCAACTTAAATATGTGCAGGCTGATGCTAAGTCACATCGTGTGGCGTGATTACAAAACGAGCTGATACTGTTACTTGAGGCTGCCTTGCAGGGTTACTCTATTTATTTTACATCCACACTGTAGTAATTTGCAGACACTCGTATTAAGTAATTCCGTAAACTGCATTGTCAGGATTGTTTCTCCAAAAACTTTTATATTTTCACCAGAGGGAGCCATTTTTTTTTTTTTTTTTATAATGCAAGATCCTTATCAGCACATCCAACAATAGCTTCCATTAACCGACTCTTCTAAATGAAGTACCATTGTGCAGCCGGGAGATGTGTTTGTCAAATTAATCTTGCTAATGCTACTTACAGTAATAGCATAGGCATGGATTTCTTATTTTATTTTATTTTTATACTGTAAAAGTGTGCATGTTGTTTCACAGGCATTACTGGGAAAGGAGGAGTCATCTCTCAGCTCGCGGAGCGTTCACCCATAATGCAGCGATAAAACTATTCCTCTCACTCTCCGTCCCTCTGTCTCTCTGCCCCCACTCTCTCTTTCATCCATGGTGCTTTGGTGTCAGTGATACTAAAATTCAGCCATGGGAGAAAGGTTGTAATGAACACCACTGGACACTCAGATTCAAAGGTAAAGAGAGCATCCAGTATGAATCACTTAAAATAATATAGTGAGTAATTACTGAGCTCTGAGACAACAAGTCCTCTAAGCTAAACAACCAAATAGGCCGTTTCTCATTGCCTCTAAAAGCAACCCATGTTAGCATTTTCAGCATGAGTATCTGGCACCTCTAACCTATGACCACGGGCTGCAGACCTCATCTCCCCAGATCCTGTCCTAATTGTCCCGTCTGCTGAGGCACCGGTTTAAGCTCCAAGTTGGCTGATGCACAAATATGCCTTCATCATTATGCTACTTGGTTAGGGCTAGAGAAAAATCATTGGTTGAAATAACTTCTTTGCTACAGGCAACCTTCATTGTCATGGCGGCAAGAATAACCTCTTAAGACAACCGTTGTCATCGTAAAAAGAAACCTGGACAGTCTGGACCTCCTCCTTAAAGTCACGTCATTTCCACCTTTGCCCCTTGTCGTAACGTAGTTTGTTAGGAATCTGAACAAATCTTTTTTTAGGGGGGGGCGTTGGTTTCTCTGAGCAATCAGAAAATCAGGATGGCTGCAAACAGTTTAGCCTGATTATTTTACAACACGGATGAAGACTTTTATACACATACTGTACAGGGACTGAGATCTGGGACAACAAGTCCTCTAAACTAAACAACAAAAGAGGCCGTTACTCATTGCCTCTAAAAGCAACCTATATTAATATTTTTATTAGCATCTGAAGGAAAGGAAAGACCAGGTCTCAGCAGTCAACTTGGTGTGTACAACGATATCATAACCAATAAAAATGACGGCCAAAACTAGCAAAATGATGAGGCTGAAGTTGTAAAAAAGTTCTAGCTTGCCTGTGCACCGGGGGAGTTTAAGACGGAGAGAGACTGACACTGTTAGGGGGAAAGAGAGACAGACGGGCAGAGAGAAAGAAAGAGAGACCCAGAAACCGACACTGCATCAGAGAGTGCCAAAAAAAACATGTTATCTTCCTCTGACTCGCATTGTGTGCCAGCCACGAGGAATCCTGCTCTCTCCCACTTCTGTTCTGTTTCATCCGAGTGCAACGTTGCTGTTAATAATTAGAGAGGAGGTGTAAGATGCCGCCGATTCACCAGCAGAACAATCTGTTGCACACAGAGCTGTCTCATTTTAATAATTAAAATGAATCTACTCTCGTGCATATTTGCATAAATTAAATTAATATTTGTTCTGCAAGGCTTGGCACACACATTCCCGTCACCGCAATGTGTAAGCATGGTCATGATTGGCAGAGTCTGCTGTCATACAGGAGGGGTAATCTCCGCTCTGCAGCAGTGATACCAGGCAGCAGCACAGGTTCACTGCCTCATGTATGACCCTATCACGTGTGATTTACTGGCTTTCCTCCCACTGCAGTCACTCTTTTTTTACGTGATTAAAGCGCCCCATAGTCCGCCTGTGCACCTGAGCTGGTGGGATTTGGCCCCCGCAGCCCCTGACCTCCTGGGTTAGCCTTTCGTGCTGTAATCACAACATACACTGACCGCCATCTCCAGCTCTACCCCCTGGCCCCCCTTTTGAAGCGAGAGGGAATGAACAGAAGCACAATATAATTCTTGTTGATTGCCATGCGCTTTGACTTCAAAATTGATGTTGTAATATTCTCATAATTGGTTATTGCTGCACTAAATAACCCTGCATGGGATGACTTATAGCCTGATTTAAAGCAGAAAGAAGTGGCAGATCATGTATTGTGTCTGTAATTTCATTTCTTTTCCCTTAAAGGCAGAATGATTGCCTGTGTCCTTAGTAGGTGGACCTGAAAGTCATATATCCTTATGATATTCTTCTTTTCTAATACACAAACACTATGCCTATAAGAGCCCGCAAACAGCAGCAGTGCTTCTGCTTCTGACAAGCTGTGCCCTTGTTTGTAAGCTGAAGATGCACATAGCATCTCTGAAAACCGTCTGATTGGTTGATCAGCCTCCTGACGGAAGACAGGTTAAAAACAAACCAGACAAAAACATAAACTCAAACAACAACATCTCTGTATTGCCTCCATCTACATTCACCTACCAAGTTCCAGCCTTTGGATAAGAAAGGGGCATTGCTTCAAGCTCGCTAACATGCTAACACGTTGATGTTTACCATGTTTACCGTCTAACATTTGCTTTTTAGCACTCCTGTTTTTCTCAAAGGAGAGCGTCATTTAAAGAGCAGATATGTATGCTGTAACTAGGTGAACCTTAAGTGTACCACACGTTCATGCGTGCGCTTATACACACACAATTATTTCAGCGCTTAGCACATCTACCGACCACACCAACGCAATGGACGCCTTGAACGCAGCACGCCAGGTACTTTATGAAGGCAGAAAGAGAAAGAGCCGCTATGACTCAAAGCCTAGCAACAGCCTGGACATCGACACAACATACACGCTGATATATTTCTATGATGAGCTATCAGCTGATGATAGTTGCCCACCTTGTGCCTATGAGCCGTTCCTGCCTCCATGGCATGTGTCTTTTGGTGTATTCCCTAATGAACCCTAATGATACTGCACCTTGCAGCATCATTAGGGCGCCCATTTTTAGCATCACTGCCCCCCGCGGGAATTGACCTTCCAACCTTTGCAGTGCTAGCGCTTCGCTCATCTCCGAACACTCTATACTTTACAAAACAGGAGCAGCTACTATCGTTATCCAACCCTGGAGGACAGCACACACACACCGTGAGACAGTGTTTTTCATGTGAAGTTTTTGCACACACAACTTGATGGGTTGCATGAAAACGGTGGCTTTGTGACTGGATTAATGCAAAGGTAGGGGCGGTGGTCACTGTTTACATGAGCGGTTTCTGACTTTCAAATATAAAACTCCTCTTTTTTTTTTTCGGAGCGTCCACGGACTCAGTGGGCTGGGTTTAATTAACTGAGGAGAGAAACACCCAATGAGTTGAGTTTTATGCTCATCCGTGGGTATATTTTAACTTCGAAAGCAGTCTCCCAACTGGATGCCAGGCACTGCGTCCCATTTATCATGCAAACTAGAAAACTGGATGAGCCTTTTCCCGGCCTGGGAGCTGAGAAACAGTCAGTGGGTTTGTTCAGACACTTCCATGGTGTGATGGTTCGTAATTCAAAATGGGTGGAGGCAGGACATTTTTCATATACCTTTCTGCTCTGTGTACTCACCAAAGCTCTTTTTTTACTTTGTAGAATAGATCTAAAAATAGTGATTATCCATTTGCTTTTGGTTCTCTGTATTATAGATACTGGATCTGCGTGTGTGCATAAAGAAGCATCCAGGTGCAAACCACCACCTCTGGCAGTCATGAGGAATAGAGGGTATGTATTGACGTCTCTCATTCACACGATACCACACCCCTCACTGAGCAGCTAAACAAACTCACTTTCGCTGATTATGATTAGAGGTGCTTTTGCCGACAGGTAAACAAACTTGTAAAAGTTTTGATTCCAAAACCACGCACTCGCTTGTTCAGGAGCTTTTAACCATATCACACAGCTTTCATCAGCTGATGTCGTTTACTTGTTTGTCATGGAACAGCAGAAATATAATAAATAACTGTATAAAAGTTTAATATTTGTGGAATATTCAGGAACAGTCCTAGAAGTTACATCATATTGAAGGTGGAGAACTCTGACTAATATGTTGGTCTAGCACCGTCTTTCGCCGGTGGTCGGTAGGTGGCTGTACTTCCCTACCTGACCTTGAATTTTGACTTTGCCCCGTTTACCGTTCCCAGATGTCTGAAGAGACCTGCTCGCTGCCTCGCCTGCCATGTGCTGTTAGTTTAGCACCAGTCTCAGCTGGATGGTGGTGGAGTTGAGCGTAGGTAGGCAGAGCAGTAAATCCACACCGTGCTCATCCATCAATGTGCCCATGTTGCTGCTCTCTCCCTCCCTCCCTCCCTCTGCCTCTTTCCCTCCAGCTTAGCTGAGCTACGTCCCTCCTTGTACGGGTTCTGTGGCACATGATTAATCCCTCCTCTCATATCTCTCTCCTCATGTGTCAGCACCTTCCCTGCTTTATAGGCTTATTCTGAAATGAAGTGACAATTCCGCTCTGAAATATCACCAAATTAAGACCGCTGGCATGTGTAAACAACGCAAATATACACCAAAAACCATAAATCAAGTGGAGGCCGATGCCTAACTCTCCTATAAAAACTTTGTTGACCCTGTAATATTGAAAGGTTGCTTTGTGTGGTTGAGCCTTTTTAGCTGATTCTACATTAGTCATCTCGTAGCTGGCCTCTCTTATTGATGATATTTGTGACGCTGTGTGCATTAGTTCTTGAAAGACTGTATTCATGAATCCCTCATGGATTTAGCGAAGGTCAGAAAATAAACTTTCAAACTGAAATTTGAATTCTCTTCACATTTTGTGTAAGGAGATATGCACTATAACGTGGATGTTGAAAAGCAGAGGTTAACTGACATCCGAGTCGGCTGTCAGCGTCTGTTGTGTGCTGCTGACTGAGTGAACGCCACAGCCCAGTATAGCCTGCAAACACTGATACACTGATAACACTGATGCTCTCTCCAGTCCATGGCAATTGACCAAACACACAGCAGTGTGTAGTCCTATAACTTCAGCACTCCGAACTCTTCCCAGTAATTGGAATCACAACACAATGTAATTGATGTACATAACATATGGAGTGCTCAAACCACAGATTATGGACTAGCAACCGCTAACAGCATCAGCCCTCACGCTGGTTAACGGCATGTTAAGCTGCTCGAATTGATTACAGTACAGCGTCAGCCGGAGCCATAGACTGTAGGGACGACATGACAGCTCCCTGAAAGTGAAGCCAAAAGGCCTCGATCGCCCCCTGCTGGCTGGTCATAAACCCCGCCCCCCCCTCTATGGTCAGAACCCCAAAATCCCGCTAATTTGACTAAAGACTCAAAACAAACAGCCAGGATATATACTGATTTAATTTTAGTGCAACAACAGCAACACCTTCTAGACATGATTCGTTTACGTCAACTTAGTTTCTGTCAGGAGCACTGCAAGAAAACCTTTCTTAGATTGAAGTCACAGAAAGTTTTGCAGGTTTATAGAAGAAGTAAGACACTTGAATGGAAAGGAGAAGGAGGAAAAATATCTCTGGAGCTGTAGAGATGTAGTGTGTGTGTGTGTGTGTGTGTGTGTGTGTGTGTGTGTGTGTGTGTGTGTGTGTGTGCAGCCTGCTGGGGAGGAGACAGCCGGAGAGCTCTCTGAAAAACCCTTCCTGGCTCCCGGCTTCTGAGGCTGACTCGCCTGCATATGCATGAAGTCAAACGTTGTGAGCGGATGGAACTGATTGAAAGGAAATATGACAAGCTTCATCGTACAAGCGCGCACATATGGGCTCTAGATAATGCACATGTACACACACACACACACACACACACACACACACATATCTACTCAACTGGAAGGTGCAGCGCTGAAACCAGCTGTTCCACTGTGTTTAAATTATCACCTGTCAGCACAAATTTAGCCTGCTTCTGAAGGGGCTGGAATTTAAATTTTCAGATCTGCCATAGAAATCACCCCCCCCCCCCCCTCCTTCCGCTGTCATCCATCATAAAGTACAGGCAACAGAGGCCTAGCCATCAATTTTCCTCATTTCCTTTTAAGATCACAGGATTTTAGTTCAGTCTTAGTCGAGCAGCTCTGCACAGAAAAGACAATTTTATAAATTTCTAGAGACACAAAGGTTCTATCAGCTATATTGTTTACGTGCAAGACATCAGCGTGAAGCCAAGCAGATAGTTAAGTGCTTGTGTTTCTATTGTTTCACAGACACCAAAAGACAGGAGCCAACTGCACGTCTTATTTTGTAAATTCTCCAAGCCGAGCGAGTTCACCCGTCCCATATTGTAGAAAGTGAGATTTCCATGTGTTTTTTGATTTTAAAGCAAAAAAAACTGTATAAATACTGTGAAAGGATCAAAGCGCTCAGTCTACGGAGAAATGCGCACAGCCCGTATTCAGACACCTTTAAACGAGCTGTCAGGACCTCTGTAAGGTTGTGATGTCACAACTGTACAGTCACTGCACTGCAGCCACGCCCCCCAGCAGGTCATCTGCTCCAATCACAGCACGCCAACCAAGTACAGGGACGCTCATCCACCCGCTCAGTCTGTGTGAGTTACTGGAGCGCTCTGCTCAGGACTGTTCGGTTTGTCTAAAACAGCTTGTTTCAGACAGACGGGGGAACTGAGGGGCTGCATGAAGGGCCAGTAGAAGATAATTAGGGACTGTTTTGAACTGTGAATCATGCAAAGCTACTCTAGTGGAGTCCCAGAATAAAAATATAGAGCTGAAATTTGCATAATACCGGACCTTTAAAATCAGGTGTGGTGGATCTAAAATGAAGCGTGATTCTTCTTATTTCTTTGCTCAAAATCGAATCAGAAACTGATTTTAGTTAAAACAGCTGCATTTTTTTTTTTCCAGTTTGACGAGTCAGAAAAGACTAATGACCGTAAACAAGTGGTGCCTTTGTCCAGTCAGGTGCAGGGAGCGTTCAAGCCCTGTCACACATCTGTTGTGCAGCTATTCCATGTGGCCTTTCAAGACTAAAACCAGAGAGGTAAAATTGTGACATGAAGGAAGTTATCCCTTTACATTTCCCTCAGCTGTATTTCTAATTAAATGATCAAGCATACAGCAGCAGCCAGGCCATTGGTCCTTTGGCCTTGTGGTGAGCGAGGTTTGCATCTTTCTCCCAGCAGCCCCGCAGTTGAAAGCAGATCAATAGCGCACGTCCTCAGAGGAATCATCATTTTGATCCTGGTTGTGACTCCAGCCTGTCCTCACTGGAGCCTCTGCCTCCCGTGTAGGCCACTGGCAATGAGCAAGTGGTAATAACTGTAATGACGCGATTACCTCTAATTCAATGCAAATGCTGCCGCCTTAGACCCACGGCGCTCCATCAGCCCCAGGGCATCAAAGACGGCCGTCCCGTTGTGGCTTAAATGTTCCAGAGTTAACTATGAAAGGCTTGCCAACTTGCTTCCAACACCTCCAGACGTCTAGATATTTCATCCCAACACAATACCAGATATTGTGGAGTCGGCTCATTTATGGATAGACGCCGTTCCCTTTTAGCTTGCAGGGCAGAGCTCTGCCACGGTCTAATGAGGCAGAAGACAACATGAAATCAATAGCTGCTTCCAGCGCAATGCAATGAGAACAGCCCAACAGAGGACTCCGGTAATTAAATGTATTTCACCGCGTATAACGGCCGGCTGGTTAAAGGTTGTAGAGCAGGAGAGTTGTTTTGCAGTTTGTCCGAATGTAGGTTAAGTCTATTTTTTGTCTTCTTTGTCAAACCTTATCTCCCTCCTGCTTTTGCCAGCAGGTGTTTTTAGTCTGCAGGATAACTCTTAATGCATAGAACTACATTCCCTGTAGTTCACTGCTTTGGCATTGTAAATGCTTGATGTCGTGCAAACGCAGCAGAGCAATGTGCATATGTTGGAGTTTTTCAGTGTCCACTGGACAGGAATGAAGAGTGGGAGGTTTTGGAAGTCTTTTTCCACTCTGTAAATTGCAACGTCAATGTTCCCCAACAGAGCAGCACAGTCGTATTTGGTAATGTTGTATACTGTAGATAAATGTTATGGCCATCAGTTTGTTTCTGAGAAGCCACGGTTGACCAGTGGCTTTAAATACTACAACACACATCAGCCTTAGCCATAGAAGCCGAGAAATAAGCAACCCAGTTACTGAATCTTCACTCATATTAGATCTGCAAGGCCCCATTTAGAAGTTTGTACTGACTTTCATAAGGCCGCTTTCCAAAACCGTAAAGCGGCTAAGCCTGGCCGGGCAGGATGTAGCTCATACTGCATACTGCATTTGTCAGTAGTGTGTAGTGGGCGGCTCTGAATACAGCCATAGTCATATGACGCATTGTTGATATGAAAATAGTGATTAGTGCAGCTTTAATTCTCTATAACTCTATAATACTTCCTACCACTTTCATACTGCTCCCTGCCGGTCCACCATCTTTTCTTTTTCTTATCTAACAAACTTCATTAGAAAAAGCTAGAAATAATTGTAAATAACAGTAGACTAATCTAATATTTGTCTTTACTTATTTCAAATTATTTATTTATACTGTTTTTACAAGCAGACTATTATTGGGGAGATGATTCACCTTCCGTAAAATTGTGAAATAAATGGCAGAAATACAGCGATGAAAGCCTCACAAAAGCAATATCCAGGGCTGTTGCCTCAGGCTTTGTGGCTTTTTATTGTTGCATATCGCTGCCGGGGGCAACTCAGACAAGCGGCTGGTATTGGACCGTAATTGAAGTTGATATTAAAAGACAGGAGCAATGCGTAAGTCATGAGAGGAACGCAGCGGGGTCATCGCAGCCAAATGACACGCCGGTGTAACTGCAGTCACCTTCCCTGTGTGCTTGACAAACTGCTGCCACGAGGCTACGCAGGGAACAAAACAGATACATAAACCACTGCCCTTCACACAAGCCCTTGACTCCAGCGCTTTGGCATAATGGCATTGTCACTATTAAGATGTACTCACAGGACAATAACTGGAAGGAGAGACTAAAATGTGAAATGGCACCTACCTCACCTCGAGCTGTTTGTATGCGACGTGAAGGGTAACTGCTGCATTACTGAAACACCTGCCCGGACATGGGACACGTTATTGCCCTCACACATCATTTTTCAGCGACATTCATGCTGATTTCAGCCTGCGTTGTGCTGACAGCGTGATTCCTACTTAAAATAGTAAAGAAAAGGCTCATCCTGAACAACAGGTGTGCAACAGCAGTAAGATGTTACGATGTCTTTGTGCATAAGATGTATTATGCTGAGTGTAATCCCAAATAGTCGCGCATTCCCAGTGCCAAAGAGAAAATATCTTCGCACAGCTTGCCTTGCACTGCATCACATGCTGCTCTATTTCTAGGATCATGTGCTGGAAGTCGGGTGGAGCAGGTTCACCGTAATCTGTCATAGTGGGCTACTAATGTCACTGGCATCCTACTCAGCACAGCTCTACCAGCGTGTTTGCATAAAATGTGCACTGTACTAACGTTTGGTTTAAAAAGCAATTAAATCTTAAGTCTTTAAAAGTTATTTTTCTGAAGAATCCAATTCATATCTGGTTTGATTCATTCTTGAAACAAGTTGATTTGCTTTGGAGAAGTTTAAAGCACTTCAGAAATCCGATTAAAGCTACATTGATACTGCAGGTGGTTTTTGAAATGTGATTAAACCCAAATTTTAGGGATGCTGCATCTCTCAGACCGACCCCAATCACATTTCCAGCTGTGCTTTATATCACTTTGCAGCACTTAATGCTGACATCAAGTCCAGTCGGCGGAGACATCGCTGCATTATGGGCCTTTTTTTATTTACTTCATCTGCAGAGAAAACCAGGCCTTCTGTTTGAAACAGGCTTATATCAGCCACAGCTCTTCAGTTCTAATTTCCCCCGTTTCTAACCAGAGTTAATCATATTTTAACAAGAAGCCTGCCTGTTTTCTGATCTTCTTCCGTTTTAATTTTGATCCTGTTTGCTGGAAACTTCCTCCTCTTGATGACTTCACTGCAGTCTACATTTCTGCTGCACTCATTTCATCTGCACAACAGTCGCGTCACACTTTACACAGAAATACAGTTTTCATTCAGAGGTTAATTCAAATCACTTCTACTTTTTAGTCTTTTTCGATCGCTGTTGTGCCAACGTCAACGGAACTTTCACATTAAAACCCTTCCATTGGCTCACAGGTCCTGGAAGGCTTTTATTATGAAAAAGACAAGAGAAATGCATTGTTGACTATAGAGTGCTGCTATGAGTCCTAAAACCCGATAATGAGTTAGCATTTTTAAACTTCCGGTTCCCTCGTCTTGAAGTCGGTGGGTTTTTTTGAATGGGTTTTTGGTGAGATGCCTGAAATAAGGTCTGTGTTTAACACAAGCTTCAGAGATTTCAACGTTTTGTTCTACGACATGAAATACATCAGTAAACACCCCCAAATTTTGAAGCTTTTAACAATCTATATTCTCTTAAAAGTTGAGCTTAGTGGTGGTGACGTCGAAGTAATGTGACTGTGTTGTAGTTCCTTTATTGCCTAACGTTATTTAAAGTCCCCCTCCGCTCCAAAATGTCTTTTGCTTTTTTGTTGCTTCACTTGGATGTTTGAGCTTCGCTGTGCAGAGCTTGACACTGGAAGGCTGTCGGGATCACTTCATTGGCAGAAGAAAGAAAGCTGAGATGTGCTATGATCTGTATTTTTTTGCAGCGTGAGGCGTCTGTCGACGTCTCCAACTTGCGTGTTTTTGAAGTGATACTTTGCCGATGATTAAAAACAGCTTATATGTAGCTTAGCCATGTTGGGGGAGTGCTGCATTCATACACAAAACGACGCGGGGGGCATCTATTATTCATGGATCGTGTATTTGCTGCAGTCTTCATCGGCTGTAACAAGGCTTTTCGATTCCGTCTCCCCCTTGCTCTGACGGTGGGACACCCGCACACACACGTCTGCCATGTTGAAATTGTGGATTTCGTCTAGTTAATGCAGTCAAATGAATTATTAATTGTAATAAGCGGAGCTTCCAGGCTCCGTGTTTTATTGCGTCCTCCTTCACGGCTCTGTGACATTACAGAAATGGCAAACGTGTCCAAGACAGACTGAGCCCATTAATAACAGAGCTGAGCTTTGTTTCCTCCATGACTCTCCAGACCTCTCTCGACTTGACGAAGGCTTCTAATGGTCTGGCTGTGTGGCATCTGGAGCATTTTAATGGATTCCCCTCCAGCCCCTGCATTGCAATCTCATGAAGTGTTAATTTAAGGGCAACAAGAATGCTTTTAAGAGTACACGGGTTATTTGCGCTAAATGAAGTGGCAGTGTGTGTAGCTTCAGCTCGTGCAAATTTGTGAACCTTTAAACGTGAAACCATTTCGCCTCCAACGCAGCTGTCTGTAACAAAAGGAGCATTATCGTCTGTGGTGACTTTCTCTAAAGATAAAGACAGATTCTTTAGATGGATTATTCCCCCTATTGCCAACTAGATAAATGCTTCCTCATAAGAAATGATAATAAAGAGAGGGACCTACACCTCATGTCCCGGGATCAGAGCACAGGCGGGGCAGACGCAAAGTCTGTGATTTATTACCCTCTTCTACTAAATGAGCTCTCGTTTGCGAAGGTCCCCCGAAGTTAATACAATCCTTAGTTAAAGAGATAACAACCTATTGACAGAGACACAAAAAAAACAGCACTCGTATGCTGTATACGTGGATTTATACGAAGTACGGCTACTTTCAGGGTCAGGTAGAAACAGACAGTGAGTACGTCTGTGTCGGTGTCCCTTGGCAATTTCACAAACAACCAGGATGAATAAATATTTCATTCCTTCTTGAGTTGCACTCCATGAAAAGCAAAACATAGGTGTATCTATATTTGGATGCAATATTAATAGAGAATCAGTATTTGAAGCATGTAGTAAACTGTGCGTCTCAGGCTCCGGGCCTTTGTTCAATATAGAATGTCATTTTTAATTTGCTTTGTTCAAGAATCATGTACGAGATACAGGTTTATTAATGTATAATCCCTTTTACACTTTTATGGTTTGAGAGATGATATACTGGAGTAGATACCATGACTCCATTCATAAAAAGCATCTGGGGAAAAGACGTCACGTACGAGACCCGCTGTTTGACTCACGAGTGACCAGCAATGAGATCCGCAATTATTTAAAATTCTCTCAAAAATACCATTTAAAGCTGCATTCATTTTATTTTATTTTTAGATTTTTATTTTGGCTCAAAGCACAAACATATCTGACATATTACCATATTACCGACATAGTGATAGTAGTGAAGATTATCTTGATGAACAAAACGTGTAAGTGTCATAAACTTTTGTTTGCCACAGAGTTTATTTTCTGTAATAATCCTAAATCCCACGGAAAAATCCCATCGGCTTTTTGTCGAGGGAACCAGGGCGATGCTAACTTCCGGGTTTGCCTACAAAAATACGTCCCCCCCCTGCAGCACTCTCTTTACTGCTGCTACGCCTGTCAAGCTTTACATGCAGTTTACAATGATAATAGTGGCAGGTTTAGCATTGGAAATGTGTTTTAAGTTGTCGATTTTTCTGCTTCAATGACTACTGTCGCTGTTAGAGTTCATCAGCTGTAGCTAGCCAGCTCACGGTAACTCTGTTAGAATCCTGGCTGTAGATATGCACTGGATGGCTGCGGGACTGCGCATGATATCATGCAAACTGACTGAGGTTAAAGTTGCATGTCCCAGGCAAGAAGTAAGCCCCTTGTAGAAGACATGGAAACAAAAGAGGCTGTATTGTTCTTGAACTGGAGGGTAAAGCTAGTTAGCCATAGTGATGCAGTAAAGTACATTTTGGGTGCTTACTATAGAAAAACATACTTGGACAAGCGACACGTCGGTTAGGTTTTACTTTATTGTTCATGTTTTCAAAAACATGTTTCAGCAAACTGAGGATAATGCTCTCTCAAGGTTGCTGGAGTGTAAACTTTCATTAGGGTTTATTAGGGAATCAGTGGATTAGCCTGAAACTGGCTGAGGAAAGTGTATTGCATTGCTGCGCATGAAAACACTGCTCTATAGCGCCTATAGTGCCTTTAAGTTGAGTATTTACACTCCTCGTTACCTCTGTTTTGGTCTCACCTTTAGAGAACATTTCAGCTTGCAATATGTTTGACTTTTTGCTCTACTTGCTCACTTTGTCTGTCTGCTATTTGGTGCTGGCCAGATAGTGTCCAGTGGTGCTTTTTTAAGATGCTAAAAAGCTCTATAGAGCGGAGGGAAACGCCTTGCATGACACATAGCCATTTGATCCATTGTTCACATGAAACTCAGCTTTAAACCTTTAAACAAACATCACATTTTCTTCATTATTTAATCAGTCTTCTTTTGAACACATCAGTTATGAAACTAGCATGCCCTGGGCTTTGGTGATGCCTCCTCTCTGGACTGACAACTCTTTGGACATGTCAGTTCATACTTCAGTGAAGCACTGGAGGGAGACACAGCAGAATGGACATGTGAAGAGGAATCTGCCTACCCAAGCGGAGCTCCCTGCCCTGACTGGCAACAGTTCCCTGAGCAGATGATGCGCATCTCATCGCTGCTTTTTCCTCTTTTACAGCACCGATCCTGCAGTCTTTGAAAAATCTCAGTTCTTTTTTGACTACCATTACATTTCACCCACTACTTTTTTAGAAGTGCACTTCCAGATTCACGTCATCTTCCAGGGACACCTTTAACAGACAGCTTCGTGGACAGATAAACTCCTTCCTCTGGGCAACACAAAGCTGTTTGTTGTCCCTTGGTGTATTTACGGCCATTTATCTATTCAAGTGCCACTCTGTGATAAATTTTCTACTCACTGATGCAGAGCGGGAACTGGCACACACACACATCCTGACTTTGAGTGTCTTCCCCCTGCCTATAAATGTCCTCGTCCAGATGTGCTCCAACCTCTGTGGGACGCTCACACCCAGTTTTCCCAGAGGATGGAGAGGATGGATCTCAGGGAAGAAGATGCTGATCCCACATCCAGACAGGATCCTGTACACCCCACTGCATCAGAGCCTACTCACTAACATTTGGACTCTAATAGTCTTTATTACGGAGCATCTGCACCAAGAACACTCGTATAGCAGGAAGCTGAGACAGACATCCTCAAATTATTATAATACGATATAATATATAATATATATATATATACATGATAATACAGTATATACTGTGTTTATATTCCTATAGAATATAAAGCCCAGATGTTTTTGAATATGATGATTGTGAGATTCACATACCTTTCACAATCATTTACTTGTTTCTTTAGTGATACAACCAGGAGGATTTTAATAACAAATGAGTATTGACCAAATTGTGTCAGCAGCATCAATTGTCAGAAGTTGGTTTCAGGTGCTTGGCGTGGCATGTTTCAAACAGTTCGTCAATCCTCTCCGATATTCTGAGCAGTGTCTCCACCTGCTGCATGGCAACCGGACGGGGAGGACGAGACTACTGCAATGGTGCCTTTTTACATTTCAGTTTGTGTACGGATTAAGCGAAAGCAATACATGTAAATTAGTGATCTTTGGTGTTAGTGGGTGTATTTTTGAAACTGCCACAGAAAAATATAAAGAAAGAAATGACAATATGATACCTGAGTTGCTGTATCAATACCAAAACTATTCTTTTTTTTGTTACCTTAGCTAATGTTCTGAACTTTTCCCAAATATAATACAGTCTGAAATATTTCTTATTTTATTTATCTCTAAGACTACGGATGTGACCACAACTTTACAGCACTCATCAAGAACTGCAGTTTTCAGGAGCACCAAAAACTACAAATGGCAGATCTTCCAACAAAATTCAAATTGATAAATGAACAGTAGCAGTCAGGAACCACACCGGAGAGACCTAGTATTAATACAGATACTGGTCCATAACAGAAAGGTCGCTGATTTGATTCCCGCGACAGACAACACATATCTATCAACAGCTGCGTGTGCTGTCACGGCGTCCTTGAGCAAAACGAGGGCGCTGCTTCCTGTTCACTTCCCCCGTACGTCTCTGGATTGCTCTCATCTGAATGTAAATGCAATTCAAAGGGCCGGTGATCAGCCCGGGCAATCTGTGACTGACATGAGACAATGATGGGACTTGACAGACTGTGATAGAGATGGAATAGCTCTCGTCTGGAAACTCATGCAGCCAATGTTAGTCCCAGATTAACATTATTTGCTGCGATACGGATGTAGTGTTCATGTCAGCCTGAACATGACAGCTACCTGGGAGATGCGTTGAATGTGATATCTGTATCCTTGGAACAGAGCTCATGATCAGAATGACTGCATTTGGACTTCAGTGGGGTGTGATCTGTCTCCTCAGTAGGTTAGTATCTGTAAATCTTCTAAACCATCCACAGACAACAACCTTAAACCTTCAGGTCTTCTAGGTTTATTGACATCTGGGAACACAGCGACCACTTCATTTGTAGGTAAACCTCATGCTAACTGGGCTAACAGGTGGTTGGTCATGAGATCACCGGAGACGAACACACTCCCTCTGGTCACCACATCAGATTGTTCCCAAAGCACCGTCGTTCAGGTAGAGTTGTGCCACTAATTTCCATTTTTGTGTGAAATTGAATCATTACCCTTAAAGTCAAATCTTGCTATTGATTTGAACAGTTTCCCAAGAGAACGGTATCAGGCCATCTGAAGAGTCTGAGAAGGGGTTAATGAATCACAGATAATAGGTAGGTCCTGCTGAGCTGTGCTACTTGCCAACAGCCTGATGGAGAAATGATTGTGGGCAGTGATAGGCGTCTGCTGAGGGAGGCGGATGAAATTTTAAACACCCACGCTGCCGTCTTTATGCAAAGCAGAGCAGAGGGCCTGTCAGAGGGAATCACAAGGTGTTTGATGGCTGGAAACAGTTAAAAGGTTTTTTGCACAAGCGGTGCGTGGCTAATTAGCTCCACGCATATGTCGACTCCTGCTGCAGGGCTGCCTGTACACCTAGAGCAACCTCTGCTTCCCCAGCCCCCCCCCCCCCTTCTTCAACAATCCCCAGGACGTTCACACAGGCTGTCAAACCCCCGCTAACATCCTATCTGCGTCAGTGTCACTTACAGTTGAGCGCGGCGGACAGACACGCTTCGGCTCTTGATATGGTTTTCGAAGGGCGTGCACATAAAACATGCCCGAGTCTGTGATTGAAGCTACGCAGCAAGGATGGCCCAAGGTTGCTGCATTTTCAAGTCAACAAAGAGGAGCTGATCAGAGGCTGAGCTGACGAACGAGGAGGTGAATGGCGTGAGCTGGCTGTTCAGCAGGGCGATATCTCAGCAATCCCTGCAGTGTTATCATGACTCAGAGTCTCATCACTTACACATTACTCAGCTTTAACCTCTGCCTGCCATCTTCCTCCCTCTGCACACCCCCCCACCCCCCAGGGCCTCTGCTAGTCCAGCTATGAAATTAGATGACAAGGTTTTTCCTGTGTGGACAGGCTGTCCCTGCTTCAGCCTTAAAGGGATGACGCTGTTGTTTCCTGTGTTGTGTGTGTGTGTGTGTGTGTGTGTGCCTAATTTGCTGATAAAATCTGCTCGTCATATTGCTCTTTCATCTGTGTGGACAAAAGAAAAGCACTCAGCATGTCTTCTGTCTCCTGTTGGATCTTGGGAAAGAGATGGTTGCTGCTCTGCTGGATGATCAGGTTCACGTCTAGATATACAGAGATGAGAGGGGATTGTCTGATTCACAGGAAGAAGGCTGTTGGTATAAACCTGCCATTGGCCGACTATTTCACTCAGAATTCTCCTCCCCTTCCGCTATGTGCGAGTCACCGTTTTGCAAGGGCACCGTCGCTGCATCCTGGGCTTAGTTCTTAAAGGGGGGGGCGTGACTTCTGCAGCTAGCTGTGTCCCTCAATGTCAAAGGAAGAGTTTTTAGATTTTTGTGAAATGAGCATATTCACTTTTATTTTCCAGGAGTCAGATGAGGGGATTAATATCAATCTGTCTGTGTGTGTTAAGTACCCAGCTGGAGTCAGGATGTGATTAGCCTAGCTTAGCAAAAAGACTGGAAGCAGAAGGAAATATCATGTCTCCGCCGTCTGAACACACCACGAGAATCTGAGCCGCAACAAGGATTCTGCCAAGGAAGCTTATTCCCCTTGATAAACACAGAGCACATGAATATTAAATCTGTGTTAAAGCAACAATGCCAAAAGCTTAGATCACAAGAAGAAGAAGAAGAAGAAGAAGGTTTGGGTGGCGGAGGTAGCTGTGGCAGCAAAAGGGAAGCAGAATGAACAGTGAGAAGTGTCAGGTTATGTCCACGCTCTACATCTGCGTGAATATGACTAGACGTTACTAGTTAGCCAGACAGCCGAGGAATGAGCCAGTTGTGGTGAACCATGAATGAAACAGCTGATGCTGATCAGCTACTGCAAGCACGACTTCAGCGCTCTGTCTGAAATAATAATGCTGGGCGCCCTGTAGCTCACCTGGTAGAGCGGCCGTCCCATGTACGAAGACCTTTCCTGTCTCCCTCGTCTGTCACTATCGATTAAAGGCGAAATGCCCCCCGAAATAATAATGCTTATAATTTTAGAAGAAAGAACACTTTCTATAAAGACAGTGCATCATGGGGGCAGGTTGACTGATGGAGCGTCTGATACATTATGACTACAGGTAGTCATAACCTATGCACACCTCAACAATCAACTGTAGTAAGAACTCGTAGTATGTCCATGCAGTATCATTGTATGTGTTAAGTAAAGTACCTCAAGTACGTATTGATGCATCTATAACAATGCATGCTTCATCATAATGTTTCATTGTTGGTGGCACGTAAAGCATCATAAGTAGGGATGCTAATTTAGAAACTTTTTTCTGAGCGATAGACGACCCTCGTTAACCGACAAGATTAAAATGTGTTATTTAGATTGGACGAATGTCTGTGACCCATTAAAAAATGTTTTGGGGTTTTTTTCATACGAAAGGGTTTATTTTTACATGTGCAATAGCAGCACAAACAACAACAGAACATGAGGATTCACACATCGTAGGCCTAATAGTTACACCCATTACAATCCCCCTTCACACAAACACACACCTTCAGACACATTTTACCTGTAATTCTCTGCATTTTGGCGTCTTACATAATAATCATTGATGACGCAGCCTAGACTCTTTTAAATGCATGAAAATGTTGTGTTATGATCATTCTTGATCTAGTGGCAGGACAAAGTTGAGACAAGTTGAGGTGAGCCAGGATGCAAGGACAAGTTGGTACCCTCCTAAGCTAACCATGAGGCTATAGTGCTATTGGACCCATAGCGTGGAGTTGGTCAGGGGCACCAGGGTGTGTCCACACACTTGTGGGCTATAAGTGCTATTATTAATAATAATAATCCGCTTATGGCAAATCAGTTAGAAATCAAGGAAGAGCAAAAATCGTGTCTTTCTCTGGGTGATGGGAAAAGTGGCCGACAAACCTGGGCATAACATAGAGTGAGTTTCCAGGTTCACGCTAGAGTGACCAACTGCTCGTTTGCGTGGTTATCAATGAGAGCCAATCAGGACAAAGTTCAGTTCTGATTCATTGACTAGAGTTGGTCATAGATAGCCTGGGGAAAAGATAGATTGTTGAAAATGTAATATTTTGTCATTTCACCACTGGAAATAAAGAACGTAAGTGTTAGAGACAAACACATACGACAGCTTCTATAATAGAGCCTCTTGAAAATGAAGAGCAGAGAAAAAGTCAAGCATCCATTGAATCGTTTTGCTGCCAGTAGAGGAAACTGTGTGTGGGTGTTAGAATTTCCAGTTTTAGGGCTTATAGTACTTCACAAGGTCTATCAAAACATCACTCCGTGTCTAGACCGCAGAGTGGAAGTTCAAGGCGTTTGCCGACTGTTTCTGAACTTGCCGTGCTGAGGAAATCAGACGTCCCCTTGACATGTGGATATAGATGTTTTCGACTGACAAGCGAGTGTTTGGAAGGATCCTTATTCTTGTGGCTTCTCCTGCCTGTACATGGTGAGGAGAGGCAGCGATGCCCAGCGTGGGGAACAGCAAGTCGGGGTAACAAGAAAATCAGATGAACTGAAGCTACAGAGGCACGCTGCTGCAGGGAGTGCTCGGAAATTGAGCGCAGACACAACAGGCAGCGCTCGGAGGCCCGGCAACACCGCCCCCGCCTGTCTGTCAGTCTGCCTGTAGGGCCAGAACCAGACACCAACCAGCTCCCTGCTCCACCCAGAGCTGCAGGAAACAGAGGACAACAGGGAGCTGGTTGGTTGTTAGGACATCAGCGACTCCTCTTGAGGGGGTGGGGGTTGTGTTAGCTCAGCAGCTGTTAGAGGCACACAGCTGCTCTGGAGATCTCTCGGCTAGCAGGTGTTTGTACCTGATGTGATCCAGGATTCTCCCAGAGGTGGAGAGAGGGGAGAGCCCCTCCCATCACACACACACACACACACACACACATCCTCTCCAGCACCTCCTTTTTTCACCATAACACATGCCCTCAGCTAACAAATCCCATTAGCGCACTTAACTCTGAAGCTAAAAACAGGCTTTGTTTCTTGATCTTGTTAGTTGGCACCATGTACAGTGACACAGCCAAAGATGTCACATGAAGCACGCAATCACATCAGCCTCAAAATAGACGGTCACAAGCCGAATAAAGATGAAATCTGACAGTTGTTTTCAATTGGCGTTCAAAGTGAGATACTGGAGCACATAGCATTGTGGGTTAAGAGTTTTGTACAGTGAAACAGAGTGAAAATCGAGCCAAAATTATATAATACAAAAAAAAAATCACTTTAACAACATTAAATGAGTATGAGTGCACATTAAAAATGTTCAAAGTGCGCCCAACATTTATATGAACATACACGACCGGAGGGTGTGAACCATAGACTGTATATAAAGATTCCTCCGACTGTACAAAAATGAAGCCAAACTCTCCCGGATGCGGCCGCTGCCATCTTGCGGGGGGGTGGAGCCCACCAAGCACACCACAGTCAATCACAGCTGTCAATTGTGACGTTTCCCCTTTTTATAGCATCAAATAACTAATTAAAACCAAACTTATCAGAGAAATGAACACTTGAACAAACATCAGCTACCTACAGTGACAGTTCAGCAGTCTACTCATGTTTCATGTACACCTGTAATTAGAATCACTTCTTTTAGATTAAAAAAAGGCCTTCTTAGTGTAATTACAACACATGCTGCTGTTTCAAGTGCATTTTTGGTTGCACCCTGTCCTATTTTGAGAATGTTTTTATCCCCGTTTGACACGGGAGTAAAGTGGAGAGAAGATCATGACGACAGTATAACGTTTGAAGTGATATGTACTCAGCTGTATGTTCTCAGAGCTCTTAAAAGGATAGATCTTGTCATTCATCTGAACCTCTCAAAGGGTAACTGTGTGTGTGGAGGAGTAAGTGCACACAACGCACAGGACTTTAAGATTTAAAAAAAAAGAAGGGAAAAACCTTGTAGCAGTATCGCCTCCTGTTTGTCTCACAGCTCAAGATTTATGATTGTTGTCTTACTTGGTGTTTGAAGGTCGCACAGCAGTCGAGCGTGAAGCCAGATTTGGAAGTTAACCTGGCTCTTACTCAATAGACACAACTGCTCGTGCACCATATAGAAGCAGAACAATTTCTTCGTGGATCTAACGTCAACATCAACCTCTGTAGTCTAATTTAGCCACTTGTTAGCAACCGCCTTTTTTAAGACACGTGAAAGCTTCAAATTTGATGAAATGATTTCTACCAACATTGATGAGTTAAACTGTGATATTGTGCTTTTGAAAGTTCGTTTTTGTTGTTGTGTTGTATGTCTTGTGGCTATTTCTATTCCTCTTGTAATCCTTTTTACACAATTAGAGATTAAAAGTCAATATTGTGTTGTGTAAAAACAGTTTTGAATGATTATGGTTTTTGAGTTTGGTCTGTGTGTGCACTCTTAAAGTTAAACGTTCTTTGTGTGGATGAAGTTATTTAGATACATCGCGGTATAGTGAAGGTGCAGGTCGATTATATTATGTAAGCAGACGTATTGGAGATACATGTCTGAATGCATTCATGTGCCTGTATGTATTTCTTACCTAGATGCTTCCTGTAAAATACACAGTGGCTGAGGACGAGAGGATGCCAGAGTAGAGTTTGGAGACAAAGGGATCTGCAGCGACAGGTGATAAATAATGGAGGTGTAATATCACAAAATGGACGCCTGGTTTAGAGGAGTGGAGTGGAGGTCAGCGGAGGGCGGAGCTCTAAGCTGAACAGCAGAATCATTCCCTTGTGCATAAGCAAAGATCAATAACAATAATAAAGCACATAGTGGTGAATTATTCATCAATGCTCTGCCCTCTCTCTGCCTCCCTCCACACAATGTCCCCGGCTGACTCAACTCCAGCAGTAAGAGCTGCACTGCCACCGCCGCCGCCGCCGCTGTCTGCTTCCATCAAACTTTGCAGAGAATTTATTTTCACTAACAAAGAGCCAAATGCATATTATTAACTTCTTCTTACATGTCAATGCCTTTGATGAGTGGGTAACTTTATCTTTGATCGCAGACAGTCTTAGGAGTGTGCACCAGTTCTGTCAGAGGATACAATTTGTGAGGCTGTGTGAAGTAGACTGTGGCGACTGCCATTTATAGTCGCTCCCCGGCTCTCTCCACAAATAAAAGATGAGGAGTCGATCAGTCCGCTGGGTGCACTGTCCCTAAAAATATCAGGGATTCAAATAGTTAAAGTTACAGCCGTAACTGTGTCCATTATTTTTATTGGTCATTTGCAGAGATTTGGGAAAAGCGACGTCAACCGGAAGTGATCTCAAACACTCGTCTGAGTTTGACTGAAGGAAACCACAGGAAGTAGTGGAATAGCAACTGTAGCTCACTGCACATGCGTCCGCTTTGGGGTCAACTGTTTTATGCACATTTAAGGAAATTCTGTGCGATGGCGATCATGAGTCATTTCTACATTTTCCCAATTTTTTCACGTAAGTCAAAGTTATTATAGCCAACTGTAAAAATACTCGGTTACAAGTTAAAACCAAATCCTGCACTGTAAATGTTACTTAAATAATAGTACAGAAGTATTATCTGCTTAAAGTAGTATACAGTGCAGAAAAATGACCCCATGAGTGTTATGCTATTATATTTCGGACATGCATTACATTTGCTGTTGTAGCCGGTTGAGGTGGACCTTACATCAACGACTGTACTGTTGTGTAGTTTAATCTATGATCATTTAATCTATATTCAAATAAGATGACCATGTGTTCTGTGTGAAAAATACACATTTCTAACTAGTAACTTAAACTATCAGTTACATGTTTTGGTGTAAAAAGCACAATATTTCCCTTTGAAATGTAGTTGAGTGAGTAGAAATACAAAGGGGCATGAAATGGAAGTACTCAAGTAAAGTAAAACTACCTGTACTTAAGTTTAGATTGCTGAAACATGTTAACGTCAACATATAGATCTATTTGCGAAGTGTAAATGTCTTGCTACAGGTAGGGACTGGTATTCTCTTTTGGCTTTGTCCTGCTGAATGTCCACGTCTGTTATAGACCCCGTGCTGTAATTTCGCGACAGGTAAAATGAGTAGCACAGTGTATATTTAATTCCCCGCCTCCCCCTGTAATGTTAATCCCGTCCGAATGGGGCTTAAGTCTTTACACTCAGTGCTAAACTAGCTGTTAAAAAAGTCAGTAAACACTTACAGAACATAACGTACTGTAATGGAACAAGTACTTAGTTACTTTGTCAATGTGTAATAAGTATTAAGTAGTAATGAGAGTTGTCCTTTCGTAGTTATATCTGGTGAAGATAAATACAGGAATAAAATGGGTCAAAATTAGACATATTTTCATGCCTTGGACACAAAAACAGCTCTTCAGTTTTCTAACGTCCCCCGTCCATCTGTCTGGATATTTCGCACCCCTGCTAACATTACAAAAGCAACAGCCCGCTGACAGGGGAGAAAGTAACAGCAAAGCCTGGGGTAGAAAATGGCATTGATCATGGGTCTGGGCACAATATGGCACGAGTCCCCACAAAGGCTTTTCCTGTCACCCCCCCCAGCTGTTGCCACTGCTGCTGCTGAGTTCCCACACTTTATAGTGTATGTGTGTGCGACACTAGAAACTGGTATTCTGAAGGGTCTGCTGGTCCTCTGTCTATTCCAACAACAAACTGTTTTCAGAGAGCTCACCTTCAGCGGCCTATTTTACCAGTGATCTGGTGTACTCCTCTACAAACCGGAGCAGAGCCCATTATTAGCACAGCACAGCAAGTGCCTTAATAACCAAACAGGTTTTTTTTGCAGTGTCACCGCAAACAGACACTTTTTTTTTTTTTATCAAGCTCATATATTCCACGTTCCAGTATTTGGAAACTAATTATAGTTATCAGTCCTGTAAACAGTCAAGCTTTTCAAGTGTTTTAATTACACACAAACAGGGCCAGTCAGCATTTCTCTAATCGCTCAGTGTTTTAGTTCTAAGCGTTTCTGCTGTGCTCGGCCTCAGCCCATTAACCCAGGAGGCTGCGAGCTCCTGTATGACTGAGCACTGGTGACACGTGTCAGTCAGAACTGTGTGTGGTTTTCTATTTCATTCATGTTTAGTGTGTAGTAAGCCTAGAAGACAGGATTGATCCCTAAAATGCACTAAAAGTCCCTAAGACACTTCACTAACTTCACACTAACACAAATCTTCCAGCTAGTAGTACTAGATACCTCAATCCACCATTGTGTCTGTTTATTTTCATCCCACTAGCAACACGGGTAAAGTCATCCAACATGTGTCAACAACTGCAGACCAGGTTGTGAATTGTCATGGTCCCCAGAAGATGATTCTTAATCATTTTGTTTCCCACTGAATTTTGTAGGTCAAACTTTCAACATTTGTGTCCAAGGTATTTTGAAAGAAAGTGCCCATATTACTATTAAATATACTGTGGATATTAATGGTCCCCAGAGGATAAATCCTTGTGTGTTTAAGGACCTCCTGATCTTTCCTAAATCAGGTCAAGTATTCTTACTTTAACTGAAAGAAATATAAAACTTAGGGGGGATTTCCATGATATTTACTGAGCACATTCGTGTTGCACAGAGGATTAACCCATTTTATTTTGGAAATCCCTGAGATTTTCTCTATTTAGATTTCAAAGACCTCATGACCTTTCCGTTGGTGCCTCCCTCAGGACAAACTTGCAAGGGTCCACCAATAACAAAATCATCAGGATATTGTTTGTTTCTTGCAACACTTTTGTGTGTAGGGAGTAATAAACATTGCAGCCTTTTCTTTGCTTTACAGTTTAGTTACTAGTCGGTTTCTTCGTGGCATATAAACTGTACGGCTGAACGTGGCTTATTGCACCTGTGAAACTATAACAAAAGGCCCCATCATAGCTCTCTCTTGCAAATCCCCCACACTCATGTCAGCGTTCCCCCCTGCAGTCTTTTAAACTGTTTTTTTTTTTTAACCAGAAAAATGTTCTCAATCCAGTGAGAAACTTTCCAGTGCCATTTGATTTTTCCGGTCAGACACCCTGTGCCCTGCTACTACGGAGAATTCCCCCCCAAGATTGTAACTGACAGCGCACTTTAATCTAAAGCATCTCCAGACAAATTTTGTTTTCCTTGCCGAGGATGCATCATGCTTAGCGATTCTGAAGAGGATTGTCACCATTTTGTCTTCTCTCTCTCTCTCTCTTTCTCCCAGCGATGCTGCTACCCTCTGGATGTTCCATCAAAACATTCCCCTGTCTTGAAGCCCTACAAGGAGAAAACAGTGGAGCTTTTTTAGGTCACGCTGTATCTGCTTTATAGACAAGATAAATAACTTCTACACTTCCCTTTCAGGAGGGATCTTACAGTTGTCATTTCAGACGTGAGCGGCACGAGACATTTTACCTGCACTGTAGACTGGAATGATGCTCTTAGAAGGATTTTAATTTACATTTTTTAAGCATTTGATTCTCTCCAACTGTATGGTGCAGTTAAACATACACAGACAAACTCGGGCTTATAGCCAGAGCCACTGTAAATTCTCTTAGTTCACAAAAAATGCTTCGTCCCAGTGCATGGTTTATGAAAATAACTGCTCCATAATTGATAATTCTGTACGGCCCCCCCCCTCTCGTGCTCACGGCCTGGCACAGCTGTTCTGGTTGTAGCTCCTTGACAGGGCAAACAATTAATTCCTGTGTATGCTTATAAATAAGTCATAAAGAATGTGCAGCAAGTGTTACTCTCTATTCATTAGCGCAGCAGAGTAGTGTCTGGTGAGAGCTGCTATGGATCTCTGCAGGTCATGGAAGTCAATGGCAACTGTCAATATCCTCCGAAAGAGCTTCCATTTTAATGAGTTTGACTGTTTAGTCTTCAAAACAAGACTGCGTAACTTCTCCTGAACAGTAGCCACTGTGGCTTTAAGCCATTAATTTTCTAGCCAAGTCTTGCGCTAACGTTAATTAGTTAGCTAGTTACGGACGATAAAATCTGCCAGCAACAGTCAGAAATCAAGGAACCATCGTTTCATATATTACTACAATAGTGCAGTGGTAAATCTGCCACCATTTTTCATTGTAAACTGCATATGTACAGGGCGAGACTGATGGAAAACTTGACAGATGTAGCAATAGTAGCTAAAGGGGGCAGGGTTTATTATGTCACACTGGAGTTACTGTAATGCGTTTCTGACATTTAAATAGCGTTCATGTCTACAGTTTTTCTGAAGGCTAAGGTAACATTATGGAAGTGACTGAAAACCAAACTTTAGCTATCATATGCTAACTTTACCTAACATTCAGCTAACAGTAGCTACCATAAGCTACTGGTCATACCAGACCAAGTAAGGCTGTAGTACGCTGTAATTTAGCGTGGGTGCATTTTATTGCTGGGGAATTAAACGTATTCATTTTACAAGAAGATAAATTGTTATTTTTTCTTTGAAAAGTTACACAAACTTGCTTTACATCTTAAAGATAGAAAAATGACTGGAAGAAGGTGGATTACTTTATTATCATATGGTCAGATTATATGGTGTGTCCTACCACACTGGAAACAATTGAATTTATAGCTCTCACCTGTTTGAGAGATACAGGCTGTAATGAAAAACATTTCTTTTCCAAATGGGACTCCACAAACGCAGGGCTGGCCCCCTGGCTAACTAGCTTTTTTCTTCTGCTTTGTCAGACTGATGAAATTGCAATTGCTCTGCTGGTCTCCCTTCAGAAGTCACCACAAGGCAATATGAGTGAAATGTTTTCCCGTCACACCGGGGTCAGAAGCTCTCTCCACTTGTTTATGAGATGCTCTAGAGGATCTGCTCTGTTGGTAATGTTGGCAGTTTTAAAGGCTGGGTTAGAGTGCAGTTGGCCCTTTTGTAATACTGCTGCGACTTCTGTATGGATCCATTATTCCATAATGTGATTTACCCAGTCACACTGTGGTAAGCTTGCAGATGCAGAAAGGACTCAGGTATCGATCTGCAAAAAAAAAAGAAAAGAAAACTGAAGGAACTCTTTCTTTAATTAACACTGAGACAAACATTTCTGTGCTCCCTCTGCATGAAAGGATGCAGTGCCCTCTCTTGGATAAAGAGATGAAGTCTTTCATTTCCTTTTGAAGGTCAAAAGAGCCGTAAGCACCAACATAATGTGACCATTCGTACACTTTCTCTTATCTGTACCTTTTTGTCTGATGATTTTTAGAGATTCTAGACATTGAGGTCAAGAAGAAAAGAAAACCAGAATGTAGATAGGGTTGAAAAAAAGTTTTAGATACGTATAATATTTATATATTTGTATTTAAAACTTGGTTGAAAGGCGGTAAAATACATACTTAAATGTTTCAGACTTTAAAAGAATACTAGCGTTGCTCCGTGCACACTGGATGTGTAAATAGGAAAATGTTATAACAAACCAACAATGTTGTGTTTAGTGACCAAAAAAAATCAATTGAGGCATTTTGTTGTTATTATTATTATACTTAATACTTCGTTTTTCATTTTAAAGCTGCATTAATTTACTTTTTGGCAACTTTGGAGCAGCGCAACAGCGTCTGTCATATTATTGCCTTATAAAGTTGTGTTAAATGTATCAGCAAGCATTTGCCTATTTACACATCCAGGAGACACAGAGCGACATTAGCACTCATTTGGCACAAGGTTGATGAAAGTGATCACTGAACCAAACAGTAAAGTTACAGGCAGTAAAACCAAGTTGGCTTAAAATGTAAGAAAAGCTCCAGGAGAACTGCAGAATTGAGTGATAACTCTCTGTGGGTTTGTCACTTGAGTGACCCCTTTCAGAATACACATTTCATCCATTATTAATGCAGGAGTATTGATCAGTGCAGCCATAACTTGTGCAAGAACTTCCAACTAGCACATACCGAGTTGGACTAACTATTTTTACGGCCATATTTCATATTACACATTCCCGTCTCAAAGAACGCCTGTACATTAGATGAAATCGGATTCTCGCGTCGGCAGAAATAAATAAATGTAACAAAGTGGGGGTTGGTGGGTGAGCGTTTCCTCTAATGGCGCTGCAGCACTTTTCAGGCGCGCGTGAGTGTGGCTTAATCACTTGTACGACTTGATTGAGTGTGTGTTAATAAACATTAGGCTGTCTCTCTTCCCCCGGTGATTAGTGGTTTATGTGCTCTGCTCTCTGCAGGCTGAAGACGCAGTCCTGAAGATTGATGGAGGGCCATGCTATTCAAACAGCAGGCATTGCTGAGACAGAAGCTCTTCGTTCTGGGCAGCCTTGCTATCGGAAGCGTCCTTTATCTCGTGGCCAGGGTTGGGACCTTGGATAGGTAAGTCATCACTATAACAATACAGTATTTTTATTTAAAGTAACTCGAGTAATGATCTGGCATACCTTGTTTTTTCCATTTTATTTGAGTGTCTGACTTCTGAGGGTAAAACGTATTCACTATATAGAGCTTCTCATACACCGCACTTATCAAGTCACTTTTGTCTAAAATTAAATCCTAATAATCCTTTTTTATTTATGGGGATCAGTGTTTTGAGTCTAGTGCAGCAAGTCTTTTTCATGATGTAAACTTCTTGGGTTGAAATAACAAGCACACTTTTCTGTTTCGATGTATTTTTGAAATGAGGCTGCATTGTGGGTATGGACAGTAATAGCTGTTGAGGCCCAAGTACCCTCAGCAGAATCTCAGATTCAGCATTTACACGGCAAAATGTGTGTTTAGCACCAAAAAATTGCTTAAGTTTGCACTCTTGTAGATTAACCAGCCAAAGAGTTCATTTGAAATGAGGTTATGGATCTTGTAATGAATAGGTTATAGAGGTGTTAAGGTGTTTTTGTTTTTTCTCTTTCAGGCTACAGCCCATTTGCCCTATTGAGAGCAGAGTGCCCCCTCCTGAGCCAGAGCAAATCCCTCTCCGCACCCTGCAGTTTAAGCGTGGCCTGCTCCATGAACTACGCAAGGGCAATGCCACCAAAGAGCAAATCCGCCTGCACAACCTGGTCCAGCAGCTGCCTCGGGCCATCATCATCGGGGTGCGCAAGGGGGGCACCCGTGCCCTGCTGGAGATGCTCAACCTGCATCCAGCAGTGGTCAAGGCCTCACAGGAGATCCACTTCTTTGACAATGACCAAAACTACGCCCGGGGCATCGACTGGTACAGAGAGAAAATGCCCTTCTCCTTTCCTCATCAGATTACCATTGAGAAGAGCCCTGCCTACTTCATCACAGAGGAGGTCCCTGAACGTATCTTCAAGATGAACTCCTCCATCAAGCTGCTGATCATAGTCCGCGAGCCCACCACCAGAGCTGTGTCCGACTACACGCAAGTGCTGGAGGGCAAGGAGCGCAAAAACAAGACCTACCACAAGTTTGAGAAGCTGGCCATCGACTCCAACACCTGCGAGGTGAACACAAAGTACAAAGCGGTGCGGACCAGCATCTACACCAAACACTTAGAGCGCTGGCTGAAGTACTTTCCCGTGGAGCAGTTCCACATCGTGGACGGGGACCGCCTCATCACGGACCCGCTGCCGGAGCTGCAGCTCGTCGAGCGCTTCCTCAACCTCCCCTCAAGGATCAGCCAGTATAACCTGTACTTCAATGCCACCAGGGGATTTTACTGTCTGCGATTTAACATTGTCTTTAACAAGTGCCTGGCAGGCAGCAAGGGCCGCATCCACCCAGAGGTGGACCCGTCAGTGGTGACTAAACTGCAGAAGTTCTTTCACCCCTTCAATCAGAAGTTTTACCAGATCACTGGTAGGACATTCAGCTGGCCATGAGCTTTGGACTCCTCCAATGAGATTCCTTGGTTTTTAAAAAAAACCCCACCAAGCTACGATATCTCAAAAGACATTAATAGCACTTTGATTGAATTTAATACAAGAATGACAGTGTGACCAAATATAAAAGGAACTTGATGTAAGTTTGTTTCTACGTGTGTGTGAAAATAAAACAAAATAGTACAAAAAAAAGCACTTGATCTTGCAAATTAATTCACCTGTCTGTCATTGTTCCCCAAAAAGAGAAAAAAAGAACCCAGTACTGAACTGTGTGATTAACTAAAGAGATTATTTTTTGTTGCTCTTTAAAAGACTATCAAACACCAACATTCATGCTGTTAAGATAAGCTTTAAGTGTGATGCTTTTCTCACAATAAAACACCTTGAAAGATGACAAAATGACATTTGATAAACAACAAAGTAGTTCATTTGTTCCCCATCATGTTGTTTATTTGACCAAAACTGCATGTGCAATCAAGATGCCATTATAACATTGTAGACTCTTGTATTGGTTGTCTTCTGTTGTCTGCTCATGTTGTTTTTAAGCACCATTTTATTTTTAATTCCTGCTGTGATGAATCCATTGGACCTCTTTCAATTCTCAACACAATAATACCCAGTCTGAAGTCCAGAACAGAATAGGAACAGCTCATCAGAATAGGATCTAGTGCTTCAAACTTGACTCAAACCATGTCCAAAAACCTCCAAAGCATTTAAGAATCAAGCTTGTGTTTTTTAATGTAAGTATGTGGTTTCTTCCCCCTACAGATCTTTCATGGGTTTTGCGAAACACCTGGCAAAGAAAAGCCATAGTGGAAAAAAAAAAAGTTGTCCTCTGATAATTCTTTGTTCTATGATGATTAGCAAAATTTGTCTGTTTCTGTGCAAATATTCATTATGTATCATAAGTGTGTTGTTAAAAAAAGGTGAAATTAAAAGAACGTGTGAACATTTTTCAGCTGATTTATTGCTTACTCTTGTTTGACTCCTGCCTTTGAAAGAAATAGTTCAACCTTTTGGGCAAGGGAAGCCACAGTGATATGATTTTAAGATCCCATATTGTAGAAAGTGAGATTTCCATGTGTTTTTTTATTTATTATAAAGCAGGTCTAGGTGTTATATTAATACTGTGAAAGTATCAAAACGCTCAGTCCACTGAGAAATGCACACAGCCCGTATTCAGACACTGTGCCTTTAAACGACCTCTGTAAGGTTGTGATGTCAGCGCGCTCAGCCACGCCCCCAGCAGGTCATCTGCTTGTCTAAAACGGCTTGTTTCAAACAGAGGGGGAACTGAGGGCCCGCATAAAAGGCCAGTAGAAGATAAATAAGGAGGAATAAGGACTTTTTTTTTACACTGTGAATCATGCAAAGCTACTCTAGTGGAATCACAGAATAAAAATATAGAGCTGAAATGAGCATGATATGGGAGCTTTAACATGTTGGCCATAGTGTTCTACAGTGTCACTTGTTGTGCATTGTGGGTACCGTTAGACCAGAAAGTAACAAAGATGATGCTGACACCTAGTGTTGTGTCAGAGCAGTGAATAAAGCGCTGTGAATTCATGCTCTCCTTTTGCTGGAGCAACTTTGGAAGTAGTATTAGTTGTTTTCTACATAAACCATAGCCAGCATATTTTGAAACTTTGCTTTTAAAAATACTTAATACCGCCTATCTGTCAGCCCCTCGTGGGTTTCCCTCTTTTTATTCATGTAACTGTCCTCACCTACAGTAAAAAATAATCTGCATCATGCTTTTGCAGCAGCATTAATTTGTCTCACTGTCTCTGCGGTCTGGGGCCCGGGGCCACTTTAAAACGTAACCGGTGCGTCGGTTGAACTGGTTTTTGACTGAACTGGTGGTATTCCCGTGCTTGTGGCAGATGTGTGATGTTCGTCTACCGGCCGCCCCGCCTCCGGTGCAACTGCCACGCCTCCCTTTTACCAACGCTCCGCACCGCCGTGTGTGTCGATGCCGTCCGTCCTAAACTCCGTCTGCTGAAGCCAATTCAGACCAAATCTTTAGGGAAAGTGCTCCAAACATGGCTTACACGACGGCGGGCAGGAGTAAGAAGAAGGTCTGCTACTACTACGACGGTATGAGACCGAAACGCCCCGAGTGTCGGAATGAGGAGCCCCAAATTGAGAGGCGTCTGGCAGGCTAACGCTAGCCGGTTAGCTAGCCTGTTTAGCTGGTGCTGACGGTCAATGTATGGCGTTTAACTCAAGCTAGCTAACGAGGAAGCTCGCTGCTAACGCTAATTACATCGCTAACTAGTGTCACTTTACCTGTTAACGTTAGCCGGTTAAAAATAAAAGCACGTAGCCGACCATATGCACCTTACGTAGAGCGAACTAGTGTTAAAAAGTAACGTAAGATAAGGACAAATTTAATGATGGAGGGTTTGTAATTAACGTTAGCTGGACGTGAATGTGTTTTTAAGACCTTAATCATTATCATCATTGTTTGAGCCGTAACTGTTCGGGAATAAATTAAAATGGTGACAAACTTTAGACTCAGAGAGACAAAGTTTCATATTTGAAGTGTGGAACTATTTCCCCGCACAGTGTGCTCAGGCCTGGCCGATGAGTAACGGTACTCAGCGGACTGAGTGTTCACGCCTGTTCGGGTCCAGATGAGCAGAGTTTCACAGCAGAGGAGACGGTCCTGACCCACGAAGTGTACCCCCATACACCCCCACCACCCCCCTCCACAATGGGGACATAATTAGTCACAGTGTCTGGATGAGCTGGCGTTCCTGTTCATTTACAGTGGAGCCATAAAGTGTCAGTTTGTGTACACTAATATTGAGCAGTGTGACCATAGCTGTGTGAAAACCCACATTACACTGTGGATTTCTGATTTTAAATGTTCACATGTCCCTAACGTGCACTATTTCCTTCTGTCTGAGTAACATTTGCTAAAAAAATTAATTTAACAACACATAAAACACAGCAATTACCAAATACCAATATCCCAGAGCACAATGGCATATGGCATAGAAACTGCCATCGTGGTGTAAATGTGTCTGTATGTGAACTGAAGCGCATCTAAGGAGAAGAGAATAGGTCACAGTGATAGAGCCATACAGAAATACATCAATATGTTGTGCAAAGATAGAAGAATAGGTGGTAAGTCAGATATATTCCAACAGTATACAGTACAGTAAATAACAAATAATAGTTTCAAAAATAATTTAATGTGTGTATATATAATAAACAGAGAGATACCAATAAAAAAAAGTTGAATGAATGAAGCTAAATTATTATTCTTATGATTTCTGTCCAGAAATATTGTGATATTTGATTTTTGTTTGTATCAGTCAGCCCTCCATATTATGGTCTTTAACCGGTTTCCCTTTGCAGGCGACATCGGAAATTATTACTATGGTCAAGGGCATCCCATGAAACCACATCGTATCCGGATGACTCACAACCTGCTTCTGAACTATGGGCTGTACAGGAAAATGGAGATCTATGTATGTTTCTAAGCACTAAATGATTTCATAACACCCTTTATTGTATGTTATACTCTTCTAACAGAATGTGAGATGTTAATAAAACATGAGCGCAGCTTAAGTCTTATTATTAGCTCCCCTTGTTTTCACCCAGCGGCTCTCTTGTGTTTCAGAGGCCTCACAAAGCCACAGCAGAGGAGATGACAAAATACCACAGCGATGACTACATCAAGTTCCTCCGATCCATACGGCCGGACAACATGTCCGAGTTCAGCAAGCAGATGCAGCGGTGTAAGTAGTGTGCGTGCTCTTTGTATAGGGTTCTCACTGGGGCTGCAAATCACAATATGTTCATTACTTATTCATTTGTTGATTATTTCTCTAATTCGATTAATTGTTTAATGGAGAGCTGCAACAAAAGAAAACGAGTTGCCAACTATTTTCATAATCGATAAATCGTTTCAGTCATTTTTCAAGCAAAAATGGAAAATGTTTGCTGGTTCCAGCTTCATAAATGTGAGGATTTGCTGCTTTTCTTTGTTGTTTATGACAGTAAATGAAGAGTCTTTGGGTTTTGGACTGTTGGTTGGACAAAAGAAGCATTTAATAGACTAAAAGATCAATCGATTAATCGGCAGACAATAATCGTTAGTTGCAGCTTAGTCTATATATTGTCCCAGAGATCAAGATGACATCTTCAAAATGACTTTGTTTTGTCTGAAAAACAGTCAGAAAGTTTACAAACACAGATAGACAGATAAGAGCCTGAGTTTTTACAAGTTGGGGAAGATCGATGACTCAACCAGTCATATTGTGGAGGGGATCTGTGAGTAAAACCTGACATGCAGGGGAAAGGAGGCAGCACTGCTGGTCAGACAGCAGACTGAAGATGATCACTAGCTGGATACATGTTTTACCCAATATGGTCTGCATCGAGTCAAAGTGAGTTTAAAGTTCCATGGTGACCACGGCTGTGATCCTGTGATGAATTCACCATGTGAACCACATTTTAAGGTTGTGGAAGGACCCTGTTTCAGTAGGAAAATTCAGTGATTTCATCAGTGCTGCAATGGGATCCCCGCTCATAGGACAACACTCACAACAAGCTGTTCTTGATCTGTGGATGTGCTCACGTCAGCAACCGATCAATCATTGCTTTTTTTTTTCAGTCAACGTCGGAGAGGACTGTCCCGTGTTCGATGGCTTGTTTGAGTTCTGCCAACTCTCCGCTGGTGGCTCTGCTGGTGAGTCAGAAGAAAGTAGATATATAGAAAATGCATATAGACTTTATCACCTGGGAACATGTTTGGACCACTAGGAGAATGGCTTACAGAGGTTGATGTGTTCCTTCAACTCTTTGGTCCGTGCCGCTACCACTATACTCCCTTACAGTGATTCATTAGTTATCCAAATTAGTGTAATATCATTTTAACAGGGCCATCATTTATAGTATTAAGACTGCTGCAAAATCGCTGTCCGTGTTCAGAGCAAAGGGGGGTAGTCTTTGTGAGGTGTGTGTGTGTGTGTGTGTGTGTGTCACCATCATGCTTTTGGAATCTCTGTCTTTTAGAAGTGTTGCCATTTCCAAACCAATATATTCATGACTCAATACACAACAAATCCAAGTTAGGAAAAAAAATATAATTTGTTATTATTAACAGTTTAACAGCCAAAATGCAGCTAATCTGCGTCATCAGGACTGTGTGGGCGTGATTCAGTTTGATTGACAGTTACCCGGCAACATCAGCAAACAACCCGACAACCTGTGCTCCAGATGTTGCTAAATCTTGACTGGTGCATGGGAGTACGCGACATTTGAAATGTGTACAGGCCCTGTTGGATCTGTCATATTTGTGATGAAGTATCGGTCATGTACATATTTACATATTTTTACAAAATTCTCGTGTTTTCTGTGCAGCTGGTTCAGTGAAATTAAACCGACAGCAGACTGACATCGCAGTGAACTGGGCTGGAGGACTTCACCACGCAAAGAAGTCTGAAGCCTCTGGATTCTGCTACGTCAATGACATCGTGCTGGCCATCTTGGAGCTGCTCAAGTGAGTTTCGCCAACAGCTCGAGCAATTTCCATTTCACATCATGTTCATCTGCATGTAAGAAAATGCAGTAAATGAAAGCAAACCCAAGAACATTGTGTAGATGTATACTCTTGGAGCCCTGATTTCCAGGTTGCCCCCCCCCCCAGGTACCACCAGAGGGTGCTGTACATTGATATAGACATCCACCATGGGGACGGAGTAGAGGAGGCCTTCTACACCACAGACAGGGTCATGACTGTGTCCTTCCATAAATACGGAGAGTACTTCCCTGGAACCGGAGACCTCAGGGTGAGCCTCAGCCTTTGTTCTCACTTACATATTGTGTGTAGATATAGATATATATATAATATATAGATGTTTGAAAAAGCACACTAGTCCTGTCGGTTGGCTGCAGCTTGGCCCACAGAGAGTATATGAGTATATACTGTCCTCCTCTGCATGTAGGATATTGGAGCTGGGAAAGGCAAATATTACGCTGTCAACTTCCCCCTGCGTGATGGCATCGATGACGAGTCGTATGAGCACATTTTCAAACCTGTGAGTATGACACAGTAATCTTTTTACATTATTCCAGTGTTTATACCTCAAACTATACGACGGTTGTGAGACGTAAGGCTGCACTGAACAATATCTTTACTTTAATGGATGGATGTAATGACTATGTCTATGTGAAAGATATCAGTCATAGCAGCATCTCTGCAGTTCTCATCAGCTCTACAGAGACTGTTAGCATCTTTTAGCTCATTGTTATCATTTTCTAGCATGCTTCTCCTACCTGCCCAGCACGAAACAGCAGGCATATAAAGTGAGCGACTAGCTGGTGAACATAGTGGAGCATTTAGCAGCCAAACAGCCAGACTTCTTTTGGTGGAACATTTGCATGTGGGTAAGTGAGCCCTGGCATGAAAATGGTTAAATCCCAGCTAGGGGAAATGCAACTTAAAATAGTAAACAACGTATGTAGACTGTGAATTTACAACTTTTATTGTGAAAAAAGACAAACATAACTTGATCATCGGTGTCCTAGAGGTGAAGCCGAGTTCTGGAGGAGCTCACTGGACCCAGAAACCACAGACGATACAAATCTTTGTCAAAATTTGACATTTTCTAGCTAGCTCCGAGGATGTTGCGATCCCAGCAGCCTACATCTACTGCAAAAAAATCTATAAATCCAGTATATATCCCAGTTACCAGGGATGGGTGAAATTGATTTAAAATATAGTTAGAGGCAGCACAGAAGGTAGCACTATTGTGAATCCACCTCAACATGCTAGTTGTTCATCAGTTGTTGTTTTTTGATAAAAAAAAGACCCTACATTTCAATGTAAGGGATTATATCCATGTCACATCTGGCATATGTATGTACAGGGGGGTCAGGTGGTTGACAGGGGGGGCTGCACACTCTCTTTGAACACATCCTGAGTGTGACCTTCTGCTGTGGCCCTGCAGGTGATGGCCAAGGTGATGGAGATGTACCAGCCCAGTGCTGTGGTTCTTCAGTGCGGTGCAGACTCTCTCTCAGGAGATCGCCTCGGCTGCTTTAACCTCACCATCCGCGGTACAGATGCACAGTAGGATACTGCCAAATGAGTGATGAATGGGAGTCATAAGCCATGCTGGAAGTGTTTGATTGTGCCTCTTGTATTTTACCAGGCCATGCCAAGTGTGTGGAGTACATGAAGTCCTTCAACCTCCCGCTGCTCATGCTGGGTGGAGGAGGATACACCATCCGCAACGTGGCCCGCTGCTGGACCTACGAGACCGCTGTAGCTCTGGACGCAGACATCCCCGACGGTTTGTCGCGGACTCCTGTTCTAAATATCAACGAACGTGAAGGACGCTAGCAGTCTCGTGTTGTGATAAGCAGTAGATAATAAATAAATTTCACAGGAATAAAATAAAAATCTTAAATCAAGACAATCGTATCAACATAAGAAACTTGAGGCAGTGAATGTTATGGGATTAGAGGACTATTCACTGCAGCTACTGCAGCCTAGAAACAAAGTCGATTGGAGGCATCAAAATGAATAGCGGCTTAGAGCTGAAACTTTGGAAGTAGAAGTCGAGGGTGGAGGTGACGGGGTATCTGGGGGTTGGTTGTGAGGGAATGTTGCACGACTTCACCCCTGAAGAGGAGAAGCCTGATTGCTGCCTTTCCTGACTCAGCAGACTGTCTCCTCCACTGAGTGTGTGTGTAACATAAAGAGAGGGGATGTAATCACAGCTGTCCAATGGGCCAGTAGTTCTCTTAATGGAATTTCAGGACATTAACTAACCTCCCCACTCACTCCAATCCATCCTCCCCCCTCAGTGAGGATCAGTGTAGGTTATAAAGCCTCAGTAAATCATATTAACAGGTGTGTTATCGCTGCTTTTTCATTCCAAACGACTGATAATTTGACACTTTTGTTTTATTAGAGTATAAATCTCTTTCTGCTGCGTTCACGTTGGCTCAGGTTTCACAGTTTGCTTACTTTTCTCGATGATGTTTCTGTTGCAGAGCTGCCGTACAACGACTACTTCGAGTACTTTGGGCCCGACTTCAAGCTGCACATCAGCCCCTCCAACATGACCAACCAGAACACACAGGAGTACATGGACAAGATCAAGTGTGTACAATCGTTTCTTAACAAAGCTGCAGTGGATTTTAAAAGTATCTGGAATATTATTATTATTATTATTACTGCCATAAAACATGTGACTTAGATCTAAAGTACATTAGCATTGGCAGGTGCAGTCTTCCATCACACATTTCAGTTTTACATGAAGCTGACCAGTGAAACAGAAGAATAATCACCAACATTGCGTAATAATAATGATAATATTAATATATGTAACGAATGTTCCTGTGCGCCATGTAGAAGTTGATTTGATGGTAGTTATTTAAACAGCTCCAGAACTACCTGAATGCGCTGGCTTTGTGTATGTGATTGTTCAGGCAGCGACTGTTTGAGAACCTGCGGATGCTGCCTCATGCTCCTGGAGTGCAGATGCAGGCCATCCCGGAGGACGCTGTCCCAGACGACACAGTGGACGAGGACACAGAGGATCCTGACAAACGCTTGTCCAGTAAGCCTCACATAATATCCTTATCTCTTCCATACACAAAGAATGACCCAGGTTTATTTAGCAAATGTTAGGATGCTAACAAGCCAATATAACATGGTGAACATTGTAAACAGTATACCTGCATGCTGACGATAGCATTTAGCTCAAAGCACCACTGAGCTGAAGTATAGGCTCAGAGCCACTAGCATGGCTGTAGACTCTTTGTTCTTTCTATACAAACTGCCCTATAGGACTGCACAATTAATCGAATAATAATCTCGATCAGGATTATAGCTTCCCACAATTAAGTGAACATGATCGACTGCGATATTGACGTTTAAAATGCGTGCTCCGTTCATGGAAAACTCTGCCGCATATCAAGCGCTTCCAGGTGTTTTGGCTTCACTTTTGGGGTAGTCTCGCATAGCCAGACCCATCTCCACACTTTGTTTTAGTGCTGTACAAAAGTACAGGCTTTGCTTTTTGGGAGCAGTCACGCACCTGTGCAATAATGTCCTGGAGGTTGCGGCTGCAGTCCAGAGTAGAAGAGTAAAATACAACAGAGAGGAGACGGACAAAACGAAAGTCAAATGTCTGGAGCAGAAGGCGAAGAGCTAGTCTCTTGAAATGGATCATCATCTGTTGTTTGGAAGTGTTTCGTATTTTAAGGCAGTTGATGTTAAGCAAGAACAAATCACTTGTTCTTCCTTAACATCATTAATTATCATTTTGGCCATAATTGTGCAGCCCTACCCTAGAACACACACACACACACACACACACACACACACACACACGACACAATTGCATTGTGTCTACAGGTTTTCCACCTGTAACGTCATTAATCGGAGTGTCTCGTGTGACTTGCAGTTCGCGCCACAGATAAGAGGATAGCCTGCGACGAAGAGTTCTCTGACTCTGAGGACGAGGGGGAGGGAGGCAGGAGAAACGTGGCCAATCACAAGAAAGGAGCAAAAAGGCAAAGAGTCGATGAAGACAAGAAGGAAGGAGAGGAGAAGAAAACTGGTGGGCATTCTCAGCTTGGGACACTGAGGGTTGATTCCACAGTGGTGAAATGACTAAAAGCTAATTGTTATTTTTATGTGTTGTTTGTTTTTGTTCTCCCAGAGGGGAGGGAGGAAGAGAAAACAAAGGACAGCAGTGCTGAGAAGACTGACTCAAAAAGGTGAGAAGCCTCTCTATTGGTGTTTGTCCAATAACTACTCTTCCCTTTCTTTCTGATTTCTGTGTTACCTCACATTTACTCACTTCTCCAGTCCATTTACTCACTTCTCCAGTCCAGTTCACAGCGACTGAATGCTGTTTTAAACTCAGTTATGGCAGTTATTTCTGCAGTTCCACGGGATGTTAAGGCATTGTCAGATTTCTGAGAGTAACCTGGTTTCTTGTGTGCATGTAAATATTGAAGGTGTCGGTGTTATTTAGACAATGTGATGTGTTTATTCATTTTTCAGTCCTCTGTCGGAACAGATTCGCTCCTATTTTAAACATCACAGCTGTCTACACTCAACACTGTGCCTGAATGCAACCTGTGTAGACAGAAGGAGGAGCGAGGCTGCTGCTCTGCTAACATGCTGCTGACGCTGTGCCTCCCGTGTAGACATTGTGTTGTAGACTGTGTTATGCTGCTCAATGCATTCCTATTGGACTCTTAACAGGACAGGACTATTAATTTCTAGAACAGACGAAGTCCACTTTCCTGTTCTGCTTCTGCCTGGACCTGTGGGTGGGAAAAGCCTTAGACGTTCTGCAATCATGTAATGTTGGGTATCAAGAAACGATTCCAAATTTTCAAGAACCGTGGATTTCAATGCTGCTTATGAGTTCCTAACTTTTCACATTTCAGTCACTGCTACGTGGACTTAACGTCTCGTGATTTGTTATGCTGTACGTCAACTAAGCATGTGAGAAGAGACGCTTCTGTTTACGTCCTGGAGCATGGCTGACCGCAAAACAAACACTCTTAGCTTAGCGCGTCACCAAAAAAAGATAAAAAGACAGCAAAATGTATAATTTTAAACTAAACTAACTCTCATTTGTCTTTGGCAGTGTGAAGACTGAGCAGACCAGCAGTGCCTGAATTGTTCTTCTTATCCGCACACAAACAACTCAACGGTGCTGTCCTCCCTCACGGCTCCAACTCTGCACTGAATCACAGCCAGAAGCATTATATTTATTATGACTCCCCGTTTTCTACTTGTAAATCTCTTGTGAATTGTAAGCGTAAACTTTCTATGTGTAGTGTATCGGTGGATTTCTTGAATCCGCCGCTTGGCCTTGCCACACTTTGTCCTTTGATACCCTTTGAACCACTTTATTCCAATGTGCTTGATCTTCTGAAGGGAACCTCGGCTGTCTTGTTTTTAGGAGACTGCGGGTAAACCTGTAGATGAACCTATAATTATTTCACGTTTGGATTTTAAGATTTTTGCATTTGTCAATAAAACTTTTTTATACTATTTCATTCAAATGTGTATCGTTTATATGCTGCTCACTCTTTTGAGGTATGTGTAACGAAAATGCACAGCCACATGGGGGCGTTGTAACCCAAGAGATAACATGTCAACCTCGGAACAGGTGGATTGTTGATTGCAGGAAGCACATAAGCGTGGATACATTTGCAGGTTGTCCCGTGTTAATGTATTGTAAGACTCAACACAAGATAAGTCCATCATGAATACCTTCATCTGGTTAATTCGGCGCACAGAAAGCCCAACGAGGGCAACTCCAGAGTAATAAAACGCCATTTTTCGGTTAGAACTCTCCCGGCTCCTGCAGTCCACCGTCGCTGGTTTGATGGAATCAGACCTCGGGGAAAGACTGGCGACTCGGTGACTAAATTTAAATTGTCTTCCAAATGACGTCTTCTTCGTGCGTTTACGGTATGCCGAATTGAAAAGTATCTCATACTAATTTGCAAATGTCCGACATCAGCTTTTATTAGGCGTGTTTTCTTCGTAGCCGTCAACAAAAAACGTTTACTCACAGAGTTTGAATGGAGTTTGTTCTGTGTAGGAGACCGCCTCACCAGAGGCTCAGAAGGGATGCTACAGGCTCGACACATGCACCAACTGAGAGGTAAGCTAACTAGCTTAGTTAAAAGATGTGACAAGCTTTCATTTTAGCCACTAGCTTAATGTTTGTTTATTATTCATGCTAAGCTAGTCTGGAAGCCACACGGGACGAACAGCAGCCGATGATTGACCTTCCTCTTTCTGACGAGGACCACCACTTTCAGCCTGTTTTACTTGCTTCATTTCTCTGTTAAATGTCAAAAGCTGGCGGGTCCCTGACTTTCATACAGGTCTTCATTTGCAGAGAGAACAGTGAGAGTGAGGTACACTGTGTAACATACCAGTGAAGGTAAACAATATTGATTTGGAGGCCTTGACACACGTCCCACCCTCTCCAACCAAATCTTCAAGTGGAAACATTCATATGTTTGCATGCTGAGATTTATGTCTGAGTTTATAATCTGATCATCATGCAGCTTCTGTGACTTCTTATTTGCATTTGACAGCTCCAGGTCAGCTAATGTAATGCACCCATTATTTGTAATCATCAGTCTTTATCTATTGCATCTTTTGAGGAAACATTTGTAAATATCCAAACTTCTGGTGAACAAAGAAAAAAGGATTTATTTAACTTCCTCTTTTGAAACCTGTCATCACTGACGATGAGTCATGGTTGCACTTGTCGTCAGATGGGAAGCGTACTGTAGTGAGAGGCTGGCACTAATCAAGTTGAAGGTGTTAAGATGTAGTTGCATAACACTGCTGCCCTGTAGATTATTTATTTGCTTCAAATAAATCCTGTGAAAGGGACAAATTCAAGTGCGCCTTCCCTGTTTCAATGCAGGTCAGACTCCACCGTTGATAAACCGTGACTGTGCAGATGTTTGGGAATGAAAAGTCGTGATTCTAATGATTCTAGCGAGGTGCTTTACTTACTGCACCGTCAGTCTCGTACACCGACAGTCAGTGATTGCTCTGTTCAGTATTGATCTGGGGCAGTTTTGTTGTGCAAAGATTACTGTGATCATACCTTTAAACCAACTTGGGTGAAATTCCTCAATGTGAATCTCAGACGGCTTTAGGTGATAGACAAAATATTGCATTCACTCGCCTTTTCCTTCAAAATCTTAGCACTAAATCACTACAGAGTTTCTACAAATCTGGGGGGGAGATATGTTGTAAGTCATGGGGCTGCGTCTCCGTCCATGAGGCCTTTATTTTCTGCATAAACAAGCTGGCAATGCGGCCAAAAGTGTGCGTGTGTAATGCACAAAATAACGACAGATGCAGCTCAAATTTTATTCACATTTATTTTTGCTTTTAGTGTGCTCACAGAAAATTAGAACACCTTTAAGCCGAGGAGTTTTAATAGCAATTTTTTTGTAAGCAAAGTTACATTCCATCTCTAAGTCAAACTGGTCAAAGCTTCTCCAGTATTTACAAAAGGAAAAGAGAGAGAGAGAGAGAGAGAGAGACAAGATGCTACACAAACATTTGCATCTGATAGATTCCTTAAATTTTGTCAAAGACCACTGGAAAAAAAAGCATTGCCTGCTGTAATCAAAAAAAAAAACATACCACAGTATATAAACAGTTAACCATTCCACTTATCACAGCTTGGTTTTTTGGAGTTCAAAATTTGCTTAAGAAGGTCTTTCGGGATGACTTTTTGTGTGTGTGTGTGTGTTGTTATCTTACAAAAATGAGCGGGTGGAAAAAAGAGCTGCAAACTTCATGTGCTTCTTGAGATCAAGATTTCATTTTGTACAATAATCACAGTTAAAAACACCCCGCCTATACATACTTACATTTTTATTAAGGTCATAAAACCAACGATAAACAATAAAGCCTATACAACTTGTATTTCTACTGAATCACTGACTGGTACAGCTAATGAGAAGTGAAACGCTCCTATGAGTTTATATGACTTCCTAAAACCTAACTCTGGGATTTCTTGTTGTCTTATTGTAAAAAGGACTTAGTGTTGTAAACCGTGTGGTTTATATAGATGTTGGTCTCATAGTTTTTTAGACTACTCTTTCCATAATAGCCTGTGGCACATCTCCCAGGCCCCTTCCTCCCCTCCCCCATACCCTCCCTGAACTCACCCCCCCCCCCCTTCATTTACAGCTCAAACCCCTCTCCTTCATACCATGGGCATGTCCATACCGTTTTTTTGTTTACATTTTGTATAAAAATTCAAAAGGAAAAAAAAAAAAACCCAAAACTTAATACTGACGAAAAAATATATGGCAGAGTGTGGATGTATTTAATCTGTTGTACATATTGAAGCCACCCACCTCCCTGGCCCGTTGGAATGGAAGTAACAATGGGCCGAGATGGGTTTTGTGTAAGGGGGGAATAGAAACCAAAAATAAAAAATAAAGAAAAGCTTTAAAATATCCCTGGTTGTAGACAAGTTCTTCAAAGCCAGGACCTGGCGTCACTCCAACATACAAACAGGGAAATGTTCTTTGATTATCTTTTTTTCCTCCTTTTTTTCCAAATTTCTTCCTCTTTGCAAACTTATTCAGCCGCCTCTGCAGCTGCAGCTGCAGCCGGAGCCTCCGCTGACGCTGCCTCCTGTGACGCCGGGGCGGCCTCCTCTGTTTTGGCCGCCTCCTCTGCCGGCTTCTCCTCGGCCTTTGGCTCCTCGGCCTTTGGCTCCTCTGCGGGCGCGGCCTCCTTGGCCTCCTCAGCAGGTTTCTCTGCTGGTGCTGCCTCTGCTGCTGCTGCTGCCGCCTCTGGCTTGGCCTCTACCTCCTCCTTGGCCTGCTCTGCGGCAGGTGCGGCCTCCCCCTCGGCCGGCTTGGCCTCCTCACTAGCAGCCGCCGCGTCCTCTGTGCCCTCAGCCTTGGCCTCCTCCGTGGATGCTGCCGCAGCCGCCTCCTCGTTCTCGGCTCCCTCTCCTGTCTCCTTTTTGGTCTTCTTGAAAGAAAAGCCGCTGAGCTTGAACGACTTCTTGAAGGAGAACCGCTTCTTCTTCTTCTTTGGGGTTTCGTTGCTGGTGGAAGGTGTGGCGCCATCCTCTGCCTTTGCTGCCGCCTCTCCCTCTGCGGGAGCTGGAGATGCCGCCTCTACCTTCTCCCCATCTGTAGCCTCCTTCTCAGCGGGGGCAGCCTCTGCCTTCTCTGCCTCCTCCTTGGGGCTCTCCTCCGCCGTGGCGCTGCCGTTGGCCTGCACCTCCTCTTTGCCATTCTCAGCTGCTGCAGGAGAGGCATCCCCGTTCGCTTTAACATGGCCGTTTTCCTAAAAAGAGAGAAACAGTGGCTGTTAATGCCATGTAGAGAGCTGGCTTGATTTCAAGACTCAATCCGGACAGTGCCACTGATGGACACCAGGGGCAGCAGACACCATCAAATCGACATTGACAAAAGCAGCCTCACTTCGGCCTGGACCCAGTTTCTACTTCCACGCTCTCAGAGACGTTACATGAAAATGATCCAACACAAAATAACAGTCATGCATTAGACTAAAAAAAACTGCAACATGCTTCCCCGTCTTTTCGCCCTGGATTTCGGTCACATCCCGAGTGACAGTGAGTGGTAGTGTCTCGACTGGATCGCAAGGGGTCGGTGCCTGGTCGCTCCAACAGCGGAGCGCCAAAGCAAAGCAGCTGCTCATTAAAACAGCAGATGCTCATTAGTCCAGCAGATCACGGAGAGCAGAGTTCAGATACATTTCCTAAAAATGTATCAAATCTAAACGGGGTTCTGAATTACATCCCACCCTCCAAAAAAAATCCAAACTCTAAAAAGGAGCGACTAAGAGCAGCTCAAGCCTCTTTCACTCCGGGGCGCAGCGGAGGAGCCTCTGTCTGCCCTCCTGTGTGATCGCAGGCTGCCATCTCCACTTTCTAGTCGAGCATCTGTAACAAAAGGAGTGGTGCTCCGACCGCACACAGCCTTTGTTGGCGTCGCGCATCTCGTCTTATTCAGCAGTTTCCAAATTACATTCAAGAGGCGACTTCATTCAAAGCCAAAGCAGTTTATTATTATCCGGAAATTATTATTTTCTGGAGTACATTTGTCAATCAACCACTCAACGCATGACTTCTTTCAAAGCTTACGATTCAAAGTGATTTTACCAACAAAAGATCGAAGCAAATCGGCTTCCTCCTCCAAAAGTAAAAGCTTGTTTTGTCAAATGTCCTTTTGAAATATCTGTTCGACATAGCGCCCCGTTCTCCTGTGGGAGAAAAGGGCAAATATCAAATGATCAACTGTTGCTCGTGAACTGTAATCTATTCCGAATTAAAAACAAGTCTTTCCATTTAGTTTAAACTCCCACCGCGGATCTCCATTCAATCTATCCACAATTACGCACGGATTGCGCCCTCAGAGCGCAGCCCCCTCCGGAACGACCAGATTCTCCCCTGATGGATGCGAAGAGCTGGATGTTAAAATATCATTTACCTGTCCATTGGTCTTGGTGGGTGAAGCTGCAGCCTCTCCGGGCTTTTCTGCCGCGGTTTCAGCCTTTCCAGCTGTCTTGGACAATTGCGCTCCCATGCTTTTCGCTCCAACAAAGAAACTCAACCGATCCAAAAAAACGAACAAAGACCCACAAGCCTCTTTGTTGGAAGCGCAAAAGCTCTTTGCTGCCGTCTCCCTCTCTCTGCACAAAGAAAAAAGTTCACTGGGAAAATAAAGCAAAGTCCAGTTAGAGTGAGGGGGATTTTTCAAAATAGCAGGAGAAAAAGCTGGCAGGCAAGTAGAAGTAATAAAATCCCAGATTGGTGGCCGTGTCGCTGTAGACAGGCTGCAAAATGGAGAAATTTCCCTTGTTGCTAATAAGATGCGGAGTCCAACGCCCAAGTGAAGAGATGAATGGGCGCTCCGAGCGATGACGGCACCGCACTCAGATTCAGCCAATCACAGCCTCCGCTCAGAGCGTGGGCGGGGTTTGGGGAAGGGAGTGAACAATAGATTGTAGCGCTGCGTTCATGGCACGTAGGAATAACGGACTTTCAGAAAAATTGGCAACATTTAAGTAAATCACTGGAATAGCATCTTATGTATTTCCTTCTTTTCGCACTATTAATTTATATATATATGTGTATATATGTATGTGTTTCATGCAAGATACGTGAATACGCGAAGCTACATATCAGTGATATACATTTTTTGGACACGATCTGGATCTTGTGTGCTACAAGCTAATAAGCAACATGTAGAATAAAATCAGGACTTCGGGGGCTCTGAAATTCAAATACATCAATTTAAATGAACATTATTTTTTTGATAATGATATTTGATGTATAGTTTGTCATAGTTTTAGTCTTTTTGCTCATATTGTGTTGTAAACTAATTTTCCCAGACTAAATATGAATACCTGCACTCATTTTATAAAGGTTTTCTGAGGACACTAAGTTTATGTGATGTAAGACAATGTATGTTTCGTTAAGTCAGTTTTGGATCAGAGAGAGACGAGATCCAAAGGGGACGTGAGGACAGTCGGACTGGATTACATCAGATTTTAGGATAAATAGACCAGATCCAAAATTCAGTGGACTCAATCAGACCGGGTCCGACGCAACACCGAAATGATAGATGGGGACCCTACGCGGTCTGGATTAGGTGGAATATAAATTGGACCTGGCCTGACTTCTAGTCGACATAACAGTTAATATTTTAGAGGCAGTCAACCTATTGTTAATACAGTACACTTTCCAAGACTAGGAATCATAAATCAGCAGTACACTGAATTATTTTGAAGTCATTTGGCATCCAAAAGTCGCCATGATCCCCCTGTGGATCCCCATGATTCTTGTATCTACAATTATTTTAGTGTACCCTGAAGGCAGCACCGAAGATTGTAGCATCAACTTGTTGTGGCCACAGATTTTCTGCTTTACAAACCATATATTTAAATTAAATTGCTGTACTTTTAAATATAGTTTAATGCTTCCTTGAGGTTGAATAGGGTACATTTTATATTTACCAATTTATAGATTTACCTGGATTAACTGATGATGACATAATCACTTGTAATCACGCTGTTCTAACCATTCACCTGGGCATGTTTTCCATAATGGGCGATCAGCGTAGTTGGTTTATCTAGCCACAGTGGAAGCTACCATCTGCCCCCACCTTTTCAATCATCAGATCAAGATGTGATCTTAAAACTTACAGAAAAACAGAGTGAGGAAAGATAAAACAGGACAAAACAGTTCCAGTTTCTGTTAAAAGATGAAGATCAAGTTTTGCATGCTTTCAGGAACTTTCTCAACCTCAACTGTGTGTGTGGAGGTGTTAGAGGGGTGTTTGGGGGGGGCGGGGGGGGTTGGGAGCGTACCCGATGCAGTCTTGCTGACGACCATGTGAGTGTTGAAACAGGTCCCTCAGCCGACATTTGCAATGCAAAACAGAGTCAACTGTCCTCTGCTGCACTGAGAGAAACAGAGCTAACACACCCCGAACAGCACAGACTCGGTGGGGGGGGGGGGGGGGTCACTCTTTTAAATGTTATCAAGTGCAATGCAAAACAGCACTGTGGGGCCACTTTCACGTGGGATGCAAACTACAATACTTGATTCAGTTTCTGTTAACGGCCTGTATATGTGTCCATCTACAATCGTGTCCTACCAGAGGGTCCATTAATAGGACACCAGAATCCTAAAATCCTGTCCAAGACAAAACCCACTTGCTTTATTCAACCATGTCTGACGGTCTTCCCGCTGATTTACTCTTTCTGAGTTTGATCAAATTCACACTGACAAACATTTGCTGAGGAAGACCATGAGATGTGGGTGAAAGCTCTGAAAAAAGAAAATAAGTGGACTCTTTTTTTTTGAGGGGGGTGGGGGCGGGAGGGTCAAGAATGAAGCTTCAAGTGCAATAGCATAGCTTTGACTCAACACCCATCTTACACCACCTCATAGAATCACTGATGGTATAAAAAATGAATAACAATCTTGGTGAATCATCAGTAATCATTTAAGTCATTTGTAAACAAACAAAAAATCCACTTGGTGATGCCTCTCAACTGTGAATGTTTGCTGGGTTTCTTAGTCTTTTATTCCAGTAAACTGAATATGTTTGGGACTTTTGGTCAGACAAAACAAACATCTGAAGACATCACCTACGGCGCTTTATAAACAATCGCACTTTGTGTTCTGGGAAAAACCCACAAAAAAACCACCTCGGCCACCATCAAGCGGTCTTTCTGTGGAAAACCTAACAATTGCAATAAAAGGGAAACCCAAGGACTTGTGGGGAAAGATGTTGGTTAATTCATGGACTTCCTGAAAAATAACCTACTGTATCTGTTACAAAGTATTGAATCAAGTGATGTTTAATTGCTGCTTAATTATTTGGCATGCTTTTGGTATTCTGTCTTACTTCAAAACATTTTTGTTCTTGCTTTGCATAATGTTTTTATTACATTTTTTATTTTTTTTGGTTGATAAAATCTTATCTCAGCATCTTCTTACTACCTTTTTATGGAGCTTTCAGCGCCCTTCGTCAGTCTTCATCAGTGGAAGCTCACGTGAGTATAGAGTGACGCATATTTGTAGACAAACCCGGAAGTTAGCATCGTCTTGGTTCCCTCGACTAAAAGCCGACGGGATTTTTCCATCGAATTTAGGATTATTGCAGAAAATAAACTCTGTGGCAAACAAAAGTTCATGATACTTACACGTTTTGTTCGGCAAGATAATCTTCACTAATGAACTCCACTTTTATGATTTTTTTGAAGCGTAAATGGAATCGCTAGAAGTAAAAAGCTAAAAGCTCTCTTAAGCTTGTGTTAACCACAGACCTTATCTCAGGCATCTCACCAAAAACCCATTTAAGAAACCCACTGACTTCGAGACGAGGGAACCGGAAGTGTCCACATGCAAACTCATTTCTGGGTTTTAGGACTCATTCCTGCAGCACTCTGTTACTGAGATCAAGACAGACATCTCCACCACAGACTCACTGAGGCTCTTTTACAGGCTAGTATCATGGGCTCATGACTATTCTCCTTTTATGCTAATAATTTATACACTTCATCACTAGGATTATATATCTGTACCGTGAGATGACAAAAATGTCTCCATTAGATTTTGCTGAACCATTTCTAATGAGATAGCTTCCCCTTTGAAATCTCTGAGTGTATTCGGTCATCGTGGGTAATGTTGGATGTATCATTTTGGATTTACAGGATTTGTCCATCAATGTGATGAAATATTTGATTCACTTGATCAGTTATTTTATCCATAAACTGTCTCTCAATTGATTAATGACGTGTGTACGATCTGTGGCAGAAAGCTTCGGGAAAAACCGATGAAGTGGACATTTTTTGTCATTAGAAACATGACGCTTTTAACTCCGCCGCAGTTATTTGATGAACATAGTTACAGGTCACTTTGGAGATTAAGATTTTATACATAAAATGTGTGATTACCTTATAAAATGTGTTGCATTTCTAAAGATTAAACTACCAACCTCTTCTGTAAAATAGTTCCCCCCCACCAGCTTCTTAAATCTTAATCTTAAAATGCACTGTTGTATAGTAATGCAGCATTATTAATAATCCTATTAAAGTAATAGACAGTAAATAACGGGCCCTTCTGCTGGATAACAAGTACTTTTGGTATTTTAAGTACGTTTCGCTGATACTGACACTTACCAACAGGTAAACAAACCAAAGCAGATGTTTGGAGCAGTTATAGATGTTATCAGCAGGCTGTCTGTGACAAACCACACCGATGTGTTGACAAAACGCACTCTGTCAGTTTGCCAACTAACATGAGTAGTTAGTAAACGCGACGCCAAGGCGTGTTTACTAACTACATGTGACTGTTTGAGGGCCTGCGTCCACATAGCGTTTTTCTCGGGCAGAAAAACTGATGAGAATTCGAATTTCAGTTTGACTTTAGAGCAGTTATTGGAGATCGACAGCTACAGTGAAAATTGACGTAGAAGTGTCTTCAGCTCTCAAACAGCCTCAGTAAAAGTCCAGCGTGCTTTGCGTCTGAATTCAACAGCCGAAAAGGCTGTAATGTGTTGTAGAAGAGCGACACACGTCTCAATGAGCGGTTGCCTCAATGCAACAGAGCAATGTTATGTCAGGTTGTGTTCTTAGCAATCCGCCCACTTGTGATCCAACACTTGGCGAGCTAGCTGCGTTTAAAGGGCGTTAAAGTTTTAAAGGTGAATGTATATATTGACCAAACTCGACTGACGCATGATATGTTGATGTGTTGACGCATGCCTCAGGGCGCGCTCTCTTGTGAAGTCTGATCTAACTGATCTCATCCAATGGAAGCTGATGGGAGGTCACCTGTGTCCTGTGTCCTCAGACAAACACGACACTGGTGCTGACTCTGTGTTATGAGGATAGTGAATAAGAGACATCAGGTTGTGGTCATTGTGCACTCTAATGTTTTGTCACTACCAAAAGCAGCAACCCAATCAGCCAGGACTTATTTCCCTGGGCTCCGAAACCTCCCTGCTACTGGTAGCAAGTTGAGTATCCCTGCGATAAGAGAATCGAACCTGGACAGGAAACCTTGCACTGAACTAGAGCACTGACTTTTCCAATATTTAGCCAAGACCAACACTCTTTTAACCAGGTGCTCTAGGTTGTCTAAACATGACCATATAAATCCGAATCCTGCTGCATGAAAAGATATTGTAGGGAAACTTGAAGACATAGATGAAGTTTAATATTCCTGTTCTACCTTGACGTGCTTACTCCTTTTCTTTCTTTGCTTTTTTTTTTAAAATAGTATTTTCTCTTCTGTTACAGCCCCAAAGTCTCGCTCTAAACGCTTGTCCTTGGCGAGGAACGGCAGAGTTCATTTGCCCAGAGTCGGTGTCGTCCAACTGAGTGAGCAGAGGACAGTGGGGAGAGTTGGGGGCACTGAGTGATGGAGCGCTGTGAATGGCGTTGCACAAAACACCGGGGAGGAGCCCACTGACCTGTCTGAATAGGACAAGGACAGGAGGAGAAAGGAGGCTCTTTAAAACTCAATCTGGCCAACCGTAAATGTTTGTCCACAGCTTTTCTGCCGCCATTACAGGAATGCTATTAGCTGGGCCTATTGTGCCTTGTGGGAAATAGCTTGACTCAACCTGGCTGCTAAGACTGGAGATTTGTCTACGTGCTTCCTATACAAAAGGTATAGGAACCGAACACTCAGCCCCGCAACAAAAGCGGCGGAAACGTGATCTTCTTTTTCAGAAGGCTGAGTTTTGTGTGAGAGGGAGAGGTAGCTGCTTCCGCTGGCTTGTATAATTGCAGGTCTCCACTCCCCGCTGTGGCTCTGGCCCCAGTTCCTGCTCCTGTCGCTTTGTTTCTTCCTCGGCTCAGGTCCCCCGCCCTGGCTGGGAGCGTTCGGGGAATATCTCCTTCTGTTTTGGGTGTGCCTCTGTACCCACACAGATGGCGATTCAGGCACCCCGCATGTCAAACACCACGCTGGGCTTATCGCTAGCGGTGACTTCACTGGCAGTGACTTCATGCTCCACACGGCGGGCTTTTATTTGCATAATACCACGTGTTTGAACAACAACAGGGGCTGTTTTGCCAAGGTGAGGGGATCTGATAAGAAACAGGAGGGTTTGTCTTTCCTCTCCACATCTCTGCTATGGCCGCTCACTCATGATTAACCAGTTAACAAGCAGCGTCTGAAAACTGCCCCAGACCGCTCTCCCCACATCTGTCAGTGTAAGCAACCACATCTGTACTCTGTGAAAACCCATCATTTTAACTTCTACCGATTAGATACGTTTGTCAGGTGATGTCAGGTCAACTTAAATTGTCTATTTCCCGCATTCAGAACTGTTTCACCACCTAAAACCACCAAGTTCAAGTCTTGTAAAGGCTGAATGTGTTGCCGCCAGTCGGTCTTTTAAAAAACGTGACATTTGTACCTGATATCGACAACCAATGACAGAGAGCCAGGCTCGCTGTTTCCCCCCCTTTTTCCAGTCGGCTGAGCTAACCGGCTAACTCCCCGCCAGAAAGCGAATGAGTGTATTCCCTAAAATGCCACCCAATTTCTTTTAAAGGGAAATTCCAGCGAGTTCTAACTTATTTCTCGTAAACTTTGGCCATCATTTCTGCCAGTTATAATAACACTGGAATTACCAAGTAAGTTGCTGAGACCCAAGTTGTGATAAACCAGAACTTTACACGGGCATGTACCTAAAGCAAGCCGACTCTCCCTACATGTGTGAGTGGGAGCAACGACATCTGGAAGAGACACCACATGCATTTACCACGGATATACCTCTTAAATCTACTCTGTGTGTTTGCGTGTGAGCTTGTATATCAGCGACTGTCACCTGGAAGTAATAGTAGCCCCCGCATTCCAACACTGATGTTTCGTGTTTCTCATTAGTGAAGGGAAAAGTGCCTCGTGTTCACAGAGTGAGCACGTCTGCAGTTCTTCAGCCCATCCTCAGGCTAAACACAACTCCATTTCCATCTACAGTGCTCAGCCTCCTCAACCTCAAGTGTTATCATCCAAACGGCAGGTCACAGTGTGTGAACGTGATCAGTGAAAATCTGCATGTTGTTGTTCAGCGATTGAGGGCGTTTTTTTTGGTTTTGAAGAAGTGATTAGAAGCAGGCCTGAAGCCGACCGAACGTCGTGTGTTCTGATACGTTTGCGTGATGATTCTCCTTTTTTTTTTTAAGGATTTGATTTAGAGCAGGCCTACAGGCCATGACAGATAGTGAACGACGGCGTGTGTCCGTTCTGTCGGGTTGCGTGGGGGTGGGGTGGGGTGGGGGGGGTCAGACTGCTGTTTGTGCGTGTTGATAAGACTTTTGTCTGTGCAGATTGCTGCCTCAGCACAGGCTGCAGCCACAGGGATGCCACTGGCTGACAGATGCAGCAGGAGCAGCATGTGTCTGGCAGAGTGGATGTTTAGTCTGCCAGCGCACCACATGCCGAGCTCAAACCCTGCACAAATAAATCCACAACGAGAAGTCTGTCGGTCCTGTGTTCTGTCAGAATCTTGTTTTCTATTTTAAGCAAATGAAAGTCTGTCAGTTTATTTCCAGTTTGTTGGAAGAAAATAAAGTTCACAGTTGTCCTTTTAAGTGGGGAAGTCATGCCACGCGCTTCACACATCGATCCTCTTTAATGCTGGTTCGGTGTAACCGTTTTAACAGTTTGGTTAAATGAATGAGTCATCTGGGACAGCATTTTTTAAATGGCTTTTGTTGCTGACTCATTAGGTGGGATGTTGATGATCGCTAGTGTTTTTATCCGAGATAACCATCGTATTGTCGGCATCAGCAGTTTTCTAAGGGAATATTAGTATATTAGTTGATATGACTTGTATTGTTTTTCTATGAATGCGTCCTGTTAAAGGTCCCATATTGTAGAAAGTGAGATCTCCATCTCTTGTTTGATTATAAAACAGGTCCCGGTGTTGTATAAATACTGTGAAAGTATCAAAACACACAGTCCACAGAGAAATGCACACAGCCCGTATTCAGAAACTGTGTCTTTAAACGAGCCGTCAGCACTTCTGTAAGGTTGTGATGTCACAACTATACAGTCACCGCACTCAGCCACGCCCCCCGCCGGACTACTCTTCGGGTTTTTGGAGGTTGTTCAGTAAAACGGCTTGTTTCGGACAGAGGGGGAACTGAGGGGCTGCATGAAGGGCCAGTAGAAGATCAATAAGGACTTTTTTCAACTGTAAATCATGCAAAGCTGCTCTAGTGGAGCCCCAGAATAAAGATATAGAGCTGGAAATGAGCATGATATGGGACCTTTAATCCAACTGCAAAATGAACCACAGGTTGAAACAAATGTCTTTTGCTTAAACTCTGAGGGACACACCAGTAATAGTGGGACCATCTTTACAAACTAATTTTGTTTGGCCAGAACGAATGAATTCAGCTTTGCACACACTACACAAATGGATGCCAGTTCATAAAGTAACTTCTAGACATGATTAGAGCTGATGGGTTATGGAAGAAAAACAAAGCATCAACTGTCAGTTTTAGAGGGTGTGAAATCCTGCTATAAAATCCTTGATTTGATGTGAGGTCCTTGAGTTCTCAGTGAGCTGATCCAGCCTCGCACAGCTTCTCTGGGCAGTGTTTACATGTCTATAGCCTCTACTTTGATCGTCCTTTCTGCCAGTTGCTTCCAATTAATGACAAACTGGCGAGAATCTCTGACCCCTGGCTTCAGTAAACAGGACTGCCGCTGCGTGTGCTGCGTCAGATCAGCAGCATTTAAAGCAGGAATTTAAGGGGCAACAGGAACTGGACCAAAGTCACAACTGTAAAGCCCCCCAAGCCTCAGTCATTTCAAGGCCACCACAAGGCATTCCTACAGCCCCAGACCGTCAGTTAGAGCTGTTCTGACTGTCTGAAGTTGGTATTGATACCACATGAGTATCAAACTGTCTGTGACTGTGGTGGTTGGCGCTTTAGCATAAAAACCAATTGGGTTCTGTCTTTGATTCTCGCCTCTGGACCTTACTGTGTGGTCCATGATTACCTTAAAGTCGAAGTGTGAATAAATTCTCAAGTCGTCGTCACTTTACATGAAACCGATGACACACAGAGCATCTATTCTATTAAAGCCTGATGCTCGCTGCTGTTAGATTACCCATGCCTGCAGCTGTTTACAGTGAAAACACAGCTGGAGTCAGCAATGGTCCGCTTCTAAGCTACAAATGCTGCCTAAATGAGTCTCTTTCTTGTTTAAAAAAACAAACATTTGACGCTATGGTGCATAGATACATAATTGGAGCTGAAGTGAGCGGTGAAAATGGCAGTTTGTTGTTCAAGAAATCTGCCCACCAGCATGTTGAAGGCACTGTTCCATTTTGTAACCACGTTACTCTTTTACTTGTGAGGGGGCAACTGCAGTAGCCTTTATTTTGTGCAGTGAAAGAATCCAGTGATTTTTCTTATTTGCTAAACGTGACGTTAGTTTGCTTGCTACCGCTATTATTACTATGGGCTGCCTATAACATGTAAAAACAACAACACGTGCAGGAGAGTATCTTAAGCTTGCAAAGTCGTAGCTAACATAAGTTTCGGTGACCAACGTCGGTCAAAGATATAGCTATGTTGCCTGTAGTGTCAGAGATCGGGAATGAGAGATTCAATAAGGGATTTGTTGACAGCAGAGCTTAACAAATCCAGATATTTTACCTTCTTGGAACTGGATCCAAAATGGACCCGGCTATCGAAACCCCTCACCCACAATTTAGGGTCTTTGCAAAGGATGTTTTTCATTCATATTGTTTTGATTTTGTACAGTCAGAATCAATAATGCATATGTGCTTATCCTATGCCTTTTCACTCACAGTCAGGCCAGCCTCTCTGTGGCTTTTGGTGAGTACACAGTGGACCGGGGAAGACGACAGCTGAGTGGGTTTATCTGATCCTCTGATCCAGGTAGGTCAAAGCAGTGGGTGTCGGAGCTCCTGAGCAGGTCCGTGTACTCTGGGGGGATCTGAGAGGGAAGGAAAGGCTCCGTGGCTGCTGGCCAGCTGGCAGCATGCTAACCTTGGAGGGGTTGTTTTGGGTGTTGGAGGAAGCAGTTCCTTGATATCTGCTCCAGGCCACAGCACTGCCCTGCTGCACCTGGTATTTTTACACCAACAATGATTGTGGCAGTAATTCAGCTCAGCCCACACCACATTCGCAGCACACAGTGTTGTAAGTCCTGTTCTTTTAACTAAATGTGTGACACTAAAATGATGTAATAACAAGAATCTCATAGACCTTCTCCGCTGCTATCTGTTGGCAGATTGTTAAGGTTAGGGATTTTGCACTAATATTGACACCACTATCTTTTTCAAGGACGTTCTACACAAATCCTCCGATGTTGCCCATCATAAAGAAAGCAGATCCAAAGGGAAAAGTGTTCCTTACTAATGGGCTGAGTTGGAGAGCAAACCAGGGCAGCTTTTCTTTTTGTGTGACCTTCTCGTCCATTGTGTCACCATAGAAACTACCTCTTTCAGGTGTACATGTCTTCCAGCCAAATCATATCCAGACACAGTGGGGACAGTATGTTTATTTCAAGTGTTCTCAGATCCATCAGATCTGGTCCTGGTTTACATTATTGTTTTGCAGCTACTTCTAATGAAGTCATGGCCACAGATCTATGTACTTGGTTCATGCCTTGATTTCATGATGAAACAACCTAGTGTGTTTGAAGCATACTGAGGATTTAACCCAGAGCTGCTGAGCTGCGAGTAGCCAACTTATTCTTCACCAGGAAATCAGTGGTTAAGAGCTCGGAAAGTGTCTTATTTGCTCATTTTACGTCTGTTTCTGTTCGGCTGCTGCAGAACCAGAAATCTGCTTTCAGTCTGGCTGGATATCAGGAACGCTGGGGTTTGACTTTCAACTCTCTGAGATGTAACAAACGTGCAGGTTTCCCCTCTTATAGATATATATATATATACCATTGAGTTGATGCTTTTTTTTGATTTTTTTAAGAATTCAATTCAAAATTCAGATCCAATTCCATGTAGAAATAAGAAGAAAATCTAACAGTACAGTGTATTTATGCTCTGCTCAGCACATTTTAATAAGCCTGGCAGTAGTGTAGGGATGTACGGGGGCTCACCAGCAGAGCGCCTGTCGATGGCTAATAAATAATGAGTGCAAAAGCAAGATTAAGTAGAATTGTAGATAACAGCGTGCACCGGAGTAAATTATGTTCTTCCCCAGACAGAAATCGGTGTGTTGCTCTGCAGGTTTTGTTTAGAGGTGAACAAATCAGATTAAAGACACAGCTGATGAATACTGTTATGTTTAGGCACTCTGTTGAATATTAACATTCCAGTGAAATAAGGTTTTTAGTCAGATAAGAGCTGTAGAAAAAACATGCAGATAAAAACTCAACAAATGAATTTAATATCGAATCTTATATCCTTTTATTTTCTATTATATAGCTTTAAAACCTGAATAGATTCAATGAAGGAATTTGATTGGATTAAGGTTTGGTAATCCACGTCTGCTTATTACATTTTGAGATTTCTTTTATACAAGTGAACAAGTTTGGCCTGATGTTGGTGCAAGAAGAAAATCACCCTCTGGGGACCATGAACATCATGGCAGTGTGACCTGTAGTTGACGAGGGGAGGTAATACTCAAAAAACAAAATGAAGAGGTTTTTAATGAGCCCTTTTGTTCTCCTAGTCTGCTTCTCCTTTATCCACAGGATATGGGCTCATTTATTCAATAACACATGTTGTGTGTCTGCTTTAACAGACTGAGACGCAACCACCGAGTAGCTAGAATTAACTCTAAATCAGGTGAAGGTGCATTTGGTCACTATGGTGCTGTTCTCTGGAACAAACTGCCCGATGACCAAATGTATTCAAGTATTTGTTGTCCTTCAGCCTTTCATTATATTCACAGCAACTGGCTACAGTGATTCACTTGTGTGTTTTCGGACATTTGGTAATCCACACTGAATAGTACCAAATCTGGTATTGGCCTGAGTCTGATTTGGAAATAATGGATGTAGTGTATGAGGGTAGACTCATTTGAATATAGATTTCAGGGAGTGTAAGATTACAAATCTGTCCTTGTTTGCAATACGCGATGGTGGCAGTGTCTCGAGGTATGACACTCGTGCTTCACATGTGCTGTACATGTATGGGTTTCAGATGTAGCTGTGGGGTATAAAGACGCCAGCAATTAAACCACAGAGCAACTCTGTGCTTATATAGTCTGTCATGTGCATCTCATACCTGGAAAAATGGAAATCTGGGGCCGGGACTAAAGCCTCAGGCTAAAAGCATGTGCTCTCTACTTCCTGATTTGGTGTCATTATCGATTTTAATGTGAGAGTCCAGTGAATGATATGTTCCTGTACCTCTGTGCAATAGATGTCTCGGGTGACTGTGAGTGCTGTCTCCTCGTTCACAGCTGATCACGTCATGCAACATGACATGAGACCGGTAAAGTCCTTACAGGAGTCCTGCTTCTCTTTTGCAAAGTATGCAAAACTCGAGCTATTTGACAATATTATGATGCCATCATCCTTTAAATTTGTTTAGGAAATTAGTCAGTTTCTGTATGTTAGTTTTGTGTCAATATATGATTTATTTTCGACATTGATTTCCACTGATTCTCTCTAAAATCAACATTTTATTTAATTTGATTGAAACTAAAGAAAGATAAAGTAATATGTAACCTCTTAAGAATGATGTTCAGAGCTTACTGGATAAGGTCGGGTGGTGATGTGAGATTATAAAGCACTGCTTTCGAATCTTGCAATAACATTTGTGATATTTAATCAGAAATGAACGCTTGTTTTCTCAAAGTTGATCAAATATTTTAATCTCATATGTATATGGGTCCGCATTCAGACATTTAAACAGTTTTTCCTTGCGGTAATTATTTCCCCTGTTCACACTGGCCATTGAAATGTCCCGTTTGATTCCACTGAAAGAGATTGATAAGTTCCTCATTCTTTGTAAAAACACATTCCAGTTTATCTGACGTTAATAATAAGCTTCAGCAGTCTCAGTTAATCAAACCAGGCTGGTATCTTCTAAAGTTACAGTCTTCCTTCCCTCAGTGTGTTGGTTTTTTTTCCGCTGTGGTGGAGGGAGGCAGCATGAACTGGAGGAATGATTCCAGCAAGCAAAAACCATTTCAATGTTCGTAATCGGACCTGCATATCGTTTCTAAACAGACTTTTAGAAAAATTGTGACGCTATTCTTTATGACCTTCACTTGCAATGTCCTTATCATCCAAATCCAAGTCTACATCTTCATGAGAAGTGGCAGAACCAGTAAATGCGTGGCATTTTTGCTTGATAACTGACTTCGTTCACAATTGATCAGTTATCAAAATGATTACTGATTCATTTTCTCTGTCCATCGACTGATAGATTTATCGTTTCAGCTCTAGACTGAAGTGTCAGGTCTGATTTACGCATTTTAATCATGGAGTGTCTGTTATGGATATCTGGATTGAAAAGATCAGTGTCCGTCTACCTGAGCACAGTGTTAAAAGGTGTTGCCTTTCGTTACCTGAGGCATCGTGTTTGATTTGTAGTGACACCCCAATCCACGTTCTCCCCAGATTTCCCCACACTGGGGACAAACGGTTTCCTTGTGTTGACTGAGAATGCTAATAAGATCCATCAATGTACTGTACCATTTTTTTTTTTGCAAACCTGTGGTAGCTCCCTAAACCCCTCTATGGCATTCCTCTCGCCGAAGATAAGAAGTGATGCTGTAGCGCACAATGAGCACATTATGTGCCGTCACGCTTGTAATTTTCTTTGATGGATGGAAGGAAATTCTTCCTGATGTGACACGCAGGCTCTGCTGCCCATGCCTGGATTTAATCCCACGTCTGGAGCTACTTTTTCGTCGCCGGGTTTATGGGAAACAGGTTGAACATGTGCCCCGTGCTCTTCAGATCATCAGAACCTCAGTGAACTGACCGGAATTAAACAGTTAATCTCAATTGGGCTTTTCCATCCTTGACAAGACCTCTAAGACCTCTTTCTGTTGTACTCCATCAGGGGCTAATTGTGAGCCCTGGATGACTGGGAATGTGAGCTCTCCCCCTTCTTGCTCCAGGGCATATGTACATATTCCCCGTGGAATGCTGGAAAGGCATTGTTGTCGTCTTTTGAAAGGTCTTCCGAGGTCTATGAATGCTATGTTCTCAGGCCCTCTACGTAGTGTAATTCACAGTCCACTAATTGCTGCAGTTGGGAGTTTTCATGGAAAGAATGGCAAGGATGTGGACACAGTTGCTTGGGATTTGTCTGGAGGGATAAAGGCATCAGTGGGCACGTGAACAATGTTGAAGAAGGATACAAAAGGAGTAGCTATGAATCAGGAACCATTAGTAAATACCACGGCTGCTGAGCGGAGAGTCATTCAGCTTGTTCAGGAAAGTCCTTACAGTCACTCACACAGATAGAATAGAAGTTCTTCACCTGACGGTATATTGTTTATTATACTTCACAAATATCACAAAAACCGTCTTATGTTTGACAAGGTAATACCGACAGTAACCTATTGATTAAAGCTGGACATATTGGCAAGGTGTTACTGTCTTGACATTTTTATTTCAACCCCCAGAAGTCATGTGGTGTCACGACATCAGTGAAGTCAAGCAGCGTGGTCATATTTACTACAGATAATCATGCCACCAAACCCTCACCTACCGATCCCTCCATACCCGTGTCCCCCAGTACCTGCCAGACCTCTAAAAGACTTCATTAACTCTGATATCTCCGATCACTGCTGTTTTTGTTTTGTCTGCCTTGTATGTGTTTCTTTCTCTGCCTTCTAAATGTAAAGCGCCCTTGGATCCCCTGAAAGGCGCTATATATATTGTTTTAAAGGCAGTTTGGCGGAGCTGAGCTGAGTAACGGATGTAAAAGTAAAGAGTCAATGAGTCGGGTCTAATGAGTATTTTATTTACAGTTTTTACAGCAAACAGTAGTTCACCAATTAGCCTTGTGAGCGGTCACTGCGTCTCTGGACTAGCCAAGACCAATTAGAGTTTTACTCTGACTTATTTAAAGTACGATGGACGGGTGCAGAACCGATTTGAGAGAGGCTATTATCCAAGCTCTCCCTGACTCTCAGCTTGAATAGCAAAATGAGCGGTGACATGATGTCCAGCGTGGAGAAATTGGAGATGCTTTATCTCATCTAATTTAGTTTTTGCTGCTCTTTTCTAGTCGAGCATAAAAGATCCCCAGGTTTCCTCAGTGGTAGGGCTCTTCACTGGTTTGCGCGTCATCTTGTGTAAATGGGGAATTCAGTTACAAGTGACAACAGTGTTGGCTGAGAGTCTCTGGCTTGTGCGTCAGCAGTGTCTTTGGAAAAGAAAAGGCAATTTAAGACAGTAGAAGCTGCCTGAGGCTGTCGCAGCTGCTCAGCCAGCCCCATTATACAGAACATCTATCTTAATGTTTTTTTACAGCACCCATCAAATCTATAGCATGAGATGCTGTTATGTTGCCATTATTCTATAATGCTGTTTGGGGCGTAGTAGTGTGTGTGTGTGTTTGTCGTAGTCATGGCAACAGTAGTCAGTCAGTCTTTGTACATGGGCTTGACATATTCAAATATTGAACTTCGTCACCCGTTGCTTTAAACAACATTATGCAAATCACACAGCTGTAGTGAGTGATGACAGAGTGGTTTTGCATGTTGCACGTGCACTTTACATCCTGATGTCCATTTCTCAAAGTATGTGTAGAGTGTATAAACTTTGTTTTTGCCTATTTTTTCCATTGGTCCACAATGTTTGTTTGTTTTTTTTACTGTGGTATGAAAATCAATAAGCGGAGAATTTAAACTTGCTTGACACACACACAGTCCCTCATGTCTGCTTTCAGTGTTGACTGTGTTATTTATTGTGTAATAATGTACGTGTTTATCGACTGAAGCAATAACGTTAACTTTGATAATAAAATAAACACATCACTCACACAACAGACTCGTTGCACTGTTGTCGGTATTCTTTTCTTTCTTTCTGTTTTGTAGTTTTATTTTTTAAATTCTGTTTTCACAATCTGAAGAATTAGTTGAGCCTGACGTGAGCAGACTTCTGGAGAAAGTGGGCCGATCATACAGCTTTATGCAGTGATGAGACGTCTTTCTGTGGATGGACTGTTTTGTGTGGTCCTTGCTGTTTAGGGGTCAGTTTTAGTTTGTAACTAACCTTTTGACTGAGACGTGTCCTTACTTTGCACAAGAATTTCGTGTGGGCATAAAACAAAAACTCAGGCAATTAGTTACTGCGCTTCCATAAAGTTGGGGGACTTTGGAGAGACAGAATTTTAAAAAACCAGCAGTGGCCAAAATAGTACAACACTGGGTCCTACATTTCCCATAATGCTCTACGCTCTATGGAGCATTTAGCGTCATTAGCTCATTGTTTTGGTTTTTACGGCACGCAGCTTTACTTATGTGGTGTACTCTCACTAACCTCATCAACCTTTTTTTCAGTGCAGATGTTTTCAGTGGAAAAGCTCTGATAAAGCCACTGAACTCCACCTGCTCAGCAGCAAACAGCAGACAGACACAGTTAGCAACTAGCTGGTGAACACAGTGGAGCATTTAGCAGCTAAAGGGATCGACACACAACTGCATATGTATGCAAATTGTGATTTGTGATTTGTGATATCGGGCTATATAAATCAAATTGTCTTGACTTAACTGTATGATAACATATCTGCTAACTTTACAAAGGGATAATATGTCAGTGTTGTGTTTGCTGCCCGAGTGCCCAAAAAACAGGTTGATTTAACAGAAATGGTTAAGTGAAACACCAGTTGCGTCTTTTTCCAAAGATGTAAAGGCTTTTGATGCGTTCTGTCAAACCTGCTCAGTGACTCAGTTTCACTCCTGCTTACCAGTAAAGAAGTTAGTCAATTATTTCTACTGTCAAGGTTGCGAATCAGAATGACAAAGACAAGTTCTACTGCTTCCCCATATGCATTAGCACCTCCATTAGCATTTTCCTTTTGAATGGATGATACTCGAAAGGAAAGGATAGCAATCCGTCTCTCCTCGCGGGCTTTTGTCTGTCAGTGGTGCTGGAGAAAGAATGGGAGGAACTGCCTCCCGCACTGTCGGAGAGTCACCAGGGGTTTTGCATTAGGTCTTGCTGAAGCAGGAGGGAAGACTTCAATGTTTGTATTTTCAGGCAGATAGCTGAATTATGACCACAGTCTCTACTGTACAGTTTATGAACACCGGGTTTCAGTCTTTGAACATGATGCTGACTTTGTGCTGCCAGAGAGGAGACTGATGTCCTGATTATATATATATATATATATATATATATATATGTATATGTTAGGTATGTCAACGATTAACCACTGCAAATATTTTTGACCAGTTATGCACGTCAGTCTATAGGTTCATTTGGGTTTTGCTAGCAGCCTGAAGTTTAAAATGAATGAATGTGGAACCTTTTCCTCCAGAAAGGAAATCCTGGGCTTAGCGCCGCCCAAGACGATTGTGATTGGTTTAAAGAAATGCAAACAAGCCAGAACGCTTTTTTCCGACCGACTGACATTGCCACCTGCTGGAGCGGCTAAAAACTGTATTTTTTCACATTTCATGTAGTATTCGTACAATTATTTATTTCAAAACATCTTGTGTGTTTAGTTAATATTGGACATTTTTGACTTCCACAGTTTTGAGGTGATGTCCACTCAGGTTGAAACTATTTCAACTTGCACGCAGGTTATATTACACATATCCTGTGATTCCCAGGAGAGGTTATAAATGTTAAACTATAAACTATTCAGTTTATGGTGGAGTTGCCGCACCTGCACTCATTTGACTCCACTTGTACAGTACAGAGGGAAAAGGAGAAGACCAGGAAGCAAATAAAAGAAAGAAAAAACACGAGTTCCTGAGAAGTTAAACAATAACCAGCATCAGCTGTCTCTCACTGTGTGTCGTTACAGCAAATATCACAAAATGTCCCATTGGCTGTTTGTGGGTTTAAAGAAAACAGACTGAAAAAGCACGTCACAGTCAAATTCATGCAACATTAAGCCATTTATGTGTGAGCCGGGATTCCCCCCCCCCAGCCCCCCACCCCACTCTCCCACCACTCGGTACCCCCTCTGCAGTAACTTGTGCCTCAGCCCGCCTCTGCTCTGGAGAATCCCGGTGACCTAGATTCAGCCGGAGTTTACTGCCGGCTCCGGCCCGGGCTGTTTGCACTCCGCTGCCAGCGTCAAATCCACGCTGTGCTCGCACATCAGCGCTCTGACCCACATCTCCATGGCAACAGCTCCACAATGCCCCGATGATGTAGCAGCAGGAGCAGCGGCGGCGGCTGGTGAAGGGGAGAGAAGTGTAGGGCTCCCTGACCTGCAGGGAAGGAATGGCGGGGCTGTTCCCCCTCTCATTGATTATACCTTCCCCCCCCCCACCCCCCACCCCCATCACTCTCACTCTCCATTCACTGCTCTGCATGTTGATGAGGGGATTACCAAACGCACACATGAAGATGTAATGTCTTCATGGTGTTGGTTTTCCCCAGTTTTGAGGTAGACTTTTTATCTCCTCACTGCCAGTAGAAGTGATATATGTTTCTGGTCTGAGCCTCCTTTAAGCCACACTGGTGACTCCCATTGCTCCTCTCATCCTGTGCCATATGTTCCCATAATTCACTGCCAGTTGCTTTTTTCCCCCCCCCCCATCCCACGTGTTGAGTTGTCAGTGGCCTGCTCCCTCTCTCCATTTTGATTATTCTATTGTTATATTATTCATTTTCGAGCCAAACCGCACACATTACATTTTAAAACGGAGCAATGTGTTCTGTTTGATATTTCACTGGAATTGATTCACATATTCATTCAGAGGTGGGAACTGGAAATGAACAGTGACAGTAACATGCTTTGCTGCTAGCTACAGCAGTTTTTCACCACTCGCACAAAGGCAAGTGGGCAGTTCGGGTTCAGCTCGCATTACAAAGTTGGCCCGTATCAGTGTCCCTGTCTCTTGCCAACAGAACCCCCTGGAATAAGACTGGCCTTGCTCGATTTTATCACAATAACGCACTGTCACTTCACATTTACGCTGGGTGAAACCCACCCTGCCAACTGCCACCATCCGGCTCAGATAACGCCGGTGACAATCGGGACTCTGTCTGTCTGTCTCTGGGTACCTGCTGGGGCAGTTTGTAACATGGCTAATAGCCACACGGTGTCTGCCAGGCCAGAGTCCCAGGACAGGTAGATCCCACCCCTTCTAGATGTTCATCCTAATATTTTGTAAACCATAGAAACGGTTGTGCATACTGGACAAACAATAGCTTTGACAGTCAAGTCTACATGCTACAAGGAAGACGTCCAGACGATCCCACTTTCAATTAACTGTTCTCATCAGTGAAGTCCCTTGCAAATGGCAGTTTAGTACACTTTTGTTAGTACTCCTTTTAGCATTCAGACCTTAAACAGATCTGCGTTATGGGGGCTAAGTCAGTGGAGGCATGTACAGATGAGGTACAGATGATACATGAAATACAATCCAGGCGATCCAGTTGGAGAAACAGGTTTAAAGGCTTATTAGACCCCAAAACAGTACATGGGTTATAAAACTTGCAGACAGGAGACTTGCACACTGTGACTATTATATCTTTCATTTTGACTATTGCAAAGTAAACAATAGAAAATGCTGCATTCACGTTACAAAGAATGTTTACTCGCACACATTTGATTTGCACCTTAAGCTATTTGGTAATAACAGCAGAAGAAGAATCAATGAAGCGAAGCCTGCGAGGTAGTTAGAGCAGTTAACTTAAGTCACCGATTAATCAGTGGTTTCGGAGATAATTGAATGTGAATGAAAGAGACAAACTAAGGAAAAGAAATTCCATAGAGTTACACTACTTTGCCCACAGAGTGTGTTGTAGCTACAGCTGTGAACCCAGTCTTACTGTTAGTTATTTTCCTGCGACCAGTTTTCTTGCGACGGGTCAAATGTTGGTGGCACGTGTTTGTTTTCCCACTTCAAACTCAAGCTATATACTGTATGTATAAGTGGATTATTCATTTCCTTCATTTCCCATAATACACTTTGGTGAAGTTTTTGTTTTCAGTCAAGGAGCGTATCGGAGTATCGATATATTCTGCGGATAGCTTGAAAGCGCGCTCGCTCGTTTGTGCATGTGGAAAAAGGAAAGCGTATGTCTGAGCAAGAATGATGGTGATAGTGAAAGTCTATTTAAATCCTCGCTGCACCGTGTTCCACTTAATTACACCGTGGTACAACGAGATTGCAGCTAAATCTTATTTCTCCGATGGGTCCCTTGGTCTTATGGCGTGTCAAATAATAAGTCCCGAAATACATAATCACTTTCCAGCCAGAAACTCTCAATTTTATTGTCAAATGAGAATCCAGATTGCATCCTCAAAATATTTACTGCTGTTAATGTGATGGTTAATGTGACACAGTCGAGCGCAGCTGTCTGCTTCAGTCAGCGTGTGAAATAAGATTCTTCTCAATCTTGTAATACTGAATTCTACCAGACCTGCACCAGTTCACACCTGTTTGTTTTCCATGTACATTTACTAATCTCAATGAGTCTATATAAAAGACCCCCACCACACACACACACACACACCCTCTCCTTGGCCTTAGGGTCATTGGTCTGATATTCCATCTCAGCCACCTTTCTCTGCCCTAAACAAGCTTTTCCAGTCTGTCAGCCTTATTCCATGGCAACCAGAGAAATAAAAGGTCTGCAAAACAAAGACTCCAGAAAACATAATGTGTTGAGTACAAATCTCCGCCCCAGTGAATGCAACTAAATGCCTTTAGTTGTGTCAGAAACTCTATAGTGACATGCCACCTACTCCATTTTCAGTACAACCTCTGAAACTAAATCCGTAAGACTAACTTTCAGCCCAAGGCCCTGAACAGGGTCTTGTAAGATTTTTGTTCAGTTTTCAGTTTTAAATGATCATTCCACTTTATTCAAATGTATGTCCTGTTGTTGTAGCTTTAGCCGTCATTGCCGTTGGTTAGCAGAAATCTGAAAATCTAATTTTCCTACAGAAGTTCAGGCTAACCTGGGGGTTTGTTTTAAAATCTGTCTGATCGTATGACTGCTCATGTTTCTGACCCACGTCGTCGCTGCATTCTGAGATCACAGAAAATAACTTGCTGGGTACCATGTTGTTATTACCAATAGGTTTGAGTGCCAAAACTCTGAAAATAAGACCGAAGATGTAATAAACCAGAGTTAATCTTAAAAGCCCTGGCATCAATCTTTGATCTTAGCCCTGATTACAAGGATATTTTTTGGTCAAATCCAGATTTTTTTTATTGTCATGGAGGAGTTAGATCTTGGTGAAACTCTGTAGACTTTAGTTCAAACTGACACTAAAAGACAGGCCAAGAAGTTTTCTCTTAAATGATCTGTTAATCCACACAACCCCCCTCCCCCCCCTCAAACTCTGAAGTCAGAAAGGTGTTGGGGAAAGGGGTCTCAGATGTTTTCTAAACGGTCCAACAAGCTCGCTCTTTGAAGCAGGCTTCCCCTCTTTTCTCTTCTGCTTCTCTCCTCTGCATATTTGGGAGGACTTTCAGCGTTGGACTGATCCCCCCAGCCCCCAGTTCCCAGCACCTCTAAGCCTTATAATAAATCCAGACTTGCCAATTGTAGTCCAGCTGTTGAGTACGAGTTGTGCCATGATCACAGACTGGTGTGTGAGTTAATGTGAGCTCAGGCTGGGGGCCGAACACACCACGTCCGCACACAATGAACCACCCAGAAGCCCCAAAGGTGTCTAATCCTTTCCCACCATTGTCCACATATTCCTATGACTACGAATGACAACCGTCATTCAAATGATTCCAATTTTCGTTGCTAGTGCTCTAGCCGAGAGTTGTGTTGACCACTCCGGGTTGGTTTCCCTAGGAGTGCTGTTTGTGCATAAGAAAATGCTGGCCTCCTTCACCCCGTGCTGCTTTTCAAACGGTCAGAGCCTTGTCTTGATGTGACTTACAAAGCCCACTTGGATAGCGGTCTCTCCTGCCAGACTCTGTTCTCTTTTTAACTGGTTTTTGACTAACCTCTGTGCGACTGTTGCCAGTGCCCAGACGTCCAAACAATTTATAATTTGGCCTGCAGACTTGTTAAATCTACCCAGTAACTCTCAGCTATCTTTGTTTTGCCAAGTTGAAACCTTCTTTTAGAGGAAGTATAACTTATTTTTTCGACCCGTGTTACTGCTCAAATTAACAGGCTTACAGATAGTAAGCTCTATATAGATGAGGTCATTGTTTGGTTTGGAATTAGCCTACTCGAATCTTTTTCCAAATGAATGATTTTGACCAAACAGGAGCTTGTCACGTTGGATCACCGCCCAAGATCACAGAAGGCAGTATTAAAACATTGAACATTGAGATATTTTCAGCACAATTCATGAATTATTTCTGCAGTTGTCTGACTTCTTTCCTTTTTTCATCTCAGACAAAACTTTTGCTATTAACCCATAAACACATTTTTTTCCTACCAGGCAGACGTGTCAGACTGAGATGTGTGAAAAAGTAAGAGAAGGAAATAAATAAATCGAGGAACTTGATGTGCCAGTCGTAATGGCTCCAGCATTGTATAGTTTTGTCCTGCACTATCACTGCCTTTAGTGGTGCAAAGTTAATGTGAAGAGGCATTTGGCAGATGGCTGCCTTCTCTTCATGAAAGGATGTGAATAGAGATATTTTGCCCCTTTCCTTTCTCTTGTGATCTCTCCACAAGGCCCCAGAGGCACAGGGAGGAAGTCAGGGACATACAAGAGTCAGAAACACCCTGCATTAAGAAGTCCTCTAAACTTATACTTTGGTGGGTGAACTCCTATTTGTCACTCCACTCGCTGTCCCGCTGTGTGCCGTGGACAGGACTATGTCGTCTTGTAGCCACTGAAGGTGTCTCAGCTATACAAAATATTTTAGCTCGATACTGCGCAACATAATGAAGAGGAGAGAATTTCTGACTTGAGCTATCATACAGCTTATTTTACCGCTAGCCATGGGATCCGATCCACCTTCAAAGAACTATATAACACTGATGCACCGCCAAACGTTACCCTTAAAAGTTTTAAAAGTTATGTTTTATAACTGATCCGGTGTTAATATAAAAATACTTTCCTTTGCACTGATGGTGTTGGAAGAAGACAGCTCTCTGTCAATGACCGCCTCTTATGCTCGTCAACATGCTGACTCGGCTCGATATAGGCTGATTAGAGCGGTGCCAAACTGCAGAAACTACAGGTGACAGTTGGACTCACATGGCTCAAGAGAGCCCAAGGTCTGACGAGTGCCCGGTGTGGTGTATCAGGGCCCTAAAGATGGCGATGGCAGGTGTTAGCAAGATGCCTTGTAATGCTATTGGTGAGCCTTTTTTTCTCATCTGTTACCACTGCAAAAGGCTGCTTCTTCTTTATGGTTTCAATAGGCTATTTATGAGCCAGTCGGTTAATCATACATAGACTTTATTAGCATTATAGTAGTGCTATGAAAAAGTGGCCAGTATCCCAGAGGAGCCACTGGCTGTATTGTATCCCAGCTCCTTGTCTGTATGAGGCTGCCAGACTGATGACTGTTATCTGTTCAGATCTACTCTAATTAGGCCTGACGGGGAGGGATGGGCGCCGTTACACCTAGTAATGTGAGAAAACGAGCAGGCAAGGTCAAAGGAAGCAGACACACCTTGACCTGCAACATGGGAGCCTGATTTTCCCACATACACAGGGGCTTTATTAGGATTAATGCAGAGAGCTGCATAGGCAGTGAGCTTTCCAGTGTCATTTGTTGTATTGAATATAATTGGGGGAGTTGATCATCTTAAAATGTAATTATTTGTGGTTCATTTGAGTAATTTAATATAGTCTGCTTGTAGTCTCTAACTTCTCTTGCTGATGCTTTGGCACTATCAGTCAGTTAAAGTTCACTTCTTCTCAAAGTCAAACCGACTGGACTAGAGCCCAGGGCCAGTTGATCCATTGATAGTTTTGTGAAGGGAGACTTGCAGGTATTAAATTAGTTTAGATTCAGCTTGTATTTAAAGCACATTCCTGTTTGGGTTAGTGTTACGATCTTGTGAATTTAGGGGTTGCTACGGTGCCACGGTACCAGCTTCCTAACAATACTTTACTGCTTTATTTGTAACTGCTATCAAAGAAAATCAGCCTAACTTTCAAATAACCCAAAATGCATTTACTCTTTGTAAGGATGGCTATGTTTTTAGAAGTTTAGAAGTCGTAGGAAGAAGAGGGAAAATAAATAGAAGAACAAGAACAAAGAAAAGAATGAACTCCAATATTATTTTTATAACAAATTAGACTTTATTAGTGTTTCCTTGAGTAAACACATCTGTATGTGCAGTTCAGTGGTTGTTAGTCTTTTTTATCCGTTTGCTGCAGTCAACATCCAGTGTATATTGCTGCAAATAAGTTGCTTCGTCACAATTTTTGTAGAATTTGTCTAGAAACTATTTCCTGCACCACAATGAGTCACGGTCTAGTAGCAGGAATCCATGATGCGCCTCATGCTCATGAACCTCATGTTGCTCATGCCCATGCTCATGAAGCTTCTGTACTCTCCGGGCCTCATGTACATCATCCTTCCTCTGAAGTGGGGCTGCTCGTACATCAGCCAGTGGCCGTCCATCACGTTGCAGGACATGAAGTTGGACATGTTGTAGCGGTCCATGACATTGTCACAGTCCTCCATCATCTCGTGCATCTGTCCCTGGAAGTTCTCCCTCTCGAAGATCCTCATCCTGTAGGACCCTCTGTGCATGGGGATCATGCGGCAGGACTTGATGCAGTCGCTCATGCCCATCATGCTCATGTAGTCGGCGTACTCGCCCCTCCTCATGAAGTACTGGTTTCCCATGAAGTTGTTGCGGTCGTAGACCATGAAGCAGCCCCTCTCCACCCTGCAGGAGTGGCAGCGGTTCAGGTAGGAGGACATGTCGGCGCAGTCGCTCATGCACTCGTAGGAGCGGCCCTTGAAGTTCCTCTCCTCGTAGAAGATGATCTTGCTCATCATGTTCATGCTGCTGGAGGTCATCTTTGCCAGGTGTTGTCGCTAGAGGCGATGCTGCTACTGCTGCTGCTGCTGATGGTGGTGCTGCTCTTGGAGCTGAACTGCTTGTCTACCTGTTGGAAACCTTCCTTTTTATACCTGGCAAGCAGAGGGCCCCTTTGTAAAACAGCCTGACCCAGCAACATACCATAGAAGGCCATAGAGCACTGAGGGTTGTCTACATTTACAGCTGTTCCCCTAAAATACCTTAGAGAGGCAGTTTCACTTCGAACACTGTCAGACAAAACCTTTTTCAAAGGGTTAACAAACAACAATAGCACCTTTGTGACTTTTGATACGACAACCCCCGAGCCCCAGGCCGTAGATCCCCTAGTACCAAGCAGAGTTCCAGGCTGGACCAGGGCGCTGGTGGACATGGGGTCCACCAGTGCCACCAGTGTACACCGTGCTGGTAAGGGTGCATCATGTACAGTCCATGTGCTTGGCCTAATCAGCCAAGCCATAGTGTTGGGGAGTTGAGGGAGGACAAGGTGTTTGTGGGTGGCAGTTCCCCCATTGTGCCACCCTGCTCTAACTGTGGCTGGGGTCTCGGGCAATGTGGTGTTGGAGCTGGGAAATAGTGGGTGATGTGTCCTGGGCTACCACTATAACAGCCCTCCACGGATGGCCTCTCGTTCAGCCGCCGTGGCCGTCGAGCAGATATAGGGGTGACTTGGAGGGCCTTTTTTCTTCATCATCATTCCCCTCACAGTTCACCTGATGCCTCACACTGTGTGGTCGATCACCCAATCTCAGCACATGTTTGATATGAGTTTGATGTGATGTTTGTTCTGCTTCATGCAGGCGGATGGGTTCACATAGACGTTCTGGACTGTTGAGCGAGCTCTTCCTTCATTTCTGCGTCAAAGGAGAGGCATGTAGAGATGAAGCATCCAAGCTGTCCCCCTCTGCTCTTTGGCGGCTTGGCGAGCTGGTCACTGACGTCATCAGCGAAGACACGTTGGCTATCATCCGGTTGGAGATCTGTGGGGATCTGCAGCACTTTTCCCTCCAGGAAGAGGGCAACCTGCACGGCGTTTCTCAGTGGCTCTTCTTCGCGAGCGCTGTTCCGCTGCTCTGATGGCTCATCACTACAAGGTGAGCAAGGAGTTCTTCTATCTCTCTGAGCGAAAACCATCGTCTTACATCTCACTTCTGACACCAATGCGGCAAGCTGTGGTTCACTCATGGTAATACCCATCGAGGCAGTTTTCTCTTCTTTTGAACAGGCGCTTTATTAACAGCAACAAGCGAAGTATCACTTTCTAGGAGAACGCCCAGACACTCACACAAGAAGCAATGTCATGCACCGAACCACACTTATGGTCTAACACCTCTGCTGGTAATAATCGCATGTGAAACTACCGGAACATGGCATAACACACTGTAGAACACGCTAACTTCATTAACATTGCAGGAGCATGCATCAACATGAGACTTAGGTCCACGAGTCCATCACCCAATAAAACAGGAGGCTGACCCTACTGTACATGCCCACCCCCATGAGACGCCACAACACCTTTGATAAAAGTCTTGTTTTTGATACATGTTCTTTACTTCTTTACTGTTTCTTTAGTACTGCTTTAACAGAAAAGCAGTCTAACTTTTACATAATTCTCTGCAATATACAAAATAGGCATTTACTCTTTGTAGGGGTGGTTATTGTTAGACTTTTATCCATATAGCTATTCTCATCAATGCCTCTTATTGGTCTGTTTTTTATTGATACTGCTTATTGGCTCCTTTTGATTACAGTACAGAGGAATAAAAAGTAAGCACAAAATTGACATTAATATGAAGCGATTCATTGCTAAGCAGGTACCGCTGGTCCAAGCTAAACCATTACAAACAATGAGCTTTTGGTTTTAGCCTATGCATGACTATTTACTATTAGCTTAACAAGCTCCATATGGCTGTGTAAAACACCCCCTCTCTGGATTAAGATGGGACTGGGAGTAACCTGGGGGGAGAGCAGCCGAGGATGTTACATTTCTTCAAATGTATGCCCTGCTTATTCAACAGGTGTTAGACGAATCGCTTGTGATGTTTCCCATATTGATGGATTCTGTTGTATTATGGCAACGAGGATTGTCTTTGACTCTAATAAAACATAACCACACTTTAGACCCTTCTGTTCTGTCTGCCGTGGCTTCCACTCTGAGTGAGATAGTCCACATTGAATGAGATAGCCCTAGATAAACATTTTTATGACAAACTTGTTTGAATTTGCCTACATCAGCAGGCCAAGCGTATTGGAAAGTAACTTGGAAAGGTTGACGAGGTACCTTAAGAAACTGCAGGAAGAGTAAAGAAAATAATCAGAAGAAAAAGATCAACTAGACTGCTCTTATCACCAAAAACCGAAACCATTTTTCTCTTGTTGAGCTGATCTCACTCCCTGGTGTTGTCAGAACTGACTTTAAAATACAGGTTTTTACAAATGTAGACTCAGTCCACATTCAGAAGCAGTTTCCGGGGGGGGCATCCTTACGCTGACAATATTACCTACATAAGTTTCAATGCTTCAAGTTCAACTTTTTGTATTTGTGAAACTGTTTTTGGAACTGGAACTGTTAGGATTTGTCATGTGGCCATCCTGTTGCTGTCTACTGTCTCGTGTCTTATGAGCTCATATGGGCTGGGCACCATATGGTGCAGGCCCCTCAAATAAACAAATCAATCTATCGTCAAGCTGAAGCATATTGGTTGGTACCATTAAGGTGTCAGATTTCATTACCCAGCCCTAGATAAAGAAAATGTATGACAAACTTATTTTAATTTGCGTACATCAGCGGGTCGAAGTAGGAACGTTGATGAGATACCTTTTAGAAGTTGTAGGAAGAAGAGGGAAAATAAATAGAAGAACAAGAACAAAGAAAAGAATGAACTCCAGTATTATTTTTATAACAAATTAGACTTTATTTATTATTTGTTTCCTTGAGTAAACACATCTGTTTGTGCAGTTCAGTGGTTGTTAGTCTTTTTTATCCGTTTGCTGCAGTCAACATCCAGTGTATATTGCTGCAAATAAGTTGCTTAGTCACAATTTTTGTAGAATTTGTCTAGAAACTATTTCCTGCACCACAATGAGTCATGGTCTAGTAGCAGGAATCCATGATGCGCCTCATGCTCATGAACCTCATGTTGCTCATGCCCATGCTCATGAAGCTTCTGTACTCTCCGGGCCTCATGTACATCATCCTTCCTCTGAAGTGGGGCTGCTCGTACATCAGCCAGTGACCGTCCATCACGTTGCAGGACATGAAGTTGGACATGTTGTAGCGGTCCATGACATTGTCACAGTCCTCCATCATCTCGTGCATCTGTCCCTGGAAGTTCTCCCTCTCGAAGATCCTCATCCTGTAGGACCCTCTGTGCATGGGGATCATGCGGCAGGACTTGATGCAGTCGCTCATGCCCATCATGCTCATGTAGTCGGCGTACTCGCCCCTCCTCATGAAGTACTGGTTTCCCATGAAGTTGGAGCGGTCGTAGACCATGAAGCAGCCCCTCTCCACCCTGCAGGAGTGGCAGCGGTTCAGGTAGGAGGACATGTCGGCGCAGTCGCTCATGCACTCGTAGGAGCGGCCCTTGAAGTTCCTCTCCTCGTAGAAGATGATCTTGCTCATCATGTTCATGCTGCTGGAGGTCATCTTTGCCAGGTGTTGTCGCTAGAGGCGATGCTACTGCTGCTGCTGCTGATGGTGGTGCTGCTCTTGGAGCTGAACTGCTTGTCTACCTGTTGGAAAGCTTCCTTTTTATACCTGGCAAGCAGAGGGCCCCTTTGTAAAACAGCCTGACCCAGCAACATACCATAGAAGCCCATAGAGCACTGAGGGTTGTCTACATTTACAGCTGTTCCCCTAAAATACCTTAGAGAGGCAGTTTCACTTCGAACACTGTCAGACAAAACCTTTTTCAAAAAAACAACAATAGCACCTTTGTTACATCACTGTAGTGTTTTTGTTTTGTTTCATTCTTAGCAATTTGCCAGATCACCCATTAATATTCTCAGTGAAGGTTCATTACGCAAAACGATTTGCATATTCTAACAAACTTAAATTACCTTTAATCATTACTTGAATATTTTAGTGCAGCACCTAAAATGATATTCAGCCTGCAGCCTTCACAGTCTCGACTATGGCTGATGTTAGAAAAGAACATTTGTCTGTTAGGACTTAGTAATAATCAGTTGTCAGTACCCACATGTCAGTTGATTACATACTGACAGCGCAATCTATAATGTCATTACATTAGAATAATCGGAATTAATTAGAAATGTGACAGGGTTGATTAAAGGAATACTTGTAGTATTGTGCCAAGACAGATTCTTCTCAGGCCTTAAAAATGTAGTAAAATGAGCTTTGCATGGTGTTGTTGACACATTAAAACATTCAGCTCTAACATATCCCAGTGTTTGAGTCTGGCGAAGGAACGTGTCTTGGTCACTACAAGTGTCTGCTACTAGTTGGTCGGATCACTTGTTGATGGAGAGAAAGCACAAACTCCGTCTGTGCAGCAGATCAACAGTGGGGTTGATTACGTCCTGGTAATATGTGACGTGAGTTTTTCCTGAGTTTTTCACCACAAAGGAAGTTTGATTTTAAAAACAGAACTCTGAAAGTCTATCTGTGCACCTTACTGCCCTACACTTCCTCTTTTTACCTTCTTTGTACTTTGTCTTGAAAACGTATCCGAGCACTGAAACGCTGTACAACTGTTAAATTGAGTTATATGAAACAACAATTTATATTGTTGGAGGGGGTGGTGGTACTGTACACAGTACGCATATACATGAATGCTTCCGCCTATGTGCAAAAGTATACTACAAATACATTTCAGTTCATGAAGAGAGTATTCTGCCTGGGACAACAAAGAAACCGAAAGATTATTGACAGATGCAATGTTTTTTTTAAATCGCTCTCTGCCGCGAAACTTGTGTTTATTAGAACTCCCCTAAGTATATTTTGACAATACTTTTATACTTTTACTTAAGTAAACATTTGAATGCAGGACTTTTACTTGTAACAGAGTATTTCCACACAGTGGTATTGCTACTTTTAAGTACAAGATCTGAGTACTTCTTCCACTTCTATTAGTTCTAGTCAAGCATTAAAAGTGATGATGGAAAGACTGAAAACAAACAAGCAGCCGGTACAGAGAAGCTAACTTAAGATACTTGGCACTAACACTCCAGTTTCATGTCAACTTTGACCATGTCGCTTTCACTTCTCGTCGGTTCCAGTATTGCTTCACTCAGCATACCACTCTGTTCTGTTTCTCTTTGTGAACTTTGTGGCTGAGATGTTTTCCTCCCTCGGCCATGACAGTGAAGATGAAAGCGTCTGCGCCCTCGGTCATGCAGGACTCGCAGCAAACGAGGCCGATCGTGTTTCTCAACGAACGTTTTACTACAGATGAAGTCTCCCCGAATCCCATAAAGCTCAGTGACTCAGCTGTATGTTGAAGTTGGGGATGTTGCAATCAGCTGACTGAACCATAACAGTGGATGTTATCACACTGCCAACTACAGTTCGCTGTGTGGCCACTCCATTAAACTCAACATTGTAGTTAAACTGAGTTATGGCACCTCTGGCTGCTGTTCCTGGTTGAGCAAACAGCAAATGTCAGCGCAAAGCCCTCGAGTTCTCCTGTGGTGTTTGTCCACAGAAAGTATAGGGAGCAGAGGAGCCTGAACAGCAGAGGAATTCCTGCGTCCTAACACCTCTGTAATATAACGTCTGTAGTATAGCTTCAGTGCTTGGGGGCGAAATTTGACGGATTAGAATTAGAAATTAGTTTCGCACTTCAGGTCAAAGAAAACCTGTTATTTTTTGATTCCATCTGGTTCCGAACCGATTTATTTTTGGTTTAGCACTCTGACCTGTATTATTATTGATTACAACCAGCAACCACAAAGTGTCCCAAAGTCAACCTGGGCCCATGTTATGCTCTATGCGTTCATCTTCAACTGGCCCTCTATGCAGCCCCTCAGTTCGCCCTCTGTCTGTCTGAAACAAGCCTAGACCTGCTTTATAATCCTCCAAGACGTGGAAATCTCACTCTCTATAATATGAGACCTTTCAGTCAATATGTCAAAGCCTTTAAATGTGCTCATTCAGAGTCAGGTAGGTCTTTGAGTTTTTTTTTTTTAATTTGATCGATCTTGCACTTATACAAACAGCTTCTCTTCTCTTCTCTGGGAAAGATCCTCTGAAACTCTTAATTATGTTGAGCAACAGCTTTCAGCTAAAAAGAACAATTCTAAGGAATAACATTCCCATAATACTGACACTATTTTTGTAGTTTAATTGCCAAATAATTCTCTGGAAAGCGCAGTGCAGAGACATATTACCACTTTAAAATTATGCATATTTGCAGTCTCTTAAGATTCCTAGGAAAGCCAAGAGAACTGGCTCGACTGTGGAAAATAATCCCCCTGAACCAAACTGTGTGTTTTAAGGCCGGGAGCCAAAAAGGTTGAGCAGCACAGCTGTTGATACAGGATCGGTTCACTGATTAACGGAGCTCTGATAAGGAGTGTTCAGCTCAGTGTGTTGGGAGCCCTGACTCACATGCTGCTTTCTCAGATAACCGCCACAGCAGCAGCAGTGGCGGCATGGGGACTTAATGTTAACTTGTCATACAGAGTAATTGCCGCTCATTACACTGCACACGGCTGGAGACCGGCCCGGCCAGCCCCAGCACTCTAACTGCTGTTCTTTAAGAACGTCAGTGAACAGCTGTTAATGTTCTGCAAGAAACTTTAGTGTACATTTAAATGGCTACGGAAAGCCGTAGGAGTGCTCTTTTTCATGTGTGTTGGTTTCATGAGTCCTTGTGGCTGAATAAAGCTGAAAAAGGAAGGAGAGCTGAGAAGTTATCTTATTGAAAGTCGTCTCTAAATGTCTTGACTACTCATCATGTTGTACAAAAAGGGGAACTTAGATACAGAAAGCGCTTCCTCTAAATGCTCCTTTGTGTACTTTCAGAATCAATTGAGCTACAAGTGAAACTTAAAGGTCAGTCACGATTATTGTTTTGTACACTTGTATGTATGTACAATTCAATTCAATACAATTCATACTTTTTAAAAAAATAAGTATTGCATTACTAAACGTTTCTCTAAAAGGATACTTGAGCTAATTTCATATCTGAACAATAATTTGCTTCTGCCAAAGCTTTGAGAATAACCTCATGTTTAGGAAAAAAAAAGTTCACTCTTGGAAATAGTAAAATCTTAACTCAATGTCCACTAATCAGCGTTTTCCAGAGCTTTCAACTGCAACTTCCCCTCATGTGCAACCACCTGTTATCACGTGACCAAAGTTCAATACCTCACGTGATGATAACCAAGCAATCTCCATGACAACTGCGCAATTCCAGCAGCTGATGAAGACCGTGAGATGCAGTTGAAAGCTCCGGAAAAAGCTAGTGAGAGTACATACTTGTATGCAGAGCTTCCATCAATAAACAAAGTGTGTTTAAACATTTTGAAAAGGTTCATTGTCTTTTGTGTCTTTGTATGGCGGCTTGTTGACGTTGAAGCTGATTAATGGAAATGATATTGTACCTGAGGTTGAAGCACTGAAAGATGGTAAAGGGGCAGCTAAGAGGATTGCGCAGATGCTAAAACGGCCTGAAGGAAGTATCGGTTCAAGTGAAATGGCTGAAATGAGTTGAAGTGTCAGTGTGGAAGTGATACAAAAAAGCTGAGTGTGTCAGTTGAAGTGGAAGGACTGAAAGAAGTTTAAGCTGAAGTGTAAGCGCTGAATGAAAGTGGTATGTCAGAGTGTAAGCACTAAAAGCTGAAGTTGAGTTTAAATAAAGTGCTGAAAGGAAAAAGTGGCAGTAGTAGGAAAAGGAAAGTCTTTACTTTGAGGGAAGTCATTGAAAAACAAAAACAGTGCTGTGGCTTAGGTTGTTGCAGTTTGTTAAAGATGAGGTTTGAGGTATGATTTGTGCCATAATGCAATGTGAAGCCTGCAGAACCAGCCTGCAAGCCTTTGGCTCAACCGTGTTGTTTCCATTTCCGAATGCCTACTCTGCATTATCAGGACCTTTTATGTGTAGCTTCCACTGACTTCTGTGTTCTCAATAAATACAAAAAAATAAATCAGGAAGCAGTGGTTTGATGTGTGGAAGTTGGCAAATTGACAGTCTTAATCATCTTTGTTTTTGTCAAATGGTGTGGAATCACTGCAAAATAGCTGCAAAATATTTGCACTGACATATACCCACTGGAAACCAAATGGTATTGCACATTTATCCTAATGTGTTCCAGATTAGTACATTATCAACTATATTGATTAATAAGTGATTTTGCTTCAGGCGTGTACTCTGGCGGAGACAGAATTTACAATCCTGACTGAAACATAAAGCTTCATTCACTATGTTAACATGTGCATCAGCTGAGGCTAAATTCTGACTGCAAAAGACTCCCTTACACAAGAAGTGAGCCATTCGCTGCACTGTTGAAATTTTAATGCTCATTTTAAGGCTGCAGTTTAAGCACTTCTGCCTGCGCCTCAGAATAAGATGCCACGCTCATATTTCTCCTCCTCTGCTTTATCTGCGTAAAAACATAAATCCCGAATGGTGATCTCTTCACGTCGCAAATGTCTGACTTTATTTATTTTTTGTCTGTGACATCAACGTGCAGCGAGACAATAACGCTGCTGCAGAACAAGTGGGTGCAGTCAGCGGGGGAGCATGCAGCTGAGCACTAACACGTTCAGCGCTCTCTGGGCCCGGTGTCCACGGAGGTCGCAGTGTAGCGGCGGCAGCCAGGCGTTGATGTGCTCAATGTTGGGTCGGCCATAGAAGCTCAGCCAGCCGTTCTTAATGACATCACTCCCCCCGTCAGGCCGGGGAATGAGTGTTGACAGTCGCATTGTGCCGTGAATGCAGGTTGACCCCTGCGAGGTCAGAGGAAGAGTTGCACTGTGATGTCACGGGTCAGCACGTGTTGCCTCCACAGTGTGAGAGACGGCCTGTCCGAAGTAAAGGTTTTGATTGCTTTTTTGGTGAAGAGAAGTGAAGCATTTTTATTGGGATGCATATTTTGTCTATCTGTAGCTTAAATAAGGGAGCTGTTGAGTTAGCATTTGTACACTTCCGGTTCCTTCGTCTTGAAGTCGATGGGTTTCTTGAATGGGTTTTACCTGAAATAAGGTAAACACAAGCTTAAGAGATTTCAGCGTTTTGTTCTACAACATAAAACACGTCAGTAGATACCCCACTCGTGAATTTTGAAGGTTTTTTTAAAAAGTCTGTTGCTAACAAGCGGCTAAATGAGACTACAGAGGTTTTCATGCCGAAAGTCATCTACTCACTAGTCCGCCTTTACAGCCTTGTTGTGTTTATACTCTTTATCTGTCTTAGTTGGAAGCTTAGCGGTGGTGACGGTGAAGTAATGCGTTCGTTTATAGCCTAACGTTAGCTTTTTACTTCCGCCGATTCCATTTACGCTTCAAAACTCATAAAAGTGGAGTTCATTAGTGAAGATTATCTTGCTGAACGAAACGTTTAAGTATCATAAACTGACTGACCTCGTGCTTCTGGCATATTTCAGCCTTGTCTTTCCCAAAAAGCTCTGCTGAAAGCTGGAGGAACGTGAGATGGAGTTCTTTGAGGTAGGCACAGTGTAGGAAATGCCTAATGTAATCAATGGCAAAAACCTGGCCTCCATGCTGGCACAGAGGGGCTGGCAGTGTGTGCTCCTCTGCTGTTCCCCATCCTTTACTTGGTAACTGTAATTACATCCCCACATCCTGATGTGAAGCAGATATGCACCAAGAGCTTTTAATAGGCTGTGCAAAGAGCAGGAGGAACAGCCATTCATCCAAGATGCTGAGTGCGCAGGAAATGTCCACCGCAGCTCTTGGTGCACCTCATGCTGCCATTATCCTCATGTAGGATGAGTTTTAGGATGAGGATGGTGCACTTTCTCGGCAAAATGTTTCCCCGGGTTGAACAAGTAGAAAAGTTTGGACTTTGTCTGGACTTTCTTCACTTTAGATTCTAAAGTTTGACACCACAATATGCCGCTTTTAATTTACATGTCACGGTTTTTCTGATAAACCTTCTTCACTTCATATTCTTGACTTGTAAATGGATTATGCGCGCCAACTGTTACATGTGGCACAAAAACTAGCCAAACGCAGTGGTTGGAAAAGAGGATATAATACTGTGATTAGTTAGCTTCCTTGGTAATTACAGAGGCATTTTTCAAGCGTCCTCCCACGATTGAAGAAAGCATCAGAATAGAACTGGATGAGCTCATGATTTGAATAGTCAACATGACCTCCTTGGTGAAGCTCCACATCACTGAATGCAGAGAAAATATCTGGCCCTGCTGTCGCTGCATGCGCTGTACACATTTTCTCTGTGTTGAAAAACAAGCCAATTTAGTCTGGAATCGGCCACAAAGAATGCCGAGCGCCTACCGTGTTTCCAGAGGGGGACGTACAGGGCCATGTGTGGCACAGACTGGCAGAGCTGACTCCTTACAAAACCACAGATATGCAGACGTGGGTTTCATTTTCCCAGGCTACACATGCAGTGTGCCAGAATACATAGAACTCTGCAGGAGAAATCTAAAAGATTTTCTCAGGTTTTATCTTAAAACTATCCTCATATGTCTGTTATGTACGCTAACAGAATTAGCAGTTTCATTTCCTTGAGATGGCTCTCAGTGCCTTTTCTCCTGCTGTTCTATATGAGACAGAAGTCTGTGTCTAGCTGCTCCTTTCGACTAGCTAGTTGTTCAAATAATAACACACTTCAGACTGTAAAATCAGAGACTAACATCACACACATGCGGTAAGTACCCGCTCTACCCGGTGAGCTACCGGGGCGCCCAGATCCGGTTTACTATGAGTTTACATTTACTGTGATATAATTTGCTAGCATCCGGCTTTATCGTTTGTTTTATTGATGCGGGTGAGGGAGACATATACCAAAGACATACCACCTTTTCTGACTGAAGCGAAGTGATCTTAGACTGAGAGAGTGAGAGAGGGAAGCGGAGATGCAGAGGAGGATGATGCAGAGAGAAGAAGATGAGATGAACATTGAAGAATTCCTCCTGAAAAAAAACCCTCACGGCCACGGCCCTGCGTCTGCGTACCCCTTGATCGTCGCGGTCACTCTCGACATTCTGATTCCGCCAAACGCGCCGCAGTGTGTTTCAGAAGCGCCTATTCTATTTTTTGACAGCTTCGAGCTTCACAGAGCAGACAAGCGGGGCAGGAAGTCAGACACAGGAACGGCATAGTGCCTCCTGTCAATTTTCAAAATAAAACACATCGCTACAGCAACATTTCTTATAACCGGTGGCACCAGGCCATGGCAGAAGCACGACAATCGAAGACAAATGACCAAATCAATAAAGTAGGCAAAAACACTCTTCACGCTTCAGAAATGCTCCCAGTGGGATATGAAGCCATGTGGAGGACGTTCCCGGTGGAACCAAGTCTGATTTATTTTAACTCCAAAGAAGCAAAGGCTGGAGAAACCAACATTTCTAACATGACATGGGTGTGTATGTAGATTACAGATGTCTTCTCCTCTCAGTGGAAAGAGGTAAAACAACTTGAGCTGCTCCAGTTTAAGCTCCTCCTCAACCCCCGAGAATCTGGGAAATTGTGACTTCTTCCCCTATTATTTCCATGCCAGGCATGCCCTCAATTCAGCTTGTGAAAGGGCGCATTCCTTTCCAGCTGAGCAGGGGGTAGTGTTGCCCGAAAGATTAGCCCTCTTCTCACCCTCCTCCTGGAAAAGTATAGCTCTGCCGAGGCTGTCTGAATTCTTCCACAGGTTGTCTTGGTGTGAGTGCTTTTTTTTTTTGTAAGTTGGAGCTTGTACTTTTCTTCTGGCATTCCATGTATCCCCACAGAAAACACTCACTTCCTGTCCTGCGGTTTCTCTGTCACTGTGGTGAGCCCCAAGAAAATACAAAAAAAATCAAACAAGACTCCCAAGACAAGCCTCTGAAGCCTCCTCATTTGAACCAGTGGAAGATTGCTCTCGTGAAAATGAGGAGTGATGAATGGATCCACAAGCTTTAATTGGACAGCTGCTAAAAGGCACTTTACAGTTTCACTCCCATCATCCACTTACTTTTGAAATTCTAATAAAAAGGGCTGCAAAAACACTAATTTCCTCTGGGGGTTGCTTTGGATCGCCCCCAAACTGCAGAGTCTCCCTGTGAAGAGCATTCAGGAGGCTGATGATGTTGGCAGCGCAACATTTATTTGAAACTTTTTTGCATGTAATTTTCAACAAGATGAGCAATCGAATGTTATGGAGTGTGATTATCACTCAGCAGTGGGACATTTACACGTGATGGTATCCCACTTGGTTTTGGTTGTAACATGGTCATATAGCTTGTTACTGACACATCTCTGAACTTAAGACTTAATATGTATACCTGTCTGTCTGACTATCTATATAATGAAACCATAATGCCTTCATTTCAATTAATTTAGAGAAACTAACTAAAATAAAATATCTAACTATATATATATATATATATATATATATATATATATATATGTGTAAAGACATTCTGACACTCACGTTTTTTAGTATCTAACTTCACGTGAGGCCGTTCCCTCTTTCTTTCTGCCACAGTACATCACATCTCTGATGACACACCGTTGGCAGCTGCTATATTAATATTTCCTAATTGTTTCGGGGCCTCTAACACCACTACTGAAACTGATCAATGTGCAGAATGTTGGATTGGAAGTTGAGGTGAAACTACCAGGCTCCTGTCACACACTAGTCTAAAATATCTGGTATTCATCTCTGCCACCCACCCACTGTTTGCTGAAGTACCACAGATTAGAAATTCATATTGTGATGTGTGAGATTCTCGGCTTTTATTTAGGAATATGTTTCCTTAATTTACTTCAACATGAACAACAGTTCAGTTGCGTGTTGGATTCGTTGGTTCGTCGTCTATCTCACCGCGTGATCTGTACAATGTGTTCAGAGAGATCGGTCGTCACGTCACGTGTGCTGGGAGAGTTTTCCTTGGATGGCGGCCCTGATGAGATCTGTAGAATTTATAACCTTTGTGAGGCTTGTTAAAGCCTCTCCAGAGCTGCAGGACTCTCGTATAACGTGAATGGAACCATCCCAGCACACGGGTGGATATACAGAGTGGGAGCTGCTTCACGTTCGATTCAATCATCTTCAGGTTCTTTATGTTTTAAACAGCGTGTCCAACGAAGACGCAGGAGAGAATGAAACATCTGGCATAGTTACGTGCATTGCAGTTTTATTCATTAGGCGCTGAAGTGAAGTGGACACGAAGGAAGGAAAAGCAAGCGGGTTTGTGAAGCGCAGCATGTGTTTTTACCAGAGACACTCGGCTTCACATTCCAAATTCATGGCTTAAACATTGACATGGTTTACTCATTGGACACTACTGTCTCACTGCCAACAGCCAAAAGAAAGCTGGATGCAAACACCACCCTGCATATCTTTGTGTTTTTTGTCCAACTCTACACGGACTGCTAATGGATTTAACACTTGCAGTCTGTCTATGGCGATTTAAAGGCACCTGGAATTGTCATGAAGTGGATTTTCGTTATGATTCCTCTTTTTACAGTCCACCAAAGAATCTCAGACTGTCTCGGCTGCAGTTTATTCGATTCTCTGGCCTCTAGTTTGATTGCAGTAAACTTGCACAATCAGTCGAGTGGAGCACAGGTAGTCCTGCTAAAGTGATTTCTTTTGAGACAAGCCGAAATACTTAAGCAATGACGGTCATCATAAAGAGTCCATGGCGCTCTCGCCGAAAGGTTTCTCCTAGACAATGAGATTGACACAGCTGTACAGGTCGTTGTAAGATGACTTGCAGAAATAGCATCTATTTCTTCTATTGTTGTGAAAGCAACTGCTACCTCAGCACCCGTGTCAACTGAAAATGACACGACTGATTGGTTAAAGCAAAACACAACAGAACAGCAAGCATGGCGGCATTTACTAATTAGCACTAAAAGCAGATCACACAGCTGAGGCTGATGGGAATGTCCTTAGTTCTGCAGGTATTTGGTCATAAACCAAAGTAACTGAATAAAGTAAAACTTTGACCTGATGATGAGACTACATGAGGCGAACACATACCCCAAATTTCATGAAAATCCATGCAATAATTACTCAAAACCAATAAATGTCAGCCTGACGGCGGCACTAGAGGGAAAGTCACAGAAGTCATTAGGATACATTATCGTTCGGAGGGGTCTCTTTCTTTGCCCTTGTATTTTTCTTTGACGCTTTCGACTCAAACAGTTTGACTGCAAACACGGCCTGCTCTCTTGTCTTAGGGCCTTGTGGCTGAGAGCATCAAGTAAAAGCCTCACATGAAATGAATAGGGGGCATTATATTAGCTGTGTGTCCTCCTCCCACTCATGAAATCAAATAATAAGAAAGCTGTCAGGACGTGGCTCCTTTTCACTGAGATCCTAATTACGGCGATGACAGAGCGGCCCTGCGGATGGCAGGGATGCTGCTGTTAGACGGCGTCTCTAACTCCTCGGGATGATTTCCCAGAGGGGCGCTCTGATTAGGTAAGATGTAGTAACAGCCGCCCGTTAAACAGATGTCCGCAGATATTAAGTTAATGAACTTGGCGGGTGAATCCTCGGGGCGTGCCACGGCTGTCACTCCTCTGAAGAGCACGTCTCATCTCAGCCACTGCCTTTGAAAGAGACACTTGCAGCCAGATTGCAGCGGGGTTGTTGACCTCTGTCGGTTGACCTTTCACCATAAAGGAATCGCAATAAAGCCTAGATTACATCTCTGACACACCTCGAGGCCTAATGGAAGGACTTTGAGATGAGCTGGAATTCCCTGGTGATGGCGTGGTGTTATTGTCTCGCTGACACTTTGGTGGAAGTGTCTCACTTTGTGAAATTATCCTCCATATTTTTCACTTTCTCATAATTGAAGTGGCGTATTTGATCTCGTCTACGTTCCAGAGACACGAGGACGCCATTAAAAAGATGGACTGGCAACAATATTCTTAAATCAGACTCTGCCTCCGGCTACATTCTATTACATTACAACATTTGATTTGGTAGATTTTGTCTTTTGAGTCGTCTCTTGAGTTTTTGGGTCTCTCTCTCTCTCTCATCAGTTTTTAAATGCCTTGTGGTGGCGTTCCTGCAGATCTTTAAAGGTCGTAGATCAGGGTGAGGAGAACAGCCTTACGTGTCCCTCCTCAGGAATAAGTTTTCAACAGATTATCTGCTGAGCTCCGATTTCAGCCACTTAACCTCTCAACTTAAATTAAACTTGGCCTGTCTTGAGGTTAAGCCACTTATACCTCTGCTGGCGAGAGACTTTCTGTTTCAGTGTTCTTATGTAAGAACAGCATGTGTTAATAGCATTTGCTAGCGGCTAGTCATCAGAAGTATAACAATGCTGTAATGAAAGGAACATCTACAGTCTTAAATATGTTCCTCACTTTAAACCCTTCCTGACTTTCTGGTAGGTTTTGGGACCAGTCACAAACACAAGCACACTAGCTAGCTGATGGCTATGGCTAATGTCTGGACGTGGGTGTCCACAATGTGAATGTGTGTGAATAAAGCAAAGCATATCCCATCTGAACACACCTTTAAAACAACAACACGACACAATTTGTGGTTTTAGGGGGAGTTATGTGTTGGAAGTATTTCAGACAGGATGTGGTTAGCCTAGCTTAGCATAAAAAATGGAAGCAAGGGGAAAACAGCTAGCATATTATTGAAAATACACCAGCACTTAAACAGAAATGTAAAAATGACAATTTGTGGTTTCAGGGGGAGTTGTGTACTGGAATTATTTCTTGATAAACAACCCGTCCTTATCTTGCATTCAATATTTCAATGGTTTCCCGTGACATATGTGTTTTAAGGGGGCAAGTGGCGTTAAACTGTCTTCAAAAGAGGAAGGGCACTATTTCGTTTCTAAATCATTTGAATCCCTTGATGTATACTTGGAACAAGGTCATTTTTCAAATTTATTTCACCCTTGTAAAAAACATAAGTAAAGCTTCAGTACTTTGTCCTGAGAAAAGTCAGATTTTAAGACTAAATTCCAGATGAAATAACTCCCAGACTGATATCTTTGCTGCCTTCAGTGAACTTTTGCCTGATAGAAGTACATCAGTGAGAATAAATCTTCACAGGCAGCCGAGCAGTTCACATCGAGCAGAAAGGGGAGAAGGAGGGAAACACTGTAGATCACATACAAGAGGAGCAAAGAGAGGGGCTGAAGTTCACTGTATGAAAGTCAGAAAAATGCCAAAATTCCTTCCATCCCTCAGGTCATTTTGGGTTGTTTTTTTTCTCTCCACTGTCCTCCTGGCCAGATTTCCATGTAGGCTCCACTTACAAGCAAGGTTTCGGTTTGGAAGCTCGAAAGGAAGGACTCATCACATTATAAGTTACAGGCAAATGAAGCGCACACGTTCTCTTTGTTCTAAGGGAGTTCAACAACTTGAATAACTTAGAGCAATAAAGGCAGTGACGAGATGTGACAGAAGATTCAGTCAAGCAGCGAACAAAAGTTAGAGACTTTTATTCAAATGAAAGCATAACATTATTTGCTGTGATTATGCGTGTAGCTGTTCTCACACATCCAACAATGGTTCACTGAACTAAAAAGAGATGAAGCTCAACAGCAGGCAACTGTTGCTGTGGTTACAGTAAATTTAGCACTTCTTTGTATTTCTCTCCCTCAATCTTTTGCTAATTTTAATCTTGAAATATGTGATGGTTGACGCGTGTGATTGCGTACATCAGTATTTGCTTCTCATTAGCCCAAATGGTTCAGAACATAAGACTGATTGTGGGGCATATTTCCACTGTTGTAGATGATATATCAATAAGACATTTAATCTCATCTTGGTGGCTTTGTATCCAGGAGAAATACGCTCGTTTGATTTCTCTCTGAGAGCGAGATGATGAAGATCTGTATCTAACTGTGATGTCTGTGCGTCATTTGGTAAGAGGTGAAACTGCGTCCATGTGTGTTGAAAATGTGTGAAAGAAATTGGACTTGTTGTGTGACTCCCAAGAGACAATGAGACAATGGAACAAGAAAGAAAAGTCTGGTGAAAAAGAGACAGCAAATGCTATAAGACAGCAAAGCTCGGCCTTAGATTCAAATTGTATTGTTTTAATGCAGACGTACTGTATTTCACACATGATTGATGAAGAGATCCTAGATGGATGGGTCTGTCTAAACTATGACAGCTTCTGCCATTCAGTTGTCTGATGGGTCCATATGATCCGGTCTGTCTTCAGACAGCCAGCAGGATACCTGCTGATAACAACCGCAGGTGCAACATGGGGAATGACTCATCTAATAGGGAATAAATCTTCTTGAGGCCTGTTAAGAGTGTAGCTGTCCCGGTGTTGATGTAAGATGGTCGGAACAGACATTGATAAATAATAAGGTTTATTTGGACTTGTTTTCCTGTCCCCTGCTGAGGAGCCTTACAGCATTTCATGTGTTTCTCTGTGTTGTTGCCTGGTTACAGCCTTCCTCAGAATATGGCATATTTTTATCACGGTTGCCGTGTGTGTTTTGCTGCTCGGACATTGTTTGCTGGAGGATGCCCAAGCCAATTCTTGATAGCTTGTGGAAAATACGGCTGCACATTGTGTCATCTTATTTGTCCTGCAGCAGGGTTTTTGTTCCAGAATGGGTTTCGCCTATCGCCGTTTGTTAGTGGAATCCCTCCTGAACGATTACACACCTGCAGTCCTGATAAGCGACACGGCCATTAGTGTGTGCGCTGCGCTGCCATCAGCGATAATGGTGGCCATTTCATCAGGCTCTCGCAGTCGGAGTTGATGATGAACCAAGCCCATTATGGCGGTCATGTGTGTCTCTGTGTGGACTCTGATGACGCATTCTCCCTCTGATTAATTCAGACGTTTATTAATTAGGCGTTGCAGATAATTGATTCCTGGAAATGAACGGCTACCTTTAGCATCCCAGTGTGAAGCCGTGAGATGGACCCCTTCAAATAAATCAGAGACCTTTAATTCAGTGCCACTTTAAATGGATGCAAGCTTTGTGGAGCGTGACAGGCTAAAGACAACAGCCTCCCGAGGCTCAGCAGTGTGCAGACAGCAGGGCACGGGCTGCACTCCAACTGATTACCTGAACCACAGGCAGACGACATGCTCTCTCGCTCCTCGTCTTTCCCCCTCTCTCGCTCTGCCCATGTTTCCTTCACTCTCTATTTATCTCCCTCTCAGAGTGCAGAGACCTGGCTGCACACCCTGGGAGAAGGAGCCACTTAGCAGATAATGACGCCTTGCCTCACCAGCCTGTGACACAAATAAGGCAAGTGGGCATGGAGACGGAGCTTGCCCATCTGCCACGGCTTCATCATTCCTAATATGCCGTGCGTATCCCTGGGAGACCAGCAGGGGTTTGTGGGAAGTGAGGAAGCCATTACCAGCAGTAAACAGGCTGCCGGCCAGCCTTCATCGTACACTATCGTAGCAGCGGAGATGCAATTAGAGATAAACAAAGGCGCCCTTTACACCTAGCATTAATACTGTGCATGCCTCGTATGCTAATTGAGTGGATTGTGTTTATGTCTGGTACTAACATCCATTTTAGTATGCACATGGAAATGTGATTTGTCATTCTCTTGCCAAAATGCACACTGGGTGATGTTTATGTCTTCTATTAATGTTGTGAGTAAATATCTCCTGGCGTCTGTACGTCTTGCAAATGTGTCAAAGTGGCTCTCTGAACTCCGGATTCAGTTTAATCATCCAGAATGCGCGGCATGATGTAGAGTGCACCAAGGCAAAAATGACCCCCTTTCAACATACGATGTCAGTGTGACCTCCCAGCTCTCAGCTGTCCCTCATAAAATCAAAGGGCAGAATGAAAGCTGCTGGCGAGCTTCTCATTCGTGGATTTTATCAGCTGTTTACGTTCATTATTTGAGTTGGAACTTTATACAACAGTAGCTTAAAAACTGCTTGACATTTCCTGGAATCCCGTGAAAGTGTGAACAGCCTCGTTCCCACATCATCTAACTGAGATGACCCCCAATACAACTCATAATCCTTCGTGACTGACCTCTCCGCGGAGCCTGCCTCCACTTTCCAGATCTCTGCTTTTCCCAACCGCGCTGCCACTCGCTCCCTAAATCTTGTGTGCCCTGAGGGGAGGGTGGGAGGGATAGGAAGCTGGGCTGGAAGTGTGTGTGTGTGTGTGTGTGTGTGTGTGCACCTGGGGCTTCAGTCCCCACAGGGCGAGGGTTTGTTTCCACTAGACTAATCCAGGACAGATTTAGGGAGGTGTATGCTTAACCAGACATCTGGCTGCTGTGTCTGGAGCATTGTCCTTTCCAGATTTCAGATTAGATTTAATGCTCCTCTTTGTAAAAAAGAAAGAATGCTATATAGTGAATACAGTAAATATTGTTGAACTGTTTGCTGTCCAACCTTGAGTGGTTGCATTGAGATAAAGAGGCAGAGCGGAGGACAGGCAGCTGAAGCTACAGTGTCGCTGTGTAGGTGTTCTCTTATGGGTGGCTTCTACCATTAGTGGGTGCAGTGATGTGTTACAAGTACTCACAGGTTCTTTCAGTAATTGGGTGCGTAAACTAATCATTCCCCAATGAGCCACACTTGAACTGGTTTAAAGGCTACTTTTTTCCTCTAATCATCTAAATATCCAGGCCAGGGTACATGTACCCACATAAACTGTGGTAGATAATGAGCCTTTAAACACACACAGATCATTGTTTTATGTCCTGGCTAACTGGCAGTTACAGTCTAGTAAACGTCTTCATGCCGGGGTTTGATTTTCTGTAGTAGGAAACACCGCTATTTCCCGATGTCACAGAAAAGCAACACTTGTTTTGTTTTCTCTTCCCTGTTCGGCAGATCTGCTACCTCTGTCTGTAGAGTGCTGCTGCCGTGTGCTGCGGTGTCAGTCGATGTGCATCAAATGAGGTGACGCTACCAGGGATGGACTGGTGGCTCGTGCCATTTTGGATCTGGTGAAATATCTGGATTCGCTAAGCTTTGAAGCTAACAAACGTTTTATTTCACCTGTGTCTTATTTATTAGCAAAGAGCCTAATGTTCACTGACATTTCCTGTTAAATCTTAAGGTCTTGTTCAGCCCCCTGACCTTTTACTCCGGCACAAACATCACGTCAGAATTGCTTCGGTTTCACTTGTCCAACAACATTTGACGGTCACATTGCCAGTGCTATGTTTCTGTTCAGGACAATCTTGGCAGTTTTAGCTGAACTGGAAAAGGCCATAAAAATAGCAAACCTGTCCATGTGTTGCCTGGTACGAACAAGATTGTGATCAGGGATGTCACTGTAATGTGGAAGTGGTTCTTTCTGTTCGAGACACGTACTCTGTATTTTAGTTGTTGTTCACAGCTTCCGTAAGAAAGGGACTCTTGAAACACTTCCAGCTTAGTGGAAATTCAAAGTCACTGTCACATGCAGGCAGGGTGATTAATGACAGAGCCATGAACTGGTTTGTAAAAGATTAATACCCTCACCCGGGATGGGAGGGCCGGGATGGGTGAGTGACAGACACTTCATGCACGTGGACGTGTACGCAAACTGTTTAGCAGATTGTGATTCTTTTTCAACAGGACACATTAACTGGGGGGCACAGGGGTGTGCCTTTTTCACTTTCCTTCTGTGCCTCGAAGGGGGAAATCAGAGCAGATATGCAGCAAACAGGGCCCAGTCCCTCAGCAGCAGGGCTCCTCACTGCCAAGCAGATCCACACGGACTGCTTTGTCTTATTTAGACATAAAATGGAGGACAAAAATCTATCCTCTCATGTATGTATTGTTATGTTGTCCAACCTTAATGCAGAATGAGCTCTAGAGACTTCATGTCTTTGTTTTGCTGAATTAGTAGCAAGAAGTCTGGAGGGTTTGGCTTATCGCCAGGCTGACAGTAAAACATGTCAGCCTGTTCGTGATGCTGCCGTCAGCGGAGACGAGAACATGCAAGTCAAATGCAGTGACAGGTGTCGTACAGAGGCGCTCTTTGTCTTCTGCATACGTTGTCCCTGGAAGACGAAGGATGAGGAGCTGCGCTGTGACTTCTGTATAATTCATGGTGTTTCCACGATAATGCCAACTGTACTGTGTGGGCTCATTTATCCCTCTGGAATGTGGAACCTCAGCTACTGTTTCCTCCATGCAGGGTGATTTCCCTTACATTTTCACCAGGGCTACAGTGACTGATGCACATGTTTCATGCAGTTTAGGGTTTTTTGTACAAGCTAGAAAGAAAGAATACAAAAATACCCAGAAGTTATTAGGAAAATCCCCATGAGGAGAAAACAAACTCCAATACTTTTAGCTTTCTGTACTTTGAAGAAGTTGTAACTTGCTGTCGTTGTGAGTCGTATTTGCAATAAATTGTTTATTGGTGTAGTGTTTTCCCACTGGCCCTTTCGACAGTCAGTTTTTGTGACATAATTTCCCTCGATTTTCTGTTAACGTTTGGGTTTTAAGGGCCAGTCCGCCCAATTTACAAAAAAACATATTTTCCTACCTAACCATGGTAGGAAATACACAATAATGCATCTCTCAGTGCCATTAACCTTCCATTCACCTTCCATTTTATTGAAGTGGAGGCAGCCGATTCACTGACCTTAGTTTCAAAACCTCTGCAATTATAGCGTATCTACGCGGGTAGATACCACTGAGCATTTGTTGTTTATGTTTTGGTTAGGGTCCAGGGATGGTGGCTATCGCCGCTCATCCTAGCAGATTGTTTCTCCTGTTTATAGCAGAGAAAGTGTTTTATAAAACACATGTATAAAATGCATCACTCCTTTTTTCATTGCCAGTCATCACCTGTGTAGAGAAGCAAATCCAGCAACGTAAAAAGCTTTCACGATGTTGCTTTAGGGTCAAATCAGCATGTTTGATCCACCAGTCAGGGTGGAGTAAAAACATAATACATCTAAAACATGAAAATGTCATTTATTATGACTTTGAAATAAATACTGATCATAAGAAATGGCTTGACACCAGTATAGTGCTGCATACTTTTTTCAGCCTTCTACCTTATGGGCATTAACACATTCTATCACAATATACCCGTTTGCACAAGTAATGGGAGGGTGGAGACTGGGTGTTGCAGGAGAGGTGCCACCTGCAACCACCCTGTTAAACTGGAAAACATTTTTTATCAAGGTATAAAACTTATTGACACAACATCGGGGAGACGTAGAAAACTGTTTATAGTTAAATCATGAGAGGAAGCTGTTTTCTGCATTGTTGTAATAGTAATTGAGTCAAAATGTTCTCTTTTTTTTATGATCACGTTAAGATGCCAAAAACAAAACGAAACACATGATCCAGTATTTAATGCCTAAGAGTTACTTGACCAATATTTACATGCTTGAGCTCTTAATCACATCAGATACAGTTTTAAGAGATAGAATGTGCTCCGGGGAGTTGGCTTAATCGTATCCATAAGCAAAGCAGGGTTTCGACATTATTTCAAATGCGGTCACTATAAACATTTGTGGTTACACCCACATGAGAAAGCCCCAGAGCAGAAAGTAAATCATCACTGGCCACATATTTTCACTCAGCCCTGAGACCCCCCCCCCCTCCCTCCCTCCCGCCTCTCCATCCACCTCCATCTCTGCAGGGATCAGAGTTCTCTCTCTCATTCTTCCTGACAGAACTAAACCTTTGAATTACACTATAGGCATGTACTTTTTTTGGTTCCACACTGACACAAATTTTGCACATTTGATCAATCTTGACAGTGATGACTTTTGATTGAACAAAGTGCCAGTGGGCCCAAAATGGAGGAAGCTATTATATTAGCTGTGTTGCATTCAATTGTATATAATCTTGCCCCGTCAGAGTATAAACTGACCCGACAATAAAGGCTTTTAACAGTGATAAATGGACTTATATAACGCTTTTCAAAATTCTAGCACACTGTTTTATTTGAAACGCGTCTTATCTGTTTTAGTATTATTTTATTTTATTGTTGGGTATCTTGTTGGGTCCTGAAATGTTTTAATCCTGGTTCAACCATGTAAAACACTTTGTCTTTGTTTTTGGGAAGTGCTGAATAAATAAAGTTTATTAATATTGAAGCTACCTTAGAGCGTGTACCATTTGCTGTGGATGTGGTGAGCAGCAAGTTAGATTTTAGATTTTATTTAAGTGATTGTTTTGCGTAGATCTTTTTCTGTTGCCGTCTGCTTCTTCAATTCTGGGGAGACCTTAACAACTTACCTCCAAGGTGACAGCTCATCAACATGAATGACACATGGGGTGGAAACCTGACCAAGTGAGGGGAGGGAGAACAGCCTTCTAACACTTCCTGCCCCCAGGCTAAAAAGTTGCGTAACGCACTAAATACAGTCTGTCTTCTCAACGGCAGCTTGGAAGGGCTCCATCCAGAGAGAACCAGATTAATGAATGTTATGTGTGTGTGTTTTATATTGTTTCCTCTCTCTGTTCACTGCATGTTCTGGCCCGGGAGTCAACATGAGCGGTGACCATGAGTATCTCTCATGTCACTGCTATGTCACGTTGCATGATTCCCCCACATAAAAGTTGAACAGTTACTTCAAGTCGGCATCAAAGTCAACGCCGTCAAACTTTCAAACAACCCATCAACAAGTATCCCAGTCCAGCTTTTTCCAAAGCATAGTTCTGCCATTAGGGAGTATTGCATGTTTTCTCTTTGTTAAACATCGTAATTCTCTTTATTCTCAAAACAAATGCTGAAAAAAAAATGTCCAGAGCCGTTTTAAACTCTGAAATGGAAACTCCATTACTGCTGGAAAAGCTGTAAGTCATGTTCATTTCTGGCCACAGCACTCTCATCGTTTCTTTTCTTCCCAGCTTGTACTCTGTTGTGCTCAAATGCTTCTCCTGAACATAAATCCTTCAGACTCTTTCCTTGAAAATATCTTCTAGAATTTGATTTCATGTTCCTAGAACTTGTTTTGCAGCCAGGGTTCAGCATGTTGAAGCCCCCAAGTGCTGGGTCCACGTTATGTCTTAGGGTTGGCCGTGACTGGACCCCGTGGATTTAGGCCCTAGTTACCAGAAACTCACCTCCAGGGCCCCCTCCAAGGCTGGACTCTGGAGGTGTCCAGAATCCCTAATCTGGGCAAGGTTGCTTCATCTCCTGCAGACTGGGTGAAGAGCTCAGACATCCGGAAGGAGCTTGGAGCATCAACCACTGCTCCTTCATGTCAAAAGGTGGTTTGAGCTTTTGATAAAGATTTGTATGCTTCAACTACAGTTCTTGTTGGATGATTGGACGGCATCCAATTGGGGTGCGGCTGTGTCTTTTTCTGAGCTTTTGCCTTCAGACGTGTTGAGCGGTGCACTCCTACGACAACTAAACTCACAATGGACAGCTTGGTTCTGCTGCATTGATCCACTGTTATGCTAGTAGCGGCTAATGTAGCCTCAAGCAGAGATAAGGGTGGGCTACAGAAATCTGGTTTTCACACATCTCTCTCCGGTGACACAAAAGGCTTTTATATATCTGTTTTCCTATATGCAGTAGTACTCCCCAAGACCTGGAGACACACTTTGATCTAATCGGTGGAGTAAAATCGGTGGAGTTCCCCTTTAAGGATGCCTCCTGGATGCCTCCCTGTTGAGGTTCTTGAAGACACGTCCAACTGAGAGGAGACCCCAGGGAGGACCCAGAAGACACTGGAGGGATACATACCCCATCTGGCCTCGGAGGACTTGGCTGTGACTTCTCATGAGCTGTGATTCCTGTTGCTTGCAATGAATGAACAAACGCATTCTTGTCATTTTTTTAAAATATGAAAGGAAATGCCTGAAGTAGCAGTGCGTGTCATATGCAGCATGGGAATTCTAAGAAGAGGCCTTTCCACAGTTCCTTCCTTCTTATCAGTTATGAGCCTTTTGTTCTCTGTGCGTACACACTGCCTCTGGGTTGGACATGTCATTACAGAACTATTTGTATTGCAAAATGGAGGGTGCAAAGTTAATGAAATGCCTTTTTAACAGCCAGTGTTCCTCTGTAGCCGGAGCCAAAGAACAATGACACTGTTATGTCCTCTGGTTTTAAGATGGGACACAGGCAGTGGTGTCTGCGGGAGAGGTTTTGCGCTCAGTGAATGTACTTTTGTCACGGCTCTTCACAAAAGAGCCACACATCATGTCAAACAAGGCTGTGTACAATGAAAGAGCATTATGCTGTGATGTATAGACTTATGCCATCTGGATTCCTGGCAAGAGACAGAAAGATGGTTTGGAGGCTGAGACTCTGGGCTTTGTTTGATTTTCTGGGACTTTCATTAAGGAAGAGGCCAGATTTATGTGGTCCGTACCCATCGGGGACGGTGGCACACATGAAAATACAATGACTGCACACACACAGACGCAGATATCCAGGCGGTGCCAGATATAGAGATGAATCGTCTCTTTCAGTCTGCAGGTGTTGTATTGTGCAGCCCAAATAAAATCAGGTCAGCTTTGAACTCCCCCCCGCGAAGCAGGAGAGACGTTTAAAGGAAGCTGAGCCGCAGGCTAAAAGTAAACAGCTGGAATGTTTGCAATGCAAGACAAGCACACATGCAAGTAAGCACAGTGCCTCCAACCCCCCCCCCCCGGCAACAGCTGATGTGTAAGTGTCGTGGCACTACAGTGACATGACAGGAAGACATCAGGCCCTAATAGACTCAGCTATACAGTAGATCCAGGCTGCGCTGCAGTATTGTTGTAGTTGTTATCAGCCACAGATGTGACAGCAGCATTGCCAAACAGGAAGCTGGAATAATAACAGCCCCTCAGCTATATGCCGCCGCCCCGGGACACGAGATTCAACCAGCGCAGTGCAGCCCAACGCACCGAGGTCTGCGTGTGCGTCACACCGCTTCAGTCTTCCCTGCCGAGCTGGCCAACAAAAGCACAGCAATGGGAAATTTGATGTGTTAAACTGTTGCTACGGGATAGATCATCAAACTGGGCGTGCTCCCTTCTCTTGTTATTACCCCCCCCCCCTTCCAAAAAATAAATCTTGGGAGGGCAGTTAAGTGTTTTGTTGTTGAAGGAAACTCATGATCAAATCATTCAGGATTTTTAGCATTTGGATAGTGGAAGGCACGTGTCTCCTGTGAAATGTGGACTAATTTCTTGCAGATGAGAGAACAAATCATCCGTTCACCCACCTTCTTGAAAAGGTCGGCGTTCCGATATTTGTGCATATCCAAATAACCCGTTGATATCTCTGTCTTTCATTAAAGCTGCAGCGAGTGATCAGTGCAGAAATGAAAGCAACTGGGCTTCTGCTGTGAAAATCCCCTCGTAAATACAGACATGTACACGTGATCAGCTGTCAGTCAGGTAGTCGACTGCTGCCCACAGTGCTGACTGCTGGTTTTAGTGGACTTGATTTGACTGTCTCTTGGGGATCAATACATTCAGTCTATCTTAACTTAAACAGGTTTGAGAAAGAATTGTTATACTCATCATTTTATTTGTTGCTTTTGGCGCAGCACAAGCGGATATTATACCCCGTTATCCCTGTGTGTGTGTGTGTGTGTGTGTGTGTGTGTGTGTGTGTGTGTGTGTGTGTGTGTGTGCGTACACACTGGTGTGTCCTTTTAAACCCACTTAGTCACTCTCTCTCTCACAAGTAGAGGACCCCGTCTCTGTAGCTCATCTCCTCAAACAGTGTGAGGCCCCCGACTCATGAGGGCAAATCACTTCTGGGCCTCATCATCGCCATGGCAACCCTGTCGAAGTGCAGCTCCATAATCGGAGGCTCTCATGATCTCACGTCTCTCTCTACGCTTTGTGAAAGGAACTGCAACCGTCACTCTCAGAGGAACTGAAATACCTGTAGTTAGTGTAGCTCGCCGCCACAGCTGCTGTACACCGTCTCCGTGTGCTTTATCTTCGTTCATGCTGTTTTAATGGTCGTCGCTGGCAACCCACGAGGTTCTCATTTTGAATCTGGCAACATATTTGATGTCAAGCAGTCATTGCTGAGGCCCTCCTTTATTAGACTCCAGATTTGGTGTAAAGTATTCATGGCTGTAGTGCTTCCCTGACATCATGTTTGAATTTATAATTTCAGAAGCTTCCAATGATTTTAGCATCAACATGTTTTTATGGTTATTTAATAAGAGAGTTCTGACTCTGTGACTGCTTTCGTGGTCGTTTTTACTTCTATTGTTGGAGGTGCAGCAGCCTTTAGAAGTTGGTCGTTGATGTGTCTAGTCCTCCTTGGATAACTGATAGACTCAGCCATGTTTTTGTTTGTGGCTGTGCTTTTACCTCTAAAACACCCTGATGAAGGACATGCAGTGAGACAACTGTACTGAATTGGTTGAATAAAGACCCTACCAATAAGTCAGTGTTTCCCTCTTACTTTTCACGTTTGGTTCTCTTGTTACTTAAGCACTGACTAAGTTTTGTGTCATTCATCTTTAAGGCAAGCTCACGGCTAATATTTACCAACCTGAAAAATATTTTCCACTCATCAAGAGTATGAATAAAGTCTCTGAGGGAAGATGTTTAAAGACCCATGGAACTGTTGGGCTCTGCAGTTTACAGTAGATGGATGCGTTTGTGATTCCATGTGGTCTTTATTCATAATATACCAACTGGAACACAAATCAAACTAATGCACAAGCTGAAAATTTGCCATAACTTTGCTAACTTTGCTAAATTGTGAATATGTAATAGGTTTATACCAGTTTACATTAGAAACCCAAATGACTGGAGATGTTGGAGATCTTTAATAAATGTTGTATTTCTCATGAACTTATACTGGTCATAGACATAAAAAGAAATTGAGCCAATCAGCATCGACTTCTGAAAATATACATGTTCTGGGCTCAGGAGGCCCCTAAATATAAAGTGATTATTGACTTCTTTATTAGTTTTTTTTTCTGCAGGTCAGCCACCGCCCTGACGCGTACTCAAATTTGGGTTTAAGAGATCGTGCTTTCTTATAATTTCAAGTCTACTTTCAGTCTGAAGCAAGGAAGCGATGACCTGGTGCTGCTCACATTACATTGTTCTGGTTTGTGTGGGACCACCCCACTTATCTGCTCTATTTCTCTCTCACAGACAAACACATGTCACACAAAGACGAAGCTGGTTGGGGGTCACGTTTCTGGCTGGCGCATTTCTGGTCTGGGTCAGAAATGCTCTTCTTCCTGTTCTCAGATGTGACCCCGCGGCTCAGGAAGCCCTTTGCAGCTGTACCACCTTCCCAACTGTGACAGCAGCTCTGAATAGCAGGATGTCCTGCTTTGAGTTCCCCTGAGAGGCTCTGTCAGAGGCCAGGCACCGCTGCAAGGTTCACTGGCCACCGGAAGAATCAGGAGTGCCACGAAACAAGGTGATTTCACTTGCACATCATACTTCAATATGGCTACACGGTGGACCCCTTGTTAAGGTGTCTATAGGCTGAACTGCTACTTGAACTGTGCTTTGTGTGAATCTTTAAGTCGCGTCTTTGCCGTATTCCCTGCCACACAGGCAATTTGCCTTTTTTTGATGCCACTTGCAGCTTTGCATTAACTATAAATGCAACTGCATCACCTTTGCATTCAGCCTGAGCGCACCATACCATACTACATGAAATATGGATGTGCTAGATGTCGATGTCCACCCGACCATTACTTTACCATTATAAAAGACACTCTACTTCTACAGTAAATTGTGTGCCGCAGAATCATCTAGTAATTCTGAGAGACATTGGGGTGTGATGCATTAACATTCATAGTCCAAGTTACCAGAGTCACAGTATGATACGTGGAGACTCCCAGTTCAGTCACATTACTGAATGGCTCTATGACACACTTTGCTACACACACAGTAATACGACTGGTTGACAACCAATGCCAAAGATAGACGTCTCTTTTATTGTTTTAAACATTATATGAATACTTCCTCCCTGCAGATCAAGTGGCCATTTACAGTGAAGTATATTTATCTAGCACTTAGCAAAACCAGCTATTACAAAGTTGTTTGGAAGGACCTTGCCACCATGATTCATAACTGAATATAAGCCGATTCTGTGCAGTCGTGTGTTTACGTTGTTTCATTCACTGTGATAGAGAGCAGAGGTTGCACTGAGCAGAAGGTTTGCGTGTTTATTACTGAAAAGAAGAAGATGAATGAGTTTTTCTTTTTGTATTCACTCTCAACAATCTCTACCAGCAAACCAGCCCGTGCTGACCAATCACAGATCTTACAGCCCCACGTGGTGCCTCCGTAGCCCCAAGGTGTAGTTACATGTTTGAGTAAATGCACGTCAGCTATGGCTTAGCTACGGATCTCGCGTACATAGCCGCCGTAGGTAAGGTGTAACCCCCTTAAACCATGACTTTGGAAGAGCTAACAGGTTCCTGCCAGAGGACCTCAGACAGCACACAGGTTGAAAATGATTCAGAGATACTATCTCGTCCATGAAGGGCTTTAAAAGTAAAAGCTTAAAATCAGTTCTGTAACAAACTGGTAGCCGATGTAAAGACATTTAAAGGGCAGTAACATGAACTCCTGTCTTGGTTTTTGTTTGTGCGTCGTCAAACCATGTAGGTGACACGTAAGCTTGCTAGGAATTCGACATTTTAACCTAATGTGGACGGCATCTTTAGCCTTTAATCGGACTCAGCTCTGTAGCGTGGACACAGGAACACTAACTGAATGGTTCTATAAGAAACCCACGTAAATATATTGTAATGCTGTAATTCACAAACATATGTCATAACCTTCCTTGCTACAGGAAGTGCGTATAACTCATCTGCTGGATTTTCCTGTGCACAAGTCGTCATCCTGTCTCAGAGGAATTATTTTTACTCTACTTATCAGCTCTGGAGTATCCTCTAAAGGTCATAGTTTTTGGCGCACCATCCTTCAGTTTGCACACTGAGCGTTTCTTGGGGTGCAGGTTCTCACGGCTTCAGATAAGCAAGAGGCCTTTTTTTCCCCCCCTCCTAACATGTATGCCAGCATTGTTAACCAGTCAGATGACATGACTTGTTAGGGGCCGTTTGACACCGGGGACTGAGACAGCACTCAGGATGACACGATGACTGCATCCCATCAGAATGTCAATGCCTCGGCCCAGCTGAGTCCAGCTCACTTCCTGTGGATCAGGGCTTTCTCTCATGCACCACTGAATGGGGGTGGTGTGACAGCACTGAATTGGGTTCCTGTTTTTGCTCTTCAATCGAAAGTGATCCGCTTGCCAAGGTTCTGCCCACTTTTCAACTTTCCACCCACTAAAAACAGACCCAGGAAAAGAGAAATGAAAGTCAGGAGCTACTTTAGCAAAACCACTGAGCCTGGGGATTTTCCTCGCTGACCAGAGGAGGTTAGAAAACCCTTTATTTTGAAGGCATGTATACAACTTCCTTTATGGGATTTTTCTGAGGAAGACAAGGTGTTTCTTTATCTTCCATCATTTTTTATGTGGGTGTTGGCATTTGGTTTTGGTGTGTGCTAAGGCAGCACTCCAGTTAGTTCATCTGTTCATCTGAAGTTGTTATTATCCATCACTGCCACTTTCATGTGCTTTAATATGAGAAAATTGAGCAGTATATGATCAGGAAAGTAAGATGTTAGATGACAAAAGTATAAGAGTGCTGTTGTCCAGTACACTAGTTAAAGGAAATGTTGTAGTTTTGGCCTTTATTCCAACCAGTTATGGCATTTTACTGACCAGGTTAACTGCTGAGATCTGAAGATGATGAAACATGTTTTCGATAAAACCCCCAGTCTTAGCATATTTTAGCTCATTGTTTTGGGTCCGTCTCACTGCTCTTATCAATCTCTTTTCCAGGCAGCTCTGATATGCTCGCTGTGCACTACCTGTCCGGCACCAAACAGCAGACGGACACAATTTTAGTCCCTAGTATGTAGTCAAGCTCCTAGAATGGATCCAGCACTTCCCATAATGCAACTTGATAGCATCTTTTTGTGAGACCCTCGCTGCAAAACTCCTTAAAAGGTTTGTAATGCAGGCTGCCTGTTAAAAGTTTGCAGAGTTGCAGATTTTGTTTACAAGCTGTACGACCGTCTGACAACTTGTATTTTTAGCGATGTACACACATTCTGAGATCTCAGCAATTACTGTTGTGAGTTTGAAAAACGAATAAGTTGTAATAAAGCGTAGTTTCCCCATTAACCTCCCATGCACATTCACTGCAGTGGTATACAAAAACATGCATCTTTACATCTTTGTTTTTCCCATATTTCTTAAAAGCCTTATTGTCCCCTCATATCAAAACAAGAAAAGTTTGTTGCTACAGTCGCAGCCTCTGGGATCCTCGAAATACATTGTGCATAAACTGAGTTACTCAATGTAAACTCTGCATGAACTTCACTGAAAGAGAATATGAGCATTGGACGAACTCTTGCCACGGCCACAAACCCGCAGGAATGCATATCCCAGAGAAACAAATATATCTTTAATTAATTGCACATTACAGTTTCTGAAAATCGAATTCCACCATCAGAGCTCTAATGTTTTCCATATAATTGAAGAATGTGTTGATTGCTTTCTTTCTTTGAGAGATGAGGTGGTGGAAACATCTCGCCGCTGCCTTGGATTCCTCCACAGCGTCTCACCTGGCTGTCCTTGTCACCAGGGCTGTTTAGGAACAACTGATGTAGGCTTTGGCAGGCCACGCTGTAGGGGAAAACAGATCTTGTTAGAAATATTCAAAGTGAGAGAGAACTGAAAGCACATTTGCAAAAGCTTTTATTTTTTTATTTTTTACCATAAAGCTACTGGAAGGAATTTTGTCTTTGTAACTGCCAAGAAAAGCCTGGAATTGATGTTGAGTTTTAAAAGCTGTTCTCCACTTGACTTTTTCACAGGTCCTGCCCTTGTATAGTGTTAATGTTTAACACAAGAGGTCTTTAGGTGTGCTCATTTCTCCTGAATGTAAAACATGATCGGAATTTTACAGCACATTTTGGTCCTGTACCGTACGGTGCTCCAAATGAGGCTTGGGAAGACTGAGCAACAGCTAATTTCTCCTTGCAAAGAATATCTGTATCACATACAAAACTGAAGGGTAGCAATACCTCTCCCAGGAAGAATGGCAGGCAGCCTCATTCCAACTCACCAAACAGTCTAAGGCTGGGGCTCATGAAGGCAAAGGGTTTCTGAGTCACATCATCTCCATGACAACTCCACGTGAAGCTGCTCCTAGATTGTTTGCGGTCTCCTCTGTGTGATAAGTCTCCTTGTATTAACTGAAGACTGAAAATTGAAAAAGATACCCAAGAGGGGACGGTAATCTCAGCAAAGTAATAAATAGTAGTAAATAGTGGGCATACAAATAAACAATAATATCAGGGAGAATGTTATTGTGAAAGTGAAAATAAAAGTGTACTCTTCTAACGTGAAATACAAATATGACGTGATTTGTTCAGGTTTTGCGATATCTGTATGTAAAGATTTCTGCTTGCATCTTGGCACAATGGAGGTGAATGGAATTTCCTTTGTGGGGCAGCATTGAAAAATAACCAGAAACTATGTCTCTGTTGAAACTAGTCCTGACAAAAACCTTGGACTGTGTTCTGGGGGGGGTTATCCAGAATGACAGGGTGGCCACAGAAATGTCATGATGGCTACGTTATGTCTGAAACTGGGTAAATGAAACACTATCTGTTGCATGGTTATATACTATCACCACCATGTTCGCCATCTTTGTTTAGCACTAAACACACAGTACAGCTGAGGCTGATGGAGATGTCATTGGTTTTGCAGGTTTTTCACTCAGAACCAAACCAAGTCGGTAGGATTCATTCTCCAGGGACGATGAAGTTTCATGGCAATCCATCCAATATTTGTCGAGATATTTCAGTCTAGACCAAAGTGGTGGATTGACTTACCAACATTGCCGTCCGACACCCATAATTACATAAGCCTCCAATGATATTTAAGCATGTTGCTAGTGTCATTTTAATTTCGGGACTACTAAAACGGTTCCAGAGTCCAAACCGTCCACAGTGAGGTTTGTGGATTATTCAGTGTCACGGGATGTTGTTTCTGGAAAGACATATTGCTGCTGAGTTTGAAAATGTTTTTTAGATACTTTGAGAATCCTAAATGGAATTGAACTCACCCCCACTGCATCAACATGGCCGCGTTTTGTGATCTGAGTGAGCTGAACCTTTAGGAAACACCAGTGCTGGCCTCATTTATTTAAGGTGATGAACAGACCAGCACTTCCACGATTTATGATTCAGTTCAGTTCAGTGGTCAAGTCTGCGAGGACCCGGCCTTGCGCTACTTGTACCAGATCTACTCTAAACTCACACACGCAACCAAAATAAAAGGTTGAGTGAATTACAGGCCTCTTGAGAGGGTCTTGTGTTGTGCAGGGACACAGTCATCATGGATGCTCTGCCCTGTCATTACTAACAACACTGTGAGACCCTGGTGACAGGCTAATGACCGGTGCCAAAGTGTGAGTCACTCTCTGGCTGGCACTCTGCATCCTGGGCAGGACGGCTGATGACCTGCCACGATGGCCAAAATGCTGCGGAGAGGAAACGTCTGATTGGAGCCTTTAAATTTCCCCTCATGGCTGAGCTTGTCCTCTTCTAATTTTCTCATTCTAATTTGAATTATGAAATTAATTTTAGTCATGTATTATATTATGACAACATGAGTGCAGACCAAGGGAATTATGTTGCATAAATGGCTCTGCAATTAGCTTTTCTACAATATCTGCGCATGGCGAATATGCTACGGTTAAGGTTAGGGAAATATTGTGGCAATGGCAAATAAACTACCAAACCTTAATTGCAGATCTGTGAACTGTCTGTGAAAGTCAGAAGCGCTATGTCCCTTTCCACCACCACAACCTCCACACCCTTACTTTCCGCCTTTAGTTTTGGTCAGTAAGTTTCCAATGGCTGCATTGGCCAACAGTTGCTCATTTATTTAGTTTTCTTTGGCCAGGTGCAATGCAATACAATGTGATTAGAACTCGGGAGCCCACATCAAGATACCTGAAAATCTGGCGTTCTGTCTTCTCCAACAACACAGCAGATTTAGTTAGTGAGAATGCAATCTAAACCAAGTATGTGCACTGATCCTAAAACATGTAATTATATTGGCATAAGGAAATAGATGTTGACATTTGATAGCTGGTAGAGCAGGATCAGAGAAGCTGGAGGAACAAAGTAAACTTAAAAGAGCAAACTCTTGAGTCAGGAAGAGATTGGAATCTTTGGTACATGCGAGCTCATATTCAGTATTTATTAATGTTTGTACTCTTACCTGGCACGAATACTGAAAGCAAATTCAGTGTGAGTGAAGACAAATCCATCAAGGTTAAACGTCAAATTTGTTTTGACTCTTCTCACGGCTGCCAAAATGGGCCAAACCAAACATACAGATACAGATCAAAGTAAAAGTGCAGTAAAGCAAATGTACGAGTAAAACTTTTCACCATGGTTTGGACCCAAGCAAACAAACCAGTGGTGCGATAAGAAAATCAACGTACCACATGTTGGGGACAATCAGAGCTTTATTAGTGGCATTAGTTTGTATGGCTGTCAGTGCTGGGAAGGTAGATTACAGTCCAGCAGCTTTATCTCCCTCAGCCAGATTCCACTGGCAGGTGGCTGAGGACATTAGATCTCCATCCCTCTTTACCTCCGCCACCGTAAAACAGCCTGAGGTGCACGAACATCTACCCCTAGAATTCACCAGAAGTTCTGTATGTTTTCACGTATATCACTGTTGTACGCCGGGCATTTCCCTTGGTTGTAATAGTATTAGCTCTCATATAGAATGGAGGTATCATAGAGGTAAGAAAAAAAATAAATAAAACGTTGGGAGTCAGAGAGACCCTGCCTGGCTAGGAAAGCATTGTGGGAAATAGTGACGTCCCTTACCTCCTTTGATATATGTGTGCTTTTGATTACGGTCCTTAGAGCTAACTAAGACTTCAACACTAAAAATGTAATTACAATATCAGTCAGGACATTTTTTTTCATTATTAGTCAAGTTATGTGATGTGTAAAGTCAGTGGAGTTCCCCTTTAAGCTGCATTCAGTCTGTACCAGAACATGCTACTTTAGCCAGAATAACAGCACTCATAAAGACTTATTATGGTCTGTTTGTAGAACTGCACGCCTCGTTAAACGTCAGCAGACGGTTACGAACGAAGTGAAGGAATGATTTGATAATATGCTCATATTTTATCTCAGTGACTGTCTCAGTATTCATTCTGTGTTGTTATGAATCAAAATAACAACATATCGATGGCCGAAGAGCAAAACCTCCTCTCTGAAAAATGCACGTTTTTGAGAAACCAAACAAAACTTGTTGTTTTCTTGCAGAATGCTATTTGTTAAGGATACCCAATACATAACACACTGTTTTGGGACTATATAACTATATTATGTGTTAACAATACCGACTAGGTATTAGTGCCTCACAAAGTGAACATAGGAGGTTTTTCCTCACTTTTCCTGGATCATTTTGCAGATAGGAGGTTTGTGCAATGCATGTAGAGTATAAAACGTTCAGTATATGAATGTACCTGCATAAGTGGTAATCACCCAAAATGAAAACCTTTGAATTTTCCAAATGCAGTAGAGTGGGTGGGAAAGGTAATCAGAGTTTTCTTTCCACGGTAATAGATGGCAAAACACTGCATGTTAAAGATAAAACTCCACTAGAAAATGACATGACATGAAAATGACAAGTTCTAGATATAATGAACACGATGCTGATTTAGATTTTCAAACCTTTCTGCAGAGGAATATATAAATATTATGAAGGAAAAGATTTTAAACTGTTAATGCCAACCTTCAACACATTTCTATTTTTCATCTCAATGTAAGCAGCTTATCCAAGAGTTATGACAATGTGAAACATTATCTCTCATGTCGGAATCATAAATGTTCCATTGTAGCTTTAACTGAAACAAATGAATCTGTGGTTTCATTATATGAACTCCCTGATTACAAAACGATTAATTGGACAAGGGGAGGTACTATATCGTCACCCTATTAAACTAATGGCATAAGTCACTTTTTGAGCAAAATTATTTTTTGGCCTAAATCAGCTCTTTGTGATGCTGGCCACCTCTGGTAAAGTCACCTAAGCCCTTACTTGAAAGGATCATGCTCTTTTTACCCTGTAAGACAATGGCCTATGTCAAGAGTGCGACTTAGGCCATTTAACAAGCTTTCATGGCGGCAGCTGCCTCAAGAAAGAAGAAGATTTATGATGCAGAAGAAGCCCTAAACATGATTCTCGGATCATTTTCTACTGGTAAGTGATAAGGTTTACCATCACATAAGCTAGGCTGTAATGTTTTGTAGTAATCTGGTCTCAATTTCACAAGTTATAGTTGAATTACAAAGCTAGCAACTACTAGCTAGCTAACGTACCCAACATCTAGCTAGCTACCTATTCCTAGCCAGCATACCAACATACATGGATTAGAGTGTTCCCACATGCTCTGCCAATCAAGGAGAGGAAGTTCCAAGACCTTCAGTCCATGAAACATGTGATGCCTGTCGAGTGTCATCACTTCTTTGACAATTTGCCACATAGTTAGGCAAATCAAGATGACCAAGAATTCAGGGGATAATCTGAATAGAAATGGGATGGGAACAAAAAACCAACAGAGAAGTGAGGAGAAGGACATGCCTCCTCAGCATTTGATGGACCTAACATTTGTTTAATTTATTTAAGAGTGATTTAAGTTTTGAGTTTGCACTAGGGAATTAAAGGGCGGTTTAAGCCAGGTTTAAAGTGGCCTAAGTCACAAAGGCATGTTCAGAAAATGGCCTAAGTCACTTTATTCTTTTATTTTACATAATTGACAAACAACGTTCATTGTATACCAACAGTCATCTACTGTCAAGACCTTTTTGTGTGAAATGATTAATAAACATCATGTGTTCTGTATTTGGTGAAGTTTTTTGTGTTTTCCCAAAAACTAGAAAATATGACTTATGCCATTAGTTTAATAGGGTGACGATATGCAGTCCTGCCTGCTCACCAGCATTTCTTCTGCTGCTCTGTTTTCAATACTTTGTGTAGCTGGCCAGACTGCTACTTCCAACAAGCCCACCCCCTTCTCTGTAATTATAATGGATGGACGCCAAAATAATCACGTTGTAACCAGGAATGTCAGTCCATGAGTTGGAGACATTCCCCAGAGTCCGTGAAGTGCAACTTAGTATGAAGCGAAGCATTTGTAGAAGTCTCCTTTTTCAAAATGTCTTCAATGCAGTTCTGCCGAGCGTAATCTCTGTGTCCTCGGATGACCATGTGAAGGAAAGGGTAAAACAGAGTTCCCTGTTCCCATTTCGCTCTCCGAAAACATCCCAAAACGTCTATTCTCAGAGGCTCTGCTTGGCATCTGCTGTTCTCTGGTTTTCCAGTTTGGCAGGTCCCTCGTAGACGTGGCTGCTGAAAACCATGACACAGGCAGATTTGTAAACTCTTGACACAAGAACCCTTCCAGGACTCCCATCTGATGACTTTACATTACACACAGAAAGCTTTGAAGACACATTTCCCATGACGTTTCTTTGGGCTTTTGTGGTAATGTGACTGACACATATGAATTCCAGTCGGTTCCCTGATGTTTTCACTGCTTAAAAAAAAAACTTGACTGTAAGTGTGCATTATGGTGTTACATGACCGTGATTTAAGTGGTTAAGTTCATACTTTTATTAGCAACATTTGGAGACTTCAAGCAGTTTTGAGGCTTGTTCAGGATACCAACATGAATGACACGTGGAGACTTGGCGCTACACCGCCTGTTATAATGTCTCGCCAATGTGCTGTCCACCATAAGGTTGTAATGGTACTCAGTTTTTGAATCACATGTTCAGCATGTTTTCAGTACAGCTGGGAAAGCAAAACACTTTAGACTCATTTATTTCGAAAAACATGAAATGATTCATTCATAATCGTACTGTAATTGTAAACACTGTCTTTACATTTTCTGCACTTGAATCTTCGCATATGATCAGGAAAAAAAACCCGAAACAAAACACTGTTGTTGTCAAGATTTTGTCAGATTTTCTAATTTTACACAATTAAGTAGATTGCTGTTGCAGACGTTCAGCCATCAGTGGCGAGATTTTCGATCATTCATACAGGGCAAAGCACAATGGACTGTTCGTTTAGCATGTTTGATTGATTGTGTTTCCCAGAACACATTAACCAACTTCGGTTTAACAATGTCAGCACACAGTTTAACTCGCAGGGAAACCATAATGGTCCCCAACAATAAAATCTAAACGACGTCATAATATCTTGCAGCTCTGGTCTCATAATACCAACGACGCTCACAATACGAGCGATATCCAGTCGCTAAGTTGACTAACAACAACTGCCCCACTGTAAAAAGGTTTCTTTGTGGACCTCACACTCAGACATAGACCTAATTAGTGTATTAAGCTAATTAAACAGTAATTCACAGGGAGAACAAAGCCGAAGAAAGTTGCGTACTGATCTGAATGTTCAAGCAAACAAGTTTGGGGTTAATACATGTATGCTAACACCCCAAGTACACCACCATAGAGTTTCATTATATCAAGATACTCATGTTTGTATCGGATAGCTCTCCAACTGAAGTCTGCGCAGGTATAAGATGTTGTAACTGACCAAAAAAGAATCCATGATTTCTGTGGCACTAATGAACACAAGCACAGAAATATGTATGAAAAGGTCTTCAGGTCCAGCACAGTTGGTTCTTTTGGGGAAGAACTCAAGAATTCAGCACGGAGCCTATTAGAAACAGTCACAATCGTAAACACTTAAACCACTTTGTCCATATTTTATTGTGAAATGCTCCCCTGTCAGTAGAGCGTTCAGACTGAACATCAACATGACAGGAATTTGGCTCTGAGATGCCAAACCAAAGACTGGTTACCCTGACCTCGGACCTATTGAGTGTAATTTCCCTTTAAAGCAAGAAGCAATGTTTTTTTCTCCCAATTTGAAACAATAACTCACTAGTTTCTAACTGTGATTCGAGGTCTCCCTCAGTGGACTGTCTCTTGGATTCTACAGACCATTTAACATCAATTAACTGTAGTTAAACTAACAACCAACAGCGTTTACCATTTGTTTTTTTACCAAGCAATACCTGCAAACTTGAAATCCATTTCTTTACCAATACCCGACCATGCCTGCCGCTGTTTATTCACCCAGTAGCATGAAGCTAAAAAAAGCAAGTGTGTCATCTCCATGGCAACTATTCCACAAACAAAACTGAAAAAAAGAAGAAGCCTGTAGTGGTCACGGTCACCGGACACATGAATCACATCGCTTTGTGAGGAAACGAAAATATCATCAAATCTGAGTGGCGGTTTTCAGTCAAAGGTTACAACAGAGTGTGTGTTCATTTCAAACATGATACTTTTGTGTCGGGAAAGTACTAATACAGTAGATTTTACTGGTCAGTATTTAGACCTAGTATCTGGTAGACTGGATGCCTGGAACAGTAGTGAATTATATAACAGCAGCATGATTTGCAAAATGGTAGGTTGTGATGTAAAATATACACAATTTGTAAGGCACTGGTATGGTCCCGTAAGGACCCCCTATAGATTAGAATTATATCATCAACCAGAAGTGCTTATACAGTACTTAACCCTTTTCCTGACCTCCTGGGATCTCCTAAAAGATCCCCACATGACGATGACCAGTCTAACAAGAGTCGTACCTGTCTTTGGCACACTGGGCGTCTGTCTAACACCAGATCTGCTCTTCGTCTAATGTCGGATCTGCTCTGTATCCCAGAATCAGGGGGGCGAGGCTTGGGAGCTGAGTATGGGGTGAAATCTCACGCACTGTGCTCTGTTTCAGCCAGCCCCTCGGGGCATCTCCCATCACCCTCAGTCAGCTCAAGATCGGGGAATGTAGGCTAGACCTTCAGGACCCTCCTCACCACAATGAGAGTGCTTCACTGGGGAAACATCCAGCAGTTTAAAGGGGGTCTCAAGACTCCTCATGTTTGGCACTGTAGGAAAGTTATCAACAAAAGAGGTAGGAGTCACCCTCTAGGTCTTATAAATAGATGTTGAGTTGGACTAAGTTGGGCTTGAACAAAGGATTTATTTATGTGATTTTAGTGGTGGTCTTGATCTTTATTCAGTATAACTATCAAACTAAAAGTCGTAGACTCTCACGTCATATGTAAGTTTGTAGTGATATCTCGTCAGGGTTAGGGTTAGGGGTTATGTCATGAAATGCACCCCATAGTACCCCTAATGGGTCCTAAACTAGTGTATCATTGGTGTCTTTTGTCAGTGGCAGAATCTTTGCATGCCCACGTAAATGCTCATTGGTCTGCAGTCTAGCTGAATATGCATTGATGCAGACAGCTAAGTGGACCACTGCTGCCTTAGTCTGGCCACTGATGGGATATGGCAGACATTACAATTCCACCAGATGTTTTCAGCTAATATTCCACACTTTATGACACATCCTCTTGAACCCTATTGTTTGTCTAATAGTGCTGGCGGTAAATATTAGACTTTTTAATCTTATCTGAGGGGCAATCAATGCTTGATAAAGCTCCCATGAGTGTGTTAGAAGTAACTTCATTTGCTTTAGAGCTTATTGACTCTTCTCATGCATGATTAATCACTGTGTACTGTAATTTGTTCAGCGACACCAGCTATTTAACATATAGACATTTCTTTGCTATTGGATACCTTTTTAATGACAGGATTTTAATGAAATGTTACGGAAGAACATTTCCATCTGCAATCTCTGCTCTTCTACTCAAGAGTTATTCATTTGAACTCACCGTGTCTAATGTGATTGTTGTGCTTTTACGTTGCGTTTGCAACCTCAAGTCACAGGGATTTCATCACATCAGTCGTGTCGCGCCTGGACCAGTACTTTGATTTCACGCAAAACGAGCACTAAATGCGGCTTAACACAAGTTCTGTAAGTGCCTGTAAAGGTAACCACTGGGCTCAGCTCAGCTCAGCTCAGTCGGTTGTTTCACAGCACTGACTGGGCAGATCCACTGAGACAACATCACAGCTGAACGGGTCAATCAGCCAGTCAAAGCTTTTGTCAACTTGCTAGCTTATTTATTATTACAGCGATTTCCACATCAAGCAAGGAGCGAGGAACTATCAAATACAGGAAAAATGTTACTAGCACCCCTCATCCCCCCCCTCTCTCAGCCTGGCCAGACATGCAGCACATCAGCATGGGTCAAACAGACGTGTGTGTGTGTGTGTGTGTGTGTGTGTGTGTGTGTGTGTCAGGGGTTTGGGGGTGGGGGGGGTACAGATAATGAGCTTGCACTCAGGCAGCCGTTGCCATTGTTCCAAGCCAGGCTCTAACTTTAGAAAGCCTAAATTAATGTCATTATTGCAGGAACCAAATGTTTACATTGTCTTTGTTGTTTTGTGTTGGACAGCTGAGCTGCAGCATGTCCTCCGATGCAGCGTGCGCAGTTTTCCCCCTCCAACTCCCACTTTTCTCTTCAGATCCTCCTTTTGTGTCTTTGACACCATTAGTCTAACAGCACAATGACGCACACAGCAGCAGCCGCACGTTTACCAGCCTGCGTGGACTGCGATCACGTCAGTTCCCCCATCCTCCAGACAGCCACTGGTTTCAGTTCATGAACTTAACATGAACTTAAGGAAACTTGATATTGTAGATAATTCATCACGGTGAAGTTTCAGCATCAGAAGGCGATTTAAAAATCACTTGTGAACAATTGTATGACCACACAAGAACATCAATTGAGGAAAACACATGTAAGGAAGCCACCTACAGTATATCCACCTGAATCCCTTGTGGGTAGGTGGGCAATTTCAATCCAACACGGGAATGGCAGACTCCGCCACTGACAATAAAAACTACTGCTATATACTATATAAAGTATCAACAGAAAGAATCTAGATATCAATAATTAGGATGGGTCAATCTTCTATTTCAACCACTCTCAGCAATATTACTAAAAGTGGAAAACTACATAGTAGTCGTCACTAAATATAACACCTTTCCTTTCCTGGCTCAAACACTGTTATGTATGCATCACTGAGAGAATAGCCTCTTTTATTGATACTGGACTTTGATATTGATTAGTGCTCTGTCGTCATAGACTGAACTAAATCTCTTGAAAGTGATGTGGTGGGCGCAAATTGAGTCCCATCAGTATGACAAGTGAATCAGTCGAAAACGCTTTTGTAGGAATTTAACGTGCACGGTAATCATTTTAGCATTTTTCGATATGTCCTCAAAAGAACACAAAGCTGCCATTCATTTTCCAACTCTTTGTATTTCTGTGTCCCCAAAAGGGAAATCTTGTTCCTTTATCCTCGGGAACTTCATTTATTTCCCATTATTGTGCGAGATGGCTATTTGTTCGCCAAATATAAGTCAGGTGTCCTTGGAGACAAGTGAACAAAGGATCCCTCTTGGGGGCTGGGAGTTAATTCATTGCTCTATAGCCTCCTCCCACCACGTCCCATCAAGCTTTCCCATAGCTCACACGAGTCTCAGTGAAATTACACAGTGGAGCACAGTATTGCACCTTCAGTACCTTGTGAAAAAAACCCCAGTAGGACACTTAAAATTGGATGGAAGAGATTGGCTGAGCTAAATACACTGCATTGTCTCTTGACCTCACCGGGGTCTGGTTGGGATGGCAACAACACAAGGGAGAGCGCATTCCCAATCCAAGCGTGACCCTGACCGTACTGTAAGTCTGATACTGAGTAAGATGCTGACAGGATTTTGCAGTTATATACTTTGGAGCAAGGAACCCCAAAAAAAAAAAAAAAAAGTATTAGCAGAGCTTTTTCTTATCAGCAGCCGGTGACGTATCTGACCCACGAACATCATTTTCAGTCAACACTGAGCTGTCGCGGTTGTTGCTGGGAGCAGGTAGCATTTGGAATTTTCTCTTAAACAAACAAAGATTATATTTACATCCATTGTTTCTTGTGTGTATCCTTAAAGCCCAACGGGTTGAATGCATTTTCTTTGGACATTGAGGTGGTGGAGAACTACAAATTCCTGGGTGTTCCCCTGAACAATAACCTGGACTGGTCTGACCACCCTCAGGCCCTGTACGAGAAGGGTCAAAGCCGCCTCCACCTGCTGAGGAGGCTGAGGTCCTTCGGCGTGTGCAGGAAACTGCTCCGGACTTTTTATGACACTGTGGTGGCTTCGGCTATCTTCTATACTGTGGTCTGCTGGGAGGGGGGGGGGCAGCACGGACAGGGACAGGAAGAGGCTCAATAGACTGATTAGGCGAGCCGGCTCTGTTCTGGACTGTCTGCTGGACTCCATTGAGGAGGTGGGGGATAGGAGGATGTTAGCCAAGCTGACATCCATCATGGACAGCACCTCCCACCCCCTGCACGAGACTGTGGGGGGGCCCTGAGCTGCTCCTTCAGCAGCAGACTGCTACACCCACGGTGTAAGAAGGAGCGCTACCGCCGGTCGTTCATTCCTACGGCTATAAGACTGTTTAACTGCACAGAAATCTGCACAATCTGCACATACTTTATATTTTCCATGTATATATTTATTTTTGTCCCCCATATTTTTTATATCTGAATTTATTATTTGTATATTGTTTTTCTTTTTAAAAAAATGCTTCTAATTCTTATCGACACAGTGTTGTCTGCTGTGTGTTTCTGCACCTTCATGTCTTTGCTGCTGTGACTTGTAAATTTCCCCGCTGTGGGATTAATAAAGTCTCAGTCTAAAAAGTCTTCCCCGTAAAATATTTGCAACACTGACTTTTTAAAGTGTTTCACGTCATGCCACGTTTACATACATGTTTGCTAGCTTGCAGTCTTTTCCCTCATTGCTTTTGAAGGTGCATCGCTAACCAACTGTCGCTCAGAGGAAGAGTGAGAAACTGGACTGCGTATTGTGTCGACAAACAGGTTACAACATGTTCATTAATGAGCTTCAGAGGTGCTTGTAGGGGGTGTTTTTGAACGTACCCCTGCTGCCAGTCTTTATGCTAAGCTAGGCTCATCGTACAAGCCATGACTGGCAATTTTCTTACAGATATTTTATAGACATTTGTAATGAATTCTTACACTTAACTGCAATCTATTGCCATCAGGTCATTTAATTATCAGGTCATCATTTTGAAGGTTATTGAATGTGAGGTCTGACGGAGAAATCCTAAACATGTGTTGATCATTATTTGAAGTGGGGGAGGAGGCAGGCGCCAGCCAGCTGACCTGTACGAGAGAAAATCTACCGGAGGGATCTGTGTAGTGTACATCTACATTTGTGCTGGTGTTTCGTTGTTGCCTGGGCGTGTGCAGGACTGTTAATATACTGCTTTTTATACAAACTGGGTGATGTGTTACTTCACTTAGCTCATGTTTGGTGTCACTCTGGCTTTTTTGGAACTACAAAAACACTCGCAATTGAACAGCGGTGTCACAGAGAGACGCTGGCTGCAGTGTAAGTATCAGCATCACGTTACACATTTTCACGTTATAACAAGATACTTTTACGTTAAAAACAAGATATTATCTCGTTATAACAACAAACTTTTCTTGTTATAGCATAATACTTTTTTACCTTGTTATAAAAAGAAAAGTTTCTAGTTTTAACATGTATGTTGAATGTTTGTATGTCGTAATTATGTGAAAATATCTTGTTATAACAAACGTTTCGTTGGTTTTGTTTGGATGTGGTACAGTTAGTGAAGGCTTTACTTTTGTCTCCCATCACTGTCCTGCAGTCTCTCACTAACAGTCATGCATTACAGCTGCTCCATCTGTCAGAGATGCACCTGGGGTCACTTTAACCCAGAAGCACAAGGAATTACTTCATTCTGAACACAACCGTGCAAGACCGAGTAAACTGGAGACAAACAGAGGATGTCGCTGATGCCCAGATCCCAGATTTATTCCTCCTATCTCAATGGTCCAGTCTGATGCGTCATTGATTCATATCAGCTGTGTCCAGATCCCTGGATTCCTTCTTGCAGCCCCAGTGACAGGGTTGCATTACCCGGGATAGCCTTAAACACACCATAAAGTCATGCAGCCGCCGCAGGGATTTTCACTCGCCTGTCTGTGAACCCTGGTTGGAGCTACAGAAGACAGCCTGGTGCCCCTTTCCCATCAAAAACAAACTGAATTCATGGCATTCTGGTGATTATTCATCTGATGGAGCTGTAGCTGAACTCTCGCATTCTGTGCGATCAAAGAAACTAATGTTCTTATTGCGTTCATGCATGTGTGTTTCAAATTACCCACCATATTTCACCGAGCACAGAGGTCATCTGATACTGATACTAGTCGCATGTGAGTCGCATGCATCTAATTTGAGAGACTGGATGAGTTTTTCCTGTAGTGTTTCTTCCTCTTTTTTTTTCTTACTCCTTCAGGTAAAGAATTACGCAGGTTGTACTTAAAAAAAAGAGCTTGTGTTCAATTCAGAAGTCTCATCCAAGTATTGATAAATTGGTCGATGGTTGTTGAAAACACTGCTGAGAAAGAAAAGTGGGACTTGGGTGAGAGATGTTAAAAAAAAAAAATCAAAGCAGGGGCTGAGATATTCTGACTGTTAGTCCCTCGTATGAATCATGCTCCAAAACACTGGATCCTACAATTCCTATAATGCAACTTGTTAGCATATTTTCATTACACCAATGCATTTAGGCTTTTTAATAGAAATATGTATTCTCCAAGGCCGAGGCAAGGTCATTTTCTGAAACTCTAGGAAGCTTTTTCAGATCCTGGTTCTAGCCCAGATGGTGAAACGGTCTTAAAAATGTCATTCTTCCCGTCCATGGAACAGAAAAGGTTGACAGGTGGGCATGAGACTGACACAGCTGTGCAGGTTATTGTGGATTTACAGAAATTACAGCTCGATAAACATATAAAACATCAAACTCCACAGCTTCTAATGAAACGAAAATCGGATAACAGGAATACATCGACAGGTTGAATAAATGAAGTGGGACTTCCAGGCTTTGTAAACTGGGGTAGCTGTCGGGAGGTAGAGCAAGATTGTTGGTTCTATCCCCGGCTACTCCTGCGCTGTCCTCCTCTCCTGCTGAAGCGTCCTTAGGCAAGATACTGAACTCCGAATCATTCCTGGTGGTAGCTAGCTGCCGTCAGTGCCGTGAATGAGAGGCAAAAGTATGAAGTGCAATTTTGTCCAGTCTGTAAACTGACTTTGAAGAGTAAAATCGATTGCTTGTGTTGCTTACCTCTCCACCGCAGCAATAAAACTGAGAGTGAAGTTATTAATTATTGAAGCCGATAGACTGAAGGAATTTACCGCACCACTCCAGCCTGCAGTGTGTCACCCATCAGTCTGTCAGCATTGTGTCAGTCTGTATCTGTGCCTGCCCAGTAAGCCAATGCCCTGACCAGCAGACCATGGGATGAAAATGTGCTGTGGGTCACAGACAGGCCATTTGGCCATTTCAGGCCAACTACTACCGACTCACCCCTCCCCTCCAGCCAGGGAGCGGTCAACTGTGTCCACAGCCCAGCCCTCTGCCGGGCCTGCATATTGATTCGGACACAGACGATCTGAATCTGTAAACACTGCTCAGTCCATCGAAAGCGTGATCGGTGAGCCAAATCACCTTTTAAGTGTCTTATTGTGTTGCTTAATGAGTTTTCTGTTGTTTGCTCTCTGTCCAGCCCGCGTTAAGTCTTGTATCCATGGTGGTGAATGATGAGTTTGGGGTTTCGGTTGCAACATGAAAGTGTGTTTGTGTGTTGGCAGCCTCATCCGAATGGTGTAAAACCAAATTTCATTCACAAGATAATCATACAGTTATAAAGTTGCTGACATCCAAATGTCAATATTTTGTACTTAAAATGATCAATTTAACCAATTTAGTCCATTTAACCAAATGTTATGTGTTTGGAAATTACATGTAGCTGCCCAACAAGGAATAGACAGTTTCCTAGAAGAAAGCTGATATATTATAATTTGGAAAAAAGCAAGTACAGTCTCATTAGGTAGTGTAAGCACTGTAAGACTCCCAAATAAACTCCCACACAGAATATTGTTCTATGAAACCAGAGCAACAGTCCCAAGCAGCTGCGGAAGACAAATATATTTATGTTCCCCTCAGCACTCCAAAAACGACTCCAACAGAGAGCCAAAATCCACAGTGATTTTTAGGAACTGTACAATGTTTGCAAATACAGCTTTTACATGGCTGACATTGATTATTAATGTAGATACTTTCAATTTCCAAGCTATTTTTTCAGATGATTGTATAAATCTGAATAAATACACACTAGTCTGAAATATCTTTTAGAGTTTTGGAGAGTTTCCATCTTGTTGCCTCGAAAAGCGCCGCAGCAGCACAAGCAGCGTGTCTACGCAGCCGTCAGCTGACTGGGACCCCCACTTCCTCCCTGTCTCGAAGCGCTCCTCATTAAAGTCGCGTTAGTGAGGATTCGGCTCCGTCGTACCTCCCGAGTGAAAGGATTTTTCTCTTTCTTTCTACCCCCATGTTCAGCGAATGCACATACAATGGATGTTGAAAGACCAATATGCTTGGCTGAGATCAGTTTGACGTTTGAATGGCCAGGGAAGGTAAAGCAGAATGGGAAGTAGGGACTCTGTGAGGGGCCACTTCCTCCTGTCTGTCAGCCTGAAGGTCTGTCTGTCTGCTCGGTCCACCACTTTGGTCTAGACTTCCCCAGAGGATGAATCCTACTGACTGGTGATCCCCTCACTTTTCCTCTAGTGCCACCATGAGGTCGACATTTGGGGTTCAGCTAATTGCTGTGAAATTCGTTATTTTTAAGGTCCCTTGAGGACAAATTCTAATTGCTTTAATGACTTTTCCTTTCGCGTGATCAGTTTTCTACTTTTTCCTGTAGCGCCACCGGCAGTTTGACATTTCTGGTTTTGAGTGAACTATTGGATGGTTTGCCATTTTAATTTGTCATATACCTTGGATTATGACGAGCAAATGTTAGCATGCTATCAGGCTAAACTAAGAGAAGAAGAAGAAGAAGAACTGCTTCTTTAATCCCCTTGGGGAAATTCAAATTCAACAGCATGTTGTTAGTATGCTGATGTTAGCACTGAGCTCACAGCACTACTGTGTTTAAGTGCCGCCTCGCAACAATATTTTTGCAATTTTGGTGAGCGCAGATGTTAGTGCAGACCAGGCACATCAGGGCACAGCTGAGCGGAAGAGAGGAGGAGTCAGGGTGAGCCTCAGTATTGACCAATCAAATGAGTTCCTCTCATCCCCTTTAAAAGCAGCAACAGCTGAAGAGAAGGGGGAGCGAGGCTGAGGTCTCTTAGGGAGGAAAAAAAAAGTCAGTGAATCAACTGAAGATCCAAAATACTAATTCACACCAGCCCAAATATTAATACGAATCGCCCCAAATATGCTTTCAAACGAACGAACAGGCGGATTATGTATATAAGCATATTATAAATTGTATTTTTGTGCAGTTTACCTCACGACCATTGAGATGAAAGATATCCCAATGATATCATGGTGATGTAAAATCCTGTCAACAACGTGTAGTATTTCAGTATCTGATCTGATTTTTTTTGCATAATAACATAATAAACATAACAAACACTTGATTATTGATTATTATTATTTGGAAGGTTACAGTATTTGACATTTGAACAACATTATCAAAGATGACAGTAACAGTAAACACAAGAAAATAATAAATGTTTTTAACTTTACTGGAAAGTAAATTATGATACAGGATAGATAAAAAACATAAAATGAAAATGAATCTTATACATATATGCATATCTGCCTATATATATATACACCGCATGCTGACACAGATATACAGTACTAGCTGTGATAAGCCAATCCCATCAAATAATGAGGGGATTGTTTGTATTTCTTCTTGATATCACAACATCTCAGATTCCCGGAGGCGCTGTTTTCTGCCATGAAGTAACTGTACCTCACTGTACTGTGTGTACTGCACAGTACTAACTGCACTGTAAATAGTGATAAGCAAACATTATCTCTGAGCTAAAACTGTGAGCAGCCATTCGGAGAATTGCACAGATTCTTGCATGAAAGCAAAACAAACCAGACGGCATAATCACAGTGTAGAAACAGTGTAGACAGCAAAACAATATTCTGAGGTCATAACTCCAACCTGGTCGGCGCGGCCGCCCAGTCTGTTTACACATTCGGAAGGGGAAGAAATTGCAAGTGTAACCACAGTGAAAGAATGTGTGTTTTGATTGCTATCTCACATGTCCCGTATGCATATGGGAGGAATGCTGGTGGTTTTTCCAGCTAAATGGTAACAGCTGTTTCTGAGTGATGTATTTGACGGAGGTTGAGAGAGCGGCCCGCTTTTATTTACTTTGGCCACAGCCTTGGAAGGGGAATACTTCAAACGGGCGCAGTCTGCTGTCAGACGCCGGGCCCACTGGTCAAACATTCTTTGGTTTCCTGCAGCAAAACATGGCATGTTACCCCGGGCGTCCGGTTTCAATGGGAAAGACCCAGTTTGTGTTGGGCACCGCAGGGCCCACAGCTGAGATTTTACAGGTCAGCACATTTCAGCTGGAGGCTTTACGTCCGATTATGGGAGGGAAAAGGAAACAAAATACAATTTTACCTCATCCTGGGAATGTGTTTACAGGCTGCTGGTTATTCTCACGCTTCACCGATCTTTTAAACGTACTCACCCAGTGTGTTAACGTGCCCGACCTTTTGGCTTTTCCTGCAATAATCCGATTTCTTAAACATCATAAATGCGAGAAACACAGTTTTAGGAATTTAAGAGATTCCCTTTCCCCTGCTAGATTTCTTATATACAACATATAGCATAACTTTTAATGTTTTAATTCGTTTTTACACGAGTGCACGTATCGCTGTGACATTTCGCAGTACATCCTCGTATTCAAACTAATTTAATAAGTCCGACTAACTGAAACTAACACAATGCGGCCTCTCTAATTCTAAATGACGATAACTTGTCATTTAAAGTGTCCGAAAACTCTCCCAGATGTCCTGTGATTTAGTTCACATTTGTTCACATATAGCCATGTGTACAGATCAGTCAGCCAACTCGCGTGGAATAGATTATGTGCACTGGATATATGTTGCAGTGAGCAACAGTATGCCACGTGAGTGTGGTGGCAGTTGACTAACTAGCTGGCAGGCTGCACTTCTTAAAGTGTCTGCAAGTTCCCCCCTCACCCACACAGATGCAGGCTCTCTCACCCACACAGATCATACAGTGGTGGAACTGATCAGGGATCAAACAGACCTCACAATAGCGCGCTACGTCTCCCATATGACTGAAAGTTTTTGACATCGCTGGAGCTGCCTTCTTCCGGTGGCTTTAATGAGACAGTGTTATTTCATCCTCACCTCTGTTATCACAAGGGACAGACTTAATAGGCACACAGAGCCCTTACTGATGTAGTCATACTCAGGAAGATGGTGCATGCGTGTTCAAACCTGTCCACGAAGGTTTTGGACTGCAATCAGACAATTTGATCAAACAATCCGATTTCATCTGGGGTGTAAGTTACTAATGCACGCGACAAGCTCGAGCGCTGAATGTGATATTATCAGAGACTCTCTGTTTGTCTGGGAGCATTTTTGGTGTACAGTAGGACCTCTCGTCAGAAACTGGGCGACCTTCACCTAACAGCTTGTTTCCTGTAGTGCAGGATACGGTCGTCGGTTGACTCTGGAAGAAGATTCCAAAACAAACAAGTGTACTGTGATTACGTTCAGTGTGTGATGTTGTACTGTACAGTATGTCCTGCCTCTTGCAGGTCATTACACACTGTAATGACCAACTGCCAGAGGTTTTTAACATATCTGCGGTGCCGGTGGTTGTCCTCTCTACGTGGTATTCTGAGAGGGATTTTTTTTGTTAGTGACGGGAAACAAACTTTCAACACCAACACAGAACTAATGAGTGGATTTCCATGAATTTGTGGTGGATATTCATGTCTCCAGAGGATGGTCTCCATTCATTTTGGTGACTTTTTCTACCCGGGCTCAGGTCCATCGTCAGAGTAGTTTGAAGTAGCCCGGCCTCCCATCAGTTTCTGTTCTCATGTTGAGCAGCTGTTTATCCAGAAATCCACAACTTGCTAACTCTCCAGGTTGTTCCATCAACCTGACCTCCCCTCCAGAGACTTTCATCTCTGTGCAAAGTAGTTTAATGTTTATGTTTACCATGTCCTGCTTGTTGTCCTTGTTTATAGCTGTGAGCAATGAAAGATTGTGTACACATACGTGGCCAATGAAGCTGATTCTGATGATTTTAATATCACCCAGCCACACCTCAGGACAAACTTTATACTTTTAATCCCACATTTCTCTGGTTTCTGAGTTTAGACTTTAAACTTTAGAGTTTAATTCATTTTCACTGGTCCACATGTTGTCACAGCAATTTCTTAGAGACATCTCTTCCCAAGTTGCCATTTCATCTCAGGTGTTTTCAGTGCACCTTATTATGGAAGTTGGTTCCCAAGTTGCCACAGTTTCTTGTCAGGGCTGCATATTCATTCTCCAAAATTAATCAAAGATACAAAGGGACTGCTGTAATCTTTTTATGCACGGGAAGGTGAAGTTGAACTTAGTCAACTGTGGCAGTAATCTTTTCTTCCTACACTGTGTGCACCTCCCTCCCTGCCCCCCCCCCCCCCCCCTCCCTCTGAGACACAGAGAAGACAAGTGGGAGCTGAGGAATGCACTTTAGCGCTGGCACAATGGAAGCCTTTTGTGGAAGATGAAAAGAATATTAGTCACCACTAATGAGATTTGATGTAGGACTGCCATTGTCAGTTCAGGCCAGATGGGTCGGGTACATGGTGGAGCAGCCAGTCTTCATACATCAAAGACAAGGAGATCCCTGTATTGCGTACTCTTCTGGCATTTATTGCAGTGACAGAAATGAAGAGATTAATTAAAAGCATGGCTTTTGTCAGCCGCAATGCTAATGAGGAAGCTGCTCTGTGCGCTGCCTTAAGCAGCAGCCACCTACATCCATGACTGGGGTCTCTGCTTTGAACTTAACAAAAAAACATCCTCTGGGGCTGTATTCTTTTCATCTTCGATACTCCACACTTCGCGTTCCCTCTGATTCTTATCTCACCTTGGTTCACTCTTCCTCGCCTGCTCTGTTTGCTCTCTCAGATACTGTATGATGACACAGCCCTGAAAGTTTTGTAAATCATCTTCGTCATCCGCAAAATAAAATTCTTTCAGTGTATTTCCATGGATGCGAACTCAGATTAATCTCAATGTCAATACACTAAAATCGGCTAACAAGGAATGGAACTTTAATGGAATACTTTTGGATCAACGTCACCAAGCAAGCTGACAATCACTTCCACCCATTGTAGGGAATTACTTCCCCCGTTGGCAGCAAAGACAATGAGCTCATAATCAGTTTACTTAAAGGGTGGATCTCTTGATGGGGTACATATTTCTGTCTCCAGGTTCAAGTATGAAATGCAGCAACAGCCTAACGTTGTCCCGTCTGCTCATTTAACCTTCTTGGTTATGGTCGCGTGCCTGGGACCTGCAACACCAGCTCACCTCCAAAGCAGCAACAGCTCTGTATTTATTTAGCTTCATATTTCCCAGAGGGTCACTGGTCCCAGACGGGGTTAGCTGGACCTGGCCAGAGAGATGTTTACTTGACCCTGCAGGGAGATAACCCAACTTCTGTTGTTGTTCACACAATACAGCCGCTTCCTGTCTGGGCCCCACTCACCCTGATTAAGAGGAGAGGGTTCAGATGTTTGGTTTGTAAAACTGTGCACTCAATGCCAGCGCATTATTTACGTCACTGCAGCAGCTGCCTAACTCTGTCTGGAGTGCATCTATGCATTACGATGATCTACAACTACAAGTCGGTGCTAAATATTGTGACAATTTAAGGGTCTGTAAAAAAGTGTCATCAAAAAGAAACTGCTCTCTTAATGAGACATAACATTTTGTTTTAAACAGAATTAGTTTCACAGTTTTGTGCCTGTGAGGAGCCCACAGGAATGTCCTGCGCTGAGTTGTTCACTGGTGACCTGAAGTGGGTTTGGCAGGATTGCCCTCTCACCTTCAGTCCCACAAATTCAAAATAACAAAATAGAGTGCAGCATTAGGTCTGCGCTCAGTTATTATCAGTGTTCAAAGGGAATTCTAAGCCACTATTAAGTTTTGAATTCATAGTTCAAACGATTCATGAATAAGCTCCATAGCCTAACCTATTCTGAAAATAACAAAATATGGCACGCCTAACGAAGACATGGAGTGATGGAAGTTTTAAGATGTTGGTACAGATTCGTCCTGACATGTACTGAACACCTCTAACGCAGTCACTCTATAATAACGTCACCTGACTTGCTGGAACGACTGGTGCTGTGCTGAGAAATGTTTTTTATTGGACTTCCAGTAGAAAATCATTTCTTAAGTGAACAATCGGCCGTGCAAGTCAAAATAAGTTTCGCACTGCCAAAGTATGGTCCGGCTGAGGGGGGGGGGGGTCAACTTCAGTTTCTCTTTGAGTTGTTTGGAATGTTTTCCTGCCCACTTCCTCTCAACACTTCCTCTGCCCATCAGAATAAGTCAATCTCCGCAGCTTCCTGGAACAGAAGCTGCTCGATCGGTTTCAGGATTGCACAAAGTGTAACCAAAACGCCGTAACAAAATGTCATTGTGGTGACAGGAAAAGTGTTCATGCAAAATTACAGCTGACGCAAATCAGAGAATTTTGCGGTGACTGGAAGAAAAGCAAAGCTATAATTTGACTCCTCTTCATGCCTGGAAATGAAGGTTGGTTTGGAATTCGCACTGGTAATGAAAGTGCTGGAGAGTTCAACAAGCTGAAATTGTGTAGAGCGAGAGAGGAAGCCTTGTAGGATATTTTTAGAGACATCACACTTTCAATGCAGAAAGTTTTCCTGTTGACGTTCCTCTAACTGTAATCAGCCGTACTTCCCAACACGTTTCCTGGAAGTCCTGGACTTGGGCAGGAGTGCTGAAACAAGCTTACATGTCTGCCACCCAGCCCCAGAGCCTTAAACCCAGTGTTGGAATCAGCTGACACACTTTGTGGATGTAATGACTTGTAAAAGCTTACTGAAATGAACACCATCTGCCTAATTGTACTCATCTCATAACAACTTAATGTCCGCGTTCAAACGTGGGATAAATTACCTTGAAAAGTGAAAGATTGTTTAACATCCAAGGATACTTTCACACCTGTAGTTCAGATCATTTGGTCAGGGCCAGGGAAGAAAAAGGTTTTAGACTTTTAGTTCCGGTCCGCTTCATGTTTACACTGGCTTCTTACAAACGAACGAAGAGCTTTAAACTCACGTGGACCGACGCGAAACTCATTCGTTGGACATTGTTTTCGGAAACGTGCTGCAGAAAGCCACAACAAATACGTTCACGGCAAACGTGCAGCGAATGCAGAAACGATGCGAACACACACACAAACCTCGAAAAACATACCTTCGTATGTGTTTTTGAAATGGCGTCATTTCTGATGCTGCAGCACATTTCTCCTAATGGAAATGTTTTGGGCCGTTGTAGCGTGTTTACCCTTGTACAACTTAAAAAACACAGATCTGCTATCACATAGTCCACTGCACCAGAGTCTGCTTTAAAGCGACTGAGACCCTCCCTTTCTCCTTTTGCCCCTCCTGCCTCCCTCCCGTCTCGGTCCAGTTGTTTGGTCGTCACCAGCGTTTGAGTGACAGCTTTCATACCAGGCCTAATGAACCAAACCAAATACACCAGAGTTCGTTTGGAGCATACCAACCAGGTGAGGTTTAAAAACATGTTAAGTTACATTTAACCATTAACAGCAATGACCACATTTCATTATATAGTGAGAACTTGCTTGACATAGAAATATAATCATTGAAATGCTGTTGAAACAATGGTTGTACAATGATTAACAGTTTTCCATAGGGGTAGGGGGGAGACAGTGACTGCTAAGTGAGGACCAAGCTCACCCTCAAGAATCATGTATAACGGGATTTTCATCCATAGCCATGCTAGCGGTATGGCTCTAGGGACGGCAGGGTCGGTCAGTCCACCACTTTGGTCCAGACTGAAAGTTCTTAGATGGATTGCCTTGAAATGTCGTACAGACGTTCATGGTCCCCAGGGGAACCCTAATGACTTTGGTGATCCTCTGACCTTTCCTCTGGCTCCACCAGCAGGTCAAAGTTAACTTATTCTGTGAATTATCTCAGCATCTCACTGCTGCAGACTTGCATGTAGACAATGGACGTGCGTGTGCTTTCATATATACTACAGTTGCCGGTCTGCATATGCAGAGATGTTCCACACATAATGGCAACTTCCTGACAGCAGAAGAAGACCTCCTTTGTTTGTTGTATTTGGCTGGACAACATGAGCAAGCATGCAACTGCTTACTTTTTTCATTTTCAACCAAATTTAGCTAATTTTTAACCCAGACATCCAGAAATGTTAAGACCTGCAACTCACCTAATCAATGCTTACTGTGTGTATTATATATATATATGTATATATAAAATCAGTCTTTTAAACCACCGGCATCCAACAATGTTCTTGTAGCGCAGCCTCGGCCAGTTCAGCGGTGATCCAGACGGCAGGTTTCCAGAGAAGACAAAGCCTGCAGCGCCAGCAGCTTATGGAGAAAGGAGTGTTTTTGTTTAGACCCTCAAAGGGGCCCAGAGGCCGTCTGTCCCTCCCTATCTCCCTTCTGTCTAAGGAGGGAGGGGGAAGGGGTGCACGGTGACTTTTGACACCGGGCATCTGTTGCTTAACCAAGGAGCTCTTTCTGGTGTCCGTGTGCAAACTACTACTGTACCCCCCCCCCTCCCCAAAGTGGCTTTTGACCCATAACACATGGCCCACACTTCTCAGGTTAATGTTAGACACAACATCAATGGATTCAGTTTCACTTCTATAGGGCAGTGTTTCACGTGAGTTAAAGAAAAGCTGAAGATGTGGAGGTTGTTGATGCACTGAATAGTCCACATTTGCAGCTTGTTTCATTGCAGGCAATTAGTTAATGACTCCATGTTCCCCCCCAGAGGACAGAAACAACCACAATGTGCTAATATGGGCAGTAGATACTTTTGTCAAGGGAAGAAGGCACAATCTGTCTTCCATTTGAACACTAACAATGTCATGTTTCCCACTGTTTCCCTGAAATGTCCTGTAAAGCTCCAAATGAATAGTGCAATCTGCTTCCATTTGAATAAAGCGAGCCGCTCAGTCATTGTCAATCTGTGCTTTTCCTCTTAATTAAATAAGAGGTGTTCCTATTTTTTTTTTCCCTTTTTCTTGCTCCGCTGAGTAAGTCCCATTCATTAAAGGCACTGCTGTGATTAATGGCTTCAAGCAGGCAGGCGCTGCATCTGTTGTCCTCTCTGTTAGGAGGGGGGGGGGCGCAGAGTCCTTTTTTAACTTGTAGGAGCATAGATTTGGCCATGTGGATGGCGGAGAACACCGTGGTATAATGGCCAGAGCATGTGCAAGCAGTTTATTGAGCCGTCACAATAAACACGAGGCTGCTGTTATAGGATTAAGTATATTATAAATAAATAAATGATGGAACTAGCCTGTTGATTAGATTTGTTTTGTTTTTAACAGCTTACTTTTGAAAGTCATCATCCAAACCTGTGTTTCAATCCTTTTTGTTGTAGAAAGTCTGTCCACAATACATTCATATTTTAGGTGGAACTGTTAAGTACCTCCGTTACTGAAGGATAATTGGAATTTGTGTGGCGTTAGGGGACATGGGGGACACTGACTGACCACCACTCGGCGTAGCATGGATAGCTACGTAGAGACTCTGGTGAAGGTTTGACCGTCACTAGAAGCGTGTCCCTTTGAGAGTCACTGCATGGGTACCCGTGTTGTGGTTTAGCGAGCAGCTCTACTACGACAGGCTCTCCACTGGGAGTGTCTGCGGAGGAGAGACAGTAAATAGCCGCAGACCTGCTGTTTATCACGGCGAACGTTACTGCAAATGTCTTGTTAAGCTCTGAATGTAACAGTCATCGGCGGGCCCGTGTATCGTGTTTTACTGCCACAGCAGAGGAATAAATCTTGTTCATTCACAACTTTGTTTTTACGCCAGGCGTTTATCAGGCTTGCTAATGCTCGTGCTTCCAGCGGCGATGTGTGAGACGCCTACAGCAGCGTTATGGTGCATGAACTGTACTGCTCCCAAAGGTCAAGAATGTGCTGCTCAAAAACATAAACCCCTTTAAATTGAAAAACCTTCACTTCCATTTCAATGTTAAGGCCTGTCCATCTTTGCTATACCTGGATCTATCCTGGCCTTCTTGTTGCTATACACTTAATCTATGACACGTCCACTACTCTCCTTCTCCATTGAACACTCTAGGCTCTTTTTGTAATGCCAGCATGGATCAACAGGCCTATCCAGCCTGACAGGGAAACACAGTAAGTCACCCTGAAGGACCCAAAGAGGGTTTCTCCAGGAGCCGGCCTGCTCGCTGAGCCAGAGAAAGCTGTCAAGTGCACCATTAAGCCGGGCGCAACAACTAATAAATCTGCCAGCAGAGATGTGTTACAGATGTCTATTTCCAAACACAAGAAAGACAGACGGGATGAGAGTGAACCAAGCATGGATGGTTTGAATGGTATGTGTCTGGCATAAATCTCAGTGAAAACAGGCCGTGCCTCTTCTCCAGTGTTTAGGTTAAATTTCCTTTACACAGCGTTATTGGATCTGACACTGCGATCAAGTCACTGTCAATTTGTTTAAGCACTACTTAGCCAGTAATTCACAGAGATAAAACATTAATTTAACTGTATTGATCATGTCCCAGAGTGCTCGTGAGCAGGAAATTAAACACCTACTACTACAGCCTGGCAGTGTTCCTTAATATATTACACGTCAGGAAAAGTGTAAAGAATGACAGTATCATGATTCTGTAAATGACCTATTAAATGGTGGGTTTTGGATGTCACAATGAGTAGTTGAATATTAAATACCTCATTTAGACCTCATTCATATTTTTACATATCTAGACCGTACCGGCTTTAGCATCAATTCATTGTGTCTCTAAGAAAACAGGAGGTGAACTGTTTAATCTTTGGGAAGAGGTGTGGTGGACCTTCAGAAAGGTCACTTCCTCCTTTTGGGGGGAAAAGTAGAGAGGAATCAGTCAAAAGGAATGGAATATGAGACGCCGAGGCCGTCTTTGTGACTGAGCACTTTGTAATTAAAGCCTATAAAACCTTAATCAGGGTGAACAGGGTGCTAAATCATCTGTAAGAGAAGACGAAACTGCAGGTTATGGGTGTGACTTCCCAGGATCCCCAAGTTAAACAGGGATTTAAATAGCTTCTTTTTTTCTTTTTTTTTTAAGAAGACAAGGGCAGACTGAGCCACCTATTAGCCTGAAGTCATGGTTGCAGTGCTGATGTTTGCTACTGGTAGGTCTCAGCTAATCGGGTTAGGATCGTCTCGCCTGTCCAGACTATGATGTCATGCTCGCCGGACAGGGAGCAGGAAGAAGAACTCATTATCCTCGTCATTATATTACAGATAAATGGCAGAACAGCCAATGATAACACCAGGTTCCTGCAAATCCAATCAAGCTCCTTCAGCGTGGCTTCATGCGCCCGTGAAGTGAATGTGTTTGCAGTCGAACCTGGCTGCCTGTCCGTTCTCCTGAGCTATCTACCATCTGCTGCTCTTTTGGAAGTCGGAGGACCACATTTGTCTCACTGCATGCTTGGACTTGTGCATTACTAATGTGGAAGCAGAGAGTGATGGCAAAATGTTTGAAAGGTACCATATGTTGAATTTAAAAAACTGTCACTTCTACCCACGATGTTTTGTTGTAATTATACTTTATTATTGTCTTATATCAACAAAAAAAAACACAATAATTTCTGTCTCATTTTATCCAGCATGATTAGCAACTAAGATACTTTATAGTTTGGCTGCTCAATTCACCACATACAGCCTAATGTCATGTTAAAGCAGTAGCACTTTATTAAGCCAGCACACAGCCTAACCTTAATCTGTAATATTTCTATCTATGCTTGCATATCTCAGGTGTTTGGTGTCAATAATTAGGTACAAAAACCTTGTAAGTGGAGCTTTGATTTGAGTTTATTTTGTCTGGTATTTAAAATTCTACATTAAAAAGTAAAGCCCTGACCTTTCTGGCAAATTCAAGTGATGCAGCACTGAGGAAAGAACATTAAAAATGAAAAGCAATAACTCCTGACATGATTTTTTACAGCTTTTCAACTCACTTTTTTTCCTGAACTCTCAGAAAATCAGAAAGTCCTGATACATGTATCTTCCAGTCTAAGATAAAGCAGAATAAGGAAGATAAACTGGATGGCTGATTGATCCTCATTCAGTTTTGCACCATTTCTTTAACTTCCCCCTCCACATAACAGGCCAGGTTCATATCACGACCTATCATGCTTTGTTCGCACAATTATTCCCCTCTCAGGGATTAAAAAAACATATATCTTTCTTTAGTTCAAGTGCAGCACATCCTGGTAGGATATAAATGTCCCCAACAAAGGGTATGCAGAGAACCTCAACTGTGAGCAGATAAGCACCATAATCCAAACGTTAACGTGAGCGTAATAGCTACCTTTTACATGGCTGTCTGTGTGTGAAGCGGCAGGGATCCTCTGGAGCTCAAAACAGACCTTAAGCAGTTTGGACGGTTTTTCATGTCAAGTCGGGTCATGTTTTACTCACGCAGTATCCCACTACAAAAATGTCACCATAAACTGTGTTGAAAAGAAAAATACATGCCTATCAGTATCACGGACGTGCAGTAAAAGAACATATAAAAATGGAAAGGGCCATCCATCACAGCCATGACAGGACAGTAATAAGCACCTAGAGCTTTTATTACAACAACGCTTTTCATGTTCATGCCAGTAACACCTCATGTTTTAATTTTAATGTGGCTGAATGAAAAAATCCTTTAGAGTTCTATAATCCATTGGGGAGATTCAGAAATCCAGTTCTGTAAGTCCAGTCTGTCAAAGGAAGTTTCACATTGACACATGAGATCCTTTGAACAAACACAAGACCACAGGGAACGAGGAAGAATTAGAGGTTTCCCATCATAGTCAGTGTGTGCGAAACTGAGAGCGAAAGGGAGGTCGCCTGCTTAAAGGTACCATAAGTACCAATTTACATATATGAATCGCTTTTTATTGCCAATGTGTGAACGGATTGTAACGTAACTTAAAAAAAATGAGACCTTCACTGACTTCCTGGTTGCCTTTAACAGCCTGTGGACTGATTTCTAACTTGACTTCAGAAGGTATGCGGTTGTATTGTTTTTGTTTAATCAGGAAAATAGATGTAAGAGTATTTAGTTTATTTATTAGACAAAAAAAAAGCTAAGAGAGCTTATGTGGAACATAGCGAACTTGCTTGCACTTATCTCTCAGCTGAAACTATGTTGAAAGTTTAACATATCGCTGAACACTAGAGGGGCGGACAACTAGCAAACTGTAACCTAAGCTAAGGTAAGGTTAGCCAGCTAGCTGTAACTTAGCTATGCGGCATGGATCTGGCGTATCTGATAAAGTAACTAGTTCGTAACACGGAGCCAATGGTCCAAATACAATATAGGAACATTACAGATATTAACGAGTAAATCAGTCTGGTGTCACGTCACCAATGCCCAGGATGCTTAACGGTCACCGGTGTCATTAATACCAAGGACTTTCTGAAAACTCCACATATAACCTTTAATAGAGGGCAAAATGAAGTAAAATATTCAGTGGTTACTAAAAATAACCCTGATCCCAGAAGCTCTTTAAAATTACATTCTTATGTCTTGTATATTATGTAATAAATATTTAATCACCAGCTGTGTGCAGTTGCTCTCTGCTGCTCCTCTGCTTTGAAGTTCCTTTGTATTGTGTGTTTTGGGTGCTCTTGTTGTGAGAGTGGTACTGATGTTGTGTGTGCATCCCACCGGGGGGTTAGAGAGTTGGATTAGGGTTTTGCACAGTGAGTTACTCTCAGCTTTTCAGCAAAGGCCAGCAAAATGTGACAGAATGTTCTACGCTATGATCAGGGAATATAAACAAGACATATGACCACAGAGCGGAGAAGTGGGAGGTGCTATTTCAGGCATGCATAATTCCAGAAATGAAAGTCCTAGAGCCAGATGCACAGGCCAATTATTTGCCATAGCAGAGGCAGCTAATGGGGGCCATAGTATTCAGAGCCAATCACATTACCAAAGTAGAAAACGCTGAAATATTTAAAATTTCTTGATCCTGTGTTGAGGAACATTGTGGTTATCAGACGGTGAGAGAAAAATACATCATTAATACGTAATTTCTTACTGTAATCAACTGTTCGTGTAAGTCCTCCAGTACTGTAAAATCATCACTGTGGGAGGTTTGATGCGTTCCAGGGATAATTACGTTATTTCATGCCGTTTCGAGATGACTGTATTTGTGATTTCCTGCATCTGATTGAGTTAGAAAACACAACAACATGATACAGTTTGTTGTTTTCAGCTGTGAATTACAAATGCAGTGGAGGAAGCGGACGTGAAAGTTAAAGTCTGACTTGAAATACAATATGTTGAAATAGATTGCCTGAAGTTGGAGCGTGCATTTCAAATAAAGAAAAAGTCAGAATCATGCCCCTGTACTAATAACATAACTTATCATTCTGTTGTATTGACAGAAACTATTATAGATTTCTCCCTATATGATTGCTACACCCTTCAAAAGACATGGATCCAGAAATGAAGCTAGATACAGTGGAAATATATCCATTGGTTATAGCAGGAGTAAAATAATTCAAGCTACAGGTCAGGCATGTTAAACATTAGCAGGGTGTGTGTATTCTACCCAAGCAACCTATCCCCAGCCCAATTTCCTAATGAATTATGTCCATATTGGCAATGCAGGAAGTAGTGCGCCCATTCTGTTGGAAAGGTGTGAAGGTTGCGGTTGTGACTGGAGTGTCACCTAAACTATATCTTATTTTACAAAACCCTAACCTTCCCTAATCTGAACCACCTCGTAGACGCCATGCGCAGATAATGTATTATTGGGAAATCAATTGACAGTGAACGTAAACCAGGGTTTTGAAGAATAATCCAATGTCGACGTTTTTGTATGGCGATAGAGTTGCAGGAGGAGTGTACTTGTGGGCCCATTTGATCCCATTTGACACTGAATATAGGTCTGAACGCTGGCACTGGGGCATACTTCCCCTTTTCGCTATTTCTGGTCGAAAATTGAAACTGGATGGAAACGCTTGGTTTGCTGTATTGTGATGAAATATTGATGTAAAAAAAAAAATATTCTGTATGCAACAACACCCTCTAGGTCTCCACAGTCTTCCTGGGCATGAGCTTTGAAGCCCTGTGAGTTGGTGTTCGCTGCCAGCCATCTGTATAGGGAAAGGAGCCGGTTATATTTAGCTCTGCCTTGCGTTCATGTGTAGAAACCCACCGGGGGGAATCATAGCTACTATCAATGCACTTCCTGTCTGTGTCATTCACAGTCTTAGTTACAGGCTGCTTCCTGTGGGAGCTGATCATATGCAAAGCAAAGGGGCGACTTAGTCATATATGTGTCTCCTTGCCACTCTTACCAGCATGCAGCTTATTTATAGGGATCTTTATATTCTATGCATTGTTTCTTGGTGAAAGGATAGTCGTCTGAAATTAATCCAGATCTGGGCTCAACAGGCCAGAGGGTCTTTGAGTTAACATGCACCTCAGTGGCTCCTTGGGAAGCTACTTATAAACCATCCCAATAACATGAGAAACAAAAGAACTGAGGACTTGTTGAAGGGGAAGTAAAGAATGTGAGGGCGAGAGTCCGAGTTAAAAGTTGAACAAAAGTTTTCTCTGTTTTTTCATTACGTTTGTTTACTGTCCTGCACAACAGTAGTTTTCCTTTACACCTGCCATAGATTTCACCCATAGCATGAATGCTTCTTACCCGAGGACAGAGTAACACAAGACAAGTCCTGGGCTACTTTAGTGAAAAGGTGTCAAACATCTTGCCCCAAAGGATAAAGACTGTTTTTACATCCTTTGGGTCCAAGTCAAGTCTCAAGTCTGTCATAGAAAAGGCGTGAAAGATGTATTGAAGGCAGCAACATTTCAGAACAAAATCAATCCGTGTCAAGTTAATCCGTAAAGGAGAAGTTCCACTTGATTCATGTTGTATTCACTGTGAACAATCTCCATCAGCATCAGAAAGGTGTAGGAGAAAAGACAAGCAGCCCATGCTGACCAATCACAGTTCTTGCTGTCTCCGCTTGGTAACTCTGCAGCCTTAGCCTCAACGTCGTAACCCCTTAACGCAGTATGATTCCAGCTTTAAGTCTTGAGTCCTTGATAACAGCCGAAGACACAAGTTCTCATAAGCAAATGTCTTTCAAGTCTTTCAGGTCTGAATATTGAACATTTTCAATCTCAAGTGTGTTGATTGTGTGTTTTTGACATTTCGGTGTTCTTACTTTCAAGTCTCCAGACAATTCAAGTCAGTAGGAAGTCTCACAGCAATCAGGTCCAAGTACCAAGTCTCAAGTCTGCATCTGAGCTGAGGCACCATGTAGGTCATTGTTCCACCGAGTGTTTTTGTTTCGACACTAACACTAAATGCAGTCCTGACAGAGAAGTAGTGTGAGCATGAAAACTGCGAAGGGGTTTAGATTTTAAAGGTTATAAAGATCATGAAGAGACCTTGAGAGTCCACAGTCACCTCTGCACCAGTTGTTCTCTGGGTTTCATGGTTGGAGCCTTATGTGGGGGTGCCTCATTCCTCACTAATCCCCCCATCCCTGGTCTGAGACGTGATCCTCAATGTCTTCCACTGCCATGTGACGATTGCTTCGAGGACTTGTAAATCATTGATCCCAGCTGCACTGTTGGATCAACTGGAGGACAAGCAGGCTTTTGTAAAATGTCTCTAACTGATTCTCCAGGGTGACAAACACACTGGGTAGCCTCTTCTCTGGTCTACGCTCGAGCTGCATCGATTTTCTCCAACTTGTAACGAGTCACACCCGCTGGAGATACCAGCATAGAGAGGTTGGGAGTCTCTTGGGCACCTGTTGTGATTCACTTCACGTACATGTTTTATTTTTTGCTTTTTTTTTTCTTGGTTTTGTTTTTACCAACTCAAGGTTTAGAAAGTGAGGCAGGCAGCTGGACTTCATCATTTCAGAGGATAAAGACGAAAACAAAGGTTATATAAAGGTCATCCTCATTTCCTCTGTTAAAACTAAGGAAGTGAAACTTTTGACGCTTAAAGGACAAGACCCCCTGTGACAATTCAGGTTGTAGACGTTTAACCCACGGAGAGTACATTACCATTAATAGTGTTGTGGACCCTTTCCCTCCCTCCAAGCCACTTTATGTACCATGAACCTGAAAGTAATAATCAACTAAAGATTCATTTTCCAGCATATAATCCAGCGTTTGTCTTATGAAACCAAACCAGGAAACCACATGTCTAAAATGATGGTCCCCTGCTGCAGCTCCTCTCATTCCAGATTTATTTGTATAATTTTTCAACTGGATAAATGGCTTCTCAGAGCTGCCTGATTTTGTTATGAAAGAATGGATTTGCGCAAAAACCTACTTGGCAGAATATCAGCGTGTGTTCTACTACCCACCCCTCCATTGCATTTCAATCAACGTACCACAGGGGTATCCAGCATAAAGTAAATTATTCTCCTAGAACTCAGTCACAGGGGTGAAAATCATGTGATTTGTCCAGATTCAAAGCTGCATCAGGATGTTTGCTATGTAAAGCTAGCTAATCAGCCTGAGACATACAGTATGGTGGGGTAAAAAGAAGAGTCTCATGGCTCCAGATCCAATGAATCCTACTCTACCTAACTGAAACGATTGGTGAGGTCTGTCCGCTTCATTTACGAGATGTTACTAATCAAACCCTAAAAGCCAAATTCAAACCGTTTCTAAATATCAGCAAGGTATTGGGTCATTAGGAATTAGAAATCCAGGAATAATGAGAGTGTTGTCTAATCTGTGATATATTTGTGAATAAGATCCCAATATCTGCAGCCTGTTAGAAGAACAGGTGATGTTTTAATCAAAGCCTTGATAACTGAATATTCAGAGTTTCTGGTGGATGAATGAGAAGTAAATGGTCAGCAAAAATAACAACCCCTATATTTCCCTTATTGATCTGAAAGCCAGAGGGGAATTTGCTGCCTGTTCAGTGGGACTGTTCCAAAACCAGAATAAATTAATCAGAACTTCACATTGCTGCCAGGCCCCTGAGGAGCATCTAGTGCTATAATCAAAACAGGAATCAGAGGGGTGCGCTGTGTTTCCACAAGATCATCAGGAAGAAATCAGCATCTCCACTCCAGTCACAGCGGAGGAAAGAACGGCAAACTCCAATAGACTCTCCAAACTGGGTGATGATGCAGGTGTTTTACTGAGACAACTAAAGCATGTTTAAGCAATGTTTATGGTTTAGGCAACTCAAAGCAAAGAGCGAAAGATTGTGGTCTTAAATATCGAAAACGTTAACACTAGTTTGAGGAACAAGACGGGACACGATGATTCATTATCTAACCACAACCACAATCTTTTGCTAAGCTTCAAAGAATAGTGGAACATTGTGGAAAAGGTTCTTAATTGCTTTCTTTCTCAGATTGAGATGAGAAGATATCAATCTCATGTCTTGTTCCTTAAGTACACAGCTTGAATCAGTACATGATTAGCCTAGCTTAGCTTGAAGACTGGAGCTAGCTGCCTCCATCAAGAACCTCTAAAGATGACCAACTCATAACCCCTTAACACAGAAGTATGAATCCAACTTAACTCCCACTTAAAAACTCTAACTTACCATTTTTCACATTTCTGTTCATATACTTGTTAAACAAAGCTGTGTCATGTTAATAGAGGTGTTATAGGCAGGTATATTTTGTAACCTTGAGTGAAGTCAGGCTAATTGCTTCCCCCTGCGTCCAGTCTTTACGCTAAGCTAATATAAGCTAAGCTAAGCTAAGCATGTCCTGACTCCAGCTCCATATTTAACACACATGAGGACATGAGATTGAGAATTACAACATAGAAATGACCTGGTGAATGCAAAGCATCTTATCTAGCATCATTTAAATTCTTCTACCATAGTCGCATGAATACGAAGGTGGAAAAACACAATTTGTGAAGTGTGAAAATATGAAGTACTCGCCATCACATTGATAGGATCACCATTGACCTTGCTTGGAGTCTGCTGTGATTAATATGATTTGTGCCATTATTCCAGCAGGTCTTCAGCACCCCTCCCTCCATTGATGGAGACAGATAATGAATCAGGAGTCACTCGGAGACAAAGACTCTTTTCAGTCCAGGAACAAGAAAGCTATTTAATGGCACAGACACACTTGTCTGCAATAACGACGAATGTCCTCGTAATCCCAGCCCTTAATTACACCACAACATAAAGGAGGTATATCGCTGCGCTTGAACAACAAGTGGAGCGTTCTCGGACATAACCGCAATCACACTGTGGCACTGTTGATCACTGCTGTCCCAAGCACAGACTCTCCAGAAGACTGCACTGACACTGTGGTACAAACTTACACAGGAGACACAATGGCAGTTGTTTATCATAATGGTACATAGATAGGAGGCAAAATGCACTTCAAAATGTATGAAATACTGTAATCATTTTTTTTTTTTTTTTTTTTAAAAGGGTGTAAATGCCCTCAATAATACTCATTCATTCATTATTGATTGAGTTGTCAAATATTGATGCATGAAGGAATCCTCTGCCCTCCTCCCCATGAGCAACCATATGTGGTTTATGGGAAAGGAAGATTGTTTCCACGGATTTCTGGGCCAGAAAATGGAGCCGTTTTGATCCAGAAACCTGAGATTATGCAGCCTAATGCAGTAGAAAACATGTTGAATTCATGTGGAGTCAGAAAGAAGTGAGCCTACCAGACCTCTGTAGCCTGCCCCCACGTCTCTGCTTGAGGCTAGCAGCTCGAGGCTGTATTAGCCACCACTTGCATAACACACCCAAATCTCCGACTGCACTGACTGATTGGATGTTTATTAGTATCTATCATTCTTTCATATATATACATATATAATTTTATTTTATTCATTTTTCTTTCAATGTGGCAGCCTTTATGTCCAAGACAAATTTCCCCAGGGACAAACAAAGTAATCTTGAACCTTGAATATATAGTTCTGCCATGTTAGTATCAATCAATACAATCAATCGAAAGGACCAAAACTCTTGAAATCAGATCAAGGGGACACACCCTAAATCAAATATATGTACTGTAACTCATCTTTCATCTGTTTTGAAGATATAAATTCGGATTAAAAATCCAATATCCTTTCCAAGGCAAGAACTGCGCATGTATCAACCACTTAAGGATTATTTTCATATAATTGAAACTCCCTGTGGCACATAACGTCATCCATCCAGCCCTCAGGTCTCATTTGTCTGAGCGCAGTCAACGATACACCACGACAGTGACTCTCCTGAGAGCCACTCAGGACCGTATGGCGGGCCCGTGTCGTTTACCTGAACCTGTGCGGGAGCGTGGATTACGCCGGCCTTGTCGTCATCTGAAGCCTTGATAAGAACACTTTAATATCCTCCTCCAATGCTGGAGATCAGACAGTGCTGAAGGAGAGAGGGCGGCTAGGGAGCAGTGGTGGTGGGGAAGTGGAAAGGAGAGGGTTGCCAAGGCAACTGGTTACTCAGCGACAAGCTCACCATAGAAATACACTCATGTTACATCAGTGTTATTACTCCATCACTCCCCTCCCCCATCATATCAGACTGAGAGCTGTTTTAGTGAGCAAAAATCAAATGGGTCATTAAAGCCTATAATAAACCTAATTTCTTTTCACCAACCTTATGTCTTTATACAGAAGCCTACAGCCTCATCACACTCCCCACTTTGACTAAACCACGACTCCTGCGTTAACTTTAAGGATCCAGCGTCTTTATCTCTTTATTTTTCCGAGCTTTGAATCAAAATTTGGCATCTGAAACCGACAGACTCTGAGCGGCACCTCACTCAACAGTTGTTTTTCGGAGGAGCTGCATTTGTGGCATTCTTTGCTTTAAAAGAACAGAAACCTACAAAGACTGCTTTGCTTGCAAGGGTTGAATAGTATTTAGGTTACCATGGAAACTTCGGGAGGAAAAACTGAAATAAAGGGAGTGAGCGCAGCGGCCCTTTCCTGGGTGACAAGGGAGAGATACTCTCTTTGTAGAGGAGAGGAATGTGAAAGGCAGCCTCATCTGTATTCTGGCACAAGAACCAACCCAAAGATATCCTATGCATAATTGTAGTTGCCCAAGGCTACTTTAGAGGTAGAGGGATTCTCTGCTTTCCCTCTGCTCCATTTAAAACTTCAACACTCCATCTCAAGTTATTTCTTCCAATAGAGCTCTTCCTGGACAATTAAGCAGATAGAGTAACAGCCCTGCACGTAAACCTGAAGCTTGTCACGGAGTGAGAAACAGCTTCTCCAGACATCCAGGATACAAGCCACTGAGTGAAATAATGAAGTGTCTCAGCCCCTCCCCGGAGTCTCCCCCGTTCAGCCGACAAAATGTAGTTACAGTACAGAACTTGTGCTTAATAGTGCCTGTGCAGCTAACTGGAACATTATCGTGGACTCCAGACCAGAGCCATTTCTAGCTGGATTTGAGTCACCTTCATCTGAGCCCTATAGAAACCAATGGGAGTGATCTGATTGGACGAGGGGCTGCATCACTTGGACTCCACTGTTGTTGTCATGCCAAGAAGCCCCGCTTGTTGATTTAAGTAACATTATTGTGACGATAATAAAACATTGTTGACTATGCAGGAAAAATAGCTGACTTTGTCTCCGACGGCGGAGGTATTGGCTGTACACCACCGAGCTTTACTGACGCTACTGCAGAATAAATATTCATTTTCACATTCCTCCCCTGGCATCGGTGTGCTCCAGCCAAACGAAATTGAAACTGGATCCGATTTGTTCTGCAGATATGGTTACATGCGATAAGCCAAAATAAACAAGTTGGAATTGGAGACACTTGAAGGCAGCAATTGTCCAGGTCTGAAGGCAGGTCATGTGACCGCTGAAGATTCACCACTCCTTGATTATTTTTTGTTCCTTGGACTGCACATGAGAATCACAGCGAGGCAAAGAAAAGAAAAACAACTGCAGGTATTGTGTTGTGAAGAAAAGAGTCTGCTTCCTCGGGTCGACTCCGGCCGTGGTAAACACTGGCTTGGGGAGGGAGCCAACTGTGGAGGGAAAGCCGGGGGCCCAAACAGGAACATCCATCCCAGCGATAACAGCGCACAGATGCTTCGGATTCCAAATATTTTTTTGTGTGGCGCATTAAATGGCTGCGTTGACGTCAGGGCCGCACAGACATACTTATCTCCTCCTGGACCTGACGACTGGAAGTGCTCCGTCCTGATGTTGCACTTCAAGACTTCCTCCTCCTCCTCCTCCTCCTCCTCGCTCTCCTTCCTCTTGCTTTTTCACTTTCCCCTCTGTCCCAGCTCGTGGTTGACCCACGGGGGGTAAATGGGTGACCCCTCTACTTTCTCTGGACACAATAGCCTTTGATACCCAACGGTGGGAAAGAGAGCAAAAGGGGGCTCATTGCACATTCAGCTGAATTTGGGCAGCCGGGGCCGGAGCGCTAGCAGCCCTTAAATGGATGCTGCCATTGATGGTTAAATCAATTCGGGATGGTGACAGCGTAGCAAGGCTCCAGACTGTAACAATTGCAGATTACAACAGTACTACGCCCCTCCCCCAACATACACCCCCCCCCCCTCCAAACTCCCCCTCCTTGCACTGCCTTTTTAGATGAAGTGTGGGGACTTCAGAAGGGTTTAGAGGGGTGGGGATGGAGGGCGAAGGGAGACTTTAGACAGGCGGGGAGGGTTTAGGGTGACAAAAGAGAAAGATCTCCAGTGAAAGAGACGAGGGCGAGAAGAGAATAGACACATTTGGTGCAGCTGAACGCACAATGCTGTTTCACTCTTTTCTGAAAAAGAAAAAGAAAAGCTGGCGCGAAACATTACTCAGTGATGAGAGAGAGCTGCTCCACTCAGCTGCTCTCTGTCCTCCTCCTCCTCCTCCTCCTTCGCTTTCCTTCCCCTTCTCGCTGCTGCGCACATGCATTCATGCATGCATACCAGCACACACACACACACACACACACACACACACACAGTATACTTTTTTTTTTTCAGTAGGTGATTTGATGGGTGGGGGCGGGGGTCAGTAAGGTTTAAATCCCAGCCAGGGACTTTCAGTGCTGGATGGGTGGTCCTACATTCATAGTGTGGGTTGTGACACAGCAGGTTTGCGTGGATTTTTCGTGGTGAGGAAGTGTCAACAAGGCTGCACAAGAAAAGGCTCAAGGCTGCCCTCTTCAGATAAAAACTGGGAAAAACCAATGGGAGTTCTGCATTGCCATCTCAGCGTTCTTCTAGCCTCCACTCTGCCGTACGTGTTGTCGGAGAGGAGACGAAATGGTGGAGCAAAAATCCACAAGCATGACTTACTCAGAATTTACTCAAGTCGTATCTGTGTGCGTTACACCACCTTAAATATTCTGCATTTTTATAAAAGCACGTGTGGAAAGAATTTCCTCTGCCGATGCAGAAACACACAGTCATGCCACAAAGAAGCAAGATGGCAGTGTGTTTGTGTGTGTGTGTATGAGGGGGTATTGGCTGACAGATGCACTAGAAGCCAGAGGTGGTCCACGGTTGCCATGGCGACTGTGGGGGTTGAAGGAGCTGTGAGCATATTGAGTATGCAGAAAACTGGTCCCCTGAGATCTCTGAGTGGATTTAAGATGGCTGTCAGAGAGATCTGACTGGGCTTTCGTTTGCTGTGATGACAGCACGAGGAGAAATACTACAGAAGGATCATAACTTCGTTTTATTTGGATTTTGGAGCTCTGCACAGTGACGAGAGATGAAGCCCAGTCGCACTTAGTAAAAGATCTGTTGATGAATCAGGTTTTCCTTTCATCCACAGTCGGCTTTTATTTCACTGCCTCTCAGCAGAAACGTAGCTGAACTCCTCCTCTTGAACGCTGCCTTCGCAGGAAGGACCCCTGTTGCCATGGTCACAGTAACTACGTGACAAAGCAAAGGAAGTGGATGATATCTTCTCCAGATGTTGTCTCTTTTCCAAACTAAGGAAGCGCATTGCTGCCACACCAGAAGATAATAATAATAATGATACGTTTATTGTTATAACAAGACACTTTTCACGACATACAAACGTATCACGTAACTTGATATCTACATATTTACTTCTAAATGTAAGACACTGCCTCAAACCTTCACAGCACTATCTCAAAAGTTGCCCTGTTGCCATCATATACCTCGCTGCTCATTTAAGAAGGTGATGCGGGTGCTAAAGTTGCAACAGAAACAGTCAACCCGAGGTGACTCCATTACCATTAGCTGCTAATACTAACTACTAACACTTAATTAGTTAATTAACTCCTGGTTGAAGGAAATTACTGAGTTCCTGAACTGTTTTATTGTTTCATTTACAAGAATATTGTGCTATAGTACTATGGTCACATAGTGCTGATGAAATAATGTAATTTTAGATGACACTGACGCGGGAACTAGGTTACCAGCACCTGCAGCATTTCAGTGAAACATTCTGCCTCCTTGAGGATTAGCTAAAAGGTTGTACCACTGCTCTGTTTATTATGGCTGGTGTGGCAGTAGACATCGTTTTCTGGGTTATTTGATTGAGTACTGCAAATAAAAATGGAGGAAATTGTTGGGTTTTTTTGATGGTAATCTATTGATACACCATAATATTATAAGCTGAAATAATATTGAATTGTTGCTGAATTGCATTGAAACATCTTTACAAGTTTATAACATCTTATCTTGGGTTTTTTTTGAATTGGATCGTGAACCATGCATATAGACACACATCAAATATCTGAGAGGGAGAGATACACACACATGCAATAATTCATAGTGTATTACATACGCCACCAAAAATGATTATTATTAAATATGTAAATTTGTTGACTGCAGTCGTCCTTTCAGAAGCTCATTGTGACTGTTTACAGGATTTCCAGAGACAATTAGACATGAAGATGTGTGTGTGTGTGTGTGTGTGCATGTGTGTTGCAGGCCTGTGAACAGATGTGGCTGAGAATGAAATCTGTGCCAAGTAATATACAGTAGTTGGAGCATTTAGGCTCTGCTGGAGTCTGAAAATGCAGGAAGAGTAATTTTTTTTTTTGGCCTTTTGAAAGTCTGGATGGGGTGTTCTTTGGTTGAAATCAGGCCCTGCTAGTCTTTAGAATGTCATAAATGAGGTCCCTTGTGGCAACAGCGAGATAAGTCTGGGATCACTCCACTTTGAACTCGAGAGAGCTGTCGTCGAGCAGAGCTGCAGTGTGACAACAGAATGCCGCCTTCTCTGGCGTAGTCGCGTCTTGTAATTCGCTTCAAACGCTTGAAACCACATGTAAGAAAATATTCCTCACTGAGAAGTGCATTTGTAATGATGCAAGCATTCCTCAGAGCCTCTTTCTACTGAGGCCAGACTTCTTATGCTTTTAAGTTATTGCAATTATAAATTTCTATTTTGGCGTCTGAAAAGTTTCCACTCACAAGATAAACACAACACCAGAACAACTGGTTTTCCCCGACATTGTGTGCCAACTAAGGCCACCTGGATCTGCCTCCCTTGAGTTCCAGTCTGCTGCGAGTGGCCATTTTTATTGCGCACAAGGATCATTAAAGGAGCCTTTCATCTGCAGGGCCTGTCTCGAACTTGAAAAAGTCACATTCGCACTTCTGTGCATTGCTAAAACAGCTGTTAAGTTATGCTTTTGAGAAGAAACAGCTTTTATCATTTCAAAGCTCTTGGACGTAAAACCGCACTTCCCTTTTACAGAGGACTTGCGGTAAAAAGAAACTTGAACTGAGTGCCCCGAATCCTTTTCTTCCTTCTGGTTTGTTCGCCCTCTCTGCCAGTTAAGAAGAGCAGTACAAGCTTTTAAAATGTAGATTAAAAGCGTCATGCAAACCCCTTTCCTGCTCATTATCCCTGCAGTGTAGATTTTTAGACTTAGGCAAGTGAATGAAAGGTGGTAACGTTTAGTTCTCACATTCATCACTTGTCAGAGAGATTACTCCCAGTCTTGTGTTTTTTCCTCCTGGATAAAGACGCCCCCCCCCCCCCCCCCCCCCTCCCCGTTCATATTGTATCTGTAGTTCCTCCCTGGATTCCATTCCACTTACCAAAGGTATGACCCGCAGGACATAGCTAACATCGCCTAAGCTCTTTGAGGTGTATACATTTACCCGTGCATTGTTCATGCATCACGTATCATGTTAAGTGCCATGGGCTAAAGTCTGTTTGGCTTCTCTGCTCGGGTGTTGTGTTACGTACAATAGCAGTTAGAATCATTTTTGACTGTTTTGAATAGAGAAAAACTGCAGCTTCTTATGCTTCTCATTTGGACTGTGAGGCCTTTCAAATCTATTTCGACCCTACAGCCAAAACCCCTGCACACACCCCTAACTATGTTAGGACATACGTCCTCTGCCAACATACGCTATAGTATTTAGTTTCAGAAGTGTTTTCTATCTGTATGAATCAATCTACCAATAAATGATGATGATAATGGTATGAGAAAGTACTGTTTTCAGTCCTAAATGATGGATGTATATGGCCCCAAAAAGCTCCTCTGAGAAGATGGGACAGCCTGCATCTTGCCTGAGGAGCAAAACTCAGGGTTGGTGATCAAATTACTGCCTGCCCCACTTGCTGCTGCTCGTTTAACTTATATCTGAAGGCGACTCAGGAGCCGGGGGATCGAACCACCAACCCATGCGTCAGTGCTGACCACTGCACCAGCATGCTGCCTCAACTATCAACTGTGGTAATTTGAATATGTATAAATACTTTTGTATTCTGACGCGGTCAGGCGACAGTGGCACTAACTAGTTTGTTTTGCATTCCTAAGCCTTCAGTTTTTGCCTTGCTCCATAAAAGGGGCACAATATTTCATTGTCCACTATGGATCTAACAACAAATCAGTTTATACACTTGGTTATGTAAGAAAGGCCCATTCCAACTTCCACTTCCAGAAGTGCAACTGGCCTTTCCTCTTTAATTGCTTATGACTGATGAAACAATATCTGCTAATACTTCCACAACAAACCACCTGTTCACCACTGTTCACTAAAGACCCATTTACACCAAAAATGAGCGAATCTAGGTTCCCACTAAAAGTTACATAAAGGCCAACATCCCAAGTATTAAGGCCACAAAACTGTCCATGATTTAATTAAGCAAAGGAGCAACTCCCCTCCGCATTTGGCAGCACTCTATAGCCCATGGATACAGCTCATTAGCAAAAGAAATCTCCATGACATTGGAGAAAAGTGCTTTCATAAGCCCAAGGGCAATGTTCCTTTTGACTGCTCTCACACAGTCAGTTCCTCTGTCCACCCTTTCAGTTCCTCTCCGGTCTCGTCTCAGCAGACAGCACTAAGTGGTCATGACAAATATCACATCTACATATCCATACTTCCTGATTCAGCTTCTTTCACTTTGTGCACTGAAGACGGGCAGTGGACTGTAACAGTTGCAGATTGCACTTTTTCTGGTCATCTCACCTAAAGACGCACCCGGGTACAGTCATTAAAACCGGGACAACCCTAAAACTAGATTATGAAATCAGACAAGAGGGATGCTGAGAAAATGATGTAATGTAGTGTAAATGCTGACATGACCTCATAACCTCAAGACCTCTGACCTTAAAGTAGATACGGCGAACATGTTACCAAACAATTGCCTGTTACACAGAACAACGTTTGCATTCATTTGGAGTCCTGTTGGTTTCCACTTGATGAATGGAAGTCCAATATTCACTCGACTTTTAGCTCTCAAAATAAGCCCTATTTCGACGTCTCATCTCTCATTTTCAACTTTTCAGTCAGCATAAGTTTTGAATGACAATTCTTCAACAATCCAAACGCCAAGGTTTAAAGGAAAATAACATGAACTTCGAACTTAAAAGGTTCATTCTTGAACCTGGAAATAGCAGCTTGACTAGGAATTTGTCAACACAAGGTCCATTGACTTTGTACCATCTGCTGAGGAAGGCCATGAGATTTGGTGAAAAGCTTTGGAATTGGATTGAATCAAATTTGGATTTGTTTGCATTTAGACATTTTTAGAGATCCATATTTATGAGGCTTGGACGATGACATTTTAAACAATTTAGGCCGTTGTAAAATATAACACTAAATTATTATCATAAAAATGACTAAGAACTGCAACTGCAATAACTGTAATACAAGTGGGCCTAAAATGGCTCCATGTGGAACATCACAAAAAGCTTTTTTAAGCAAAGATAATGCTGTGTTTGGACCTAAACCCAGACTAATGCCTGTTGAGATTGGACTCTGAAAGGGCTTCTCATATAGGAAGGAATGGAGTGTTTACAAGGTGTTCAAGAAGTTTCCCAAACATGGTAGAGACAGAGATAGTGAGAGAAAGACCACAAGTCATTGCCTTCCTCCTCCCCCACAGCTGTAGTTGTGGTTCTGCAGGCTAGTCAGTCAGCCAGTCAGTCAGTCCTGGGGCCTCCCTGCTTCCTGACCCTGGGAGTCAGAGAACTCCAGGCCGCCTGTGCAGAAAGAAAGCACTCACCCACTGTGAAATATCTGCAAAGTATTAGTATTGCCCGGCCACAATGGCAGAGGCCTGCACACAATGCTGAGAAGTTCTGCACAGCAGCGCGAGATGACACATCCGGCGCGGGCCAAAAGAACACATCATCCCATTGTACGGTATCATTGTGTGGCCGGGGGGGGGGGGGCTCTCAGGGGAAGAGAGGCGATGTGTCCCCTTTGTCTTTATCTCTAACTGTCTTAATCCTTGCTCTTTTCACAGGGAAGCTGTGGTCCAGTGAAAAGAGTTTGACTGTTAGCAGGCAAGAAACTGACTCCCAGACTCTAGTCGGGCCCTGTCATGACTTTTCTTTTGAATCTAAGCCAACCTGAACTACCATTTAATTTAATCTCCTCCTGAGCTATATTGTACTGAAGACTCTTCCCATCTCCGGAGAGAGATTATATACTGTAATAAAATAGCTATTTTCCTGGCACTGTGACAGTTTGGCCTCAGGCCAGGTGGAGATCCTCTTATAACAAGCTCTGCCACTGAGATAGGACACTGCTTGAATTCATAATGCATCACTAACAGTTATCATTGTACAGTTAAACTAACATAGCACGCATTGATCTACAAGTCAGAGCCAAAAGACAAGAGGGATCGTCTTCTTACTCACAATATTTAGCAGACAGTACTCAGGATTAAGATTTGCGGGCAGTTCAGGATCCGGCTCAACAAGTACATTAATGTGTCAATTAAGTGATTCCATAAAATTGTGCTACAACTGTAGCATGGTTTCACACGCTATGGCTTGCATGTGCATGCATGTGCATTTGTGTGGAATGTTATTTAAGCCTCTTGCAACGTGTGCATGTGGTAAAGTCCTTAGTGTACCTGGAACATTAACAGGAAGTAAATTATAAACTTCTCTTCCCGGCGTACAACGCAGTACCAGCCACCTGCAAAAAAACTCAAGCAAACAACTGAGATGTTAAACAAGTGCAGACAGGTCTGTGGGGTGCCCCATGTTTGTTTTAGGCAATATCCTGGCAAGAAGGAAAATATACAGCTTCGCTCAGTGGGGCCTGACAAGTATGTCATGTAACATACAGACAAACAAGCAACGATGCTGCCTGATTCATTCGGCATGCAGAATATCTAACTGCAGTTATTATGTTTACCTGCATTATTACCATTTGACCATTATTCACTTTACATGTTGTTTTCTATTTGCACTAACCAACCAAGATTTGCTACCGCTGTTTTAGTTTGATCATCAGATATTATGCAAACCACCACGCGCCATATATCTCTTAAACGAGGTCAGACCATGCATATAAAAAAAAATCAAAGGCTTCAGTAAAGATTATTTGATATCTTTTCTTTAAAGCTGACATTTAGTCTTGTCAGGTGTTACTGAAAAACCCACGGACAGTTCAAAATGCAAAGGGTTCGTCCTCCCGTGAACCTGAATGTGGTCAGTAAATTCCAGAACAGACTATATTGTTATGCAGTGATATTTATAAGTGGAAATGTTGCCTTCCTTGATGTTGGTGCTAGAGAAAACATCAGGGGGGTCATCAAAAACATCAGAAATCATCCTCTGGGGATCACGACTATGCATTGCAAACTTAAATTTTAATTGGTGGGTTGCACTACAGGAAAATTCGGAGGTTCTGGGGATCATGTATATCCAGATCAAATGTCATGGTTGTCAGTCTAACTCGCACTGGACCATATGGGCCTTTGTGTTGACAGATCATTTTTTAGGGTAAAGTCAATAGCTGAGAAGAATGTTGCTATAAGAATATGTCTCTGTAAAACTGCAGGACGAGTTTTATCAGTTTTGTTAAAAGTCCCTCTGGTCCCTGATAGCGGCTGATAAGAGCTGCTTTAAACAGACATGTGCTGTGGCCAGTGTTAAGCATTGACTTGCTAGTCTATCAGCATTTAGCCACACTGCTGAGCGGTCACGGGGTCACAGCCCTGTGCTGCCCCAGTAGTCAGTCTGGCCAGCCTGAGCGGGAACAGAGCCAGAGCAGCCCGGGCAGCCAGGACCCGGCCAAACAATGTGGCCAGCTGGGTGTAGCAGGAAGCGCATTTCTCGCCTGTTTTTGAATCAAACCCAAAATTGGCAAAGTTCTCCTGATCTCTGACGAGAATTCGGTTCAGAGTCATTATTGTGACACAGATGAATGTTGTTGTCGTTCATGCACCCGTACAAGCGATGACGTTGAAACCAGAGAGTTGGCGAGAGAGCTCTAGCAAAAACAGACAATGCACTCATCAGCACGTTTTTCTCAGTGAGTAAGCGATCCGGTGAATCGATGCTGCGATCTGTCTCACTTATTGCCTTCATCACTTTTTTGCTTGTTTGGCTGAAGTTCAGTCTCATGGTGATTCTTCTCTGCACTGAAGGTACACTTTCAGAAGTGACTGTGATTGAGGAGTAGGACAAATACAACGGCGCTAACATGATAACCATACATCATAATGATGTTGTGCAATGTTGAATGTGAGGGGGGCATTCTTGACCTTAGAATCAGTCGTATGACAAGGTCCACTTTAGCTTTTTGTTGAGCTTCCAACCATATGTCAAGGTCTTCCTCAGCGGAATGAGTTTGCTCAGTTGTAATCTATTTTTTGAGTAGTTTCGGGAGTTATCTTCCTTGTTGACTTAAATGTGGAACATGAGGGGTCATTTTTGACCTTTAGTTTGACTAAAAGGCTTACTCGCCTTTTTCTGAGCTTTCAACAACATTTCGAGGTCTGCCTCAGCGGGTCGAGTTTGCTCAGTAATCTTTTCCACTTTTCTGAGTAACTCTCGGACTTCACAACTGTGTTGGCGTAAAATACATTGCTCGGACCTTAAGAAATCTTAAGTCAGCATCCATTTAGAAGCTTTTTCAGGAGCTTTCAACCTCATCTCAAGGTCTGCCTCCGGGGATAGAGTTTGCTCAGTCGTAATCTATTTTTTTGAGTAGTTTCAGGAGTTCTCTTCCTTGTTGACTTAAATGTGGAACATGAAGGTTACTTTTTTGAAACAGTATTTTGACTAAAAGGCTTTCTAGCCTTTTTCTGAGCTTTCAACAATTTCAAACATTTCAAGGTCTGCCTCACCGGGTCGAGTTTGCTCAGTTGTAATCCTCACAGTTTTCAGAGTAGTTTTAGGACTTTCCGTCTCTGTTGCCTTAAAAGTGGAGCTTGAAAGTTCATTCTTGAATATTGTTCAGGTGTAACATTTGGCTAATTTGCCTTCAAAAGGACAAACAAATTGTGTTAAAGCCATGATATCCTATCCTCACTTATTTCACTGCAGGTGGGAAATATCTTTTTTCAAACTTGAACTGAATCTTCTCTCACAATGATATTTGGGACCCAATGTTGTTGGCTACTGAAAATGTGTTATGCTGTAAGTAAGTGGGGTTAGGTTTTTTTATAGGTTTAACTGTCTGGTGGAAGAATCTGGTGCAAACTGTTGTTTATGGTAAATCAAGTACTTACCTCAACAAGCCCCTGTGTCCACCCATCAGCTTCCCACTTTCTGAAGCAGAAGTCTCTTCAGGTGGTCTGTGACTGACAGCTACCTGCTGGCCCTGGCTAGACTCCACAACCGTCCAGGCCACACCAGCAATAATAACAGGAGGGATATTGATCCTCTCCCAGGCCATGTTTTCCTTCCACTGAGAGGATCTTCAAACACAGACCTCACAGCTGTCACAACACTGGGGATTCAGGAGAGAGTTCAGATAGAGGTAAATTGGCAGTATGGACTGATGTCAAGGTGCCCTCAGCACCAGAATCTGATGTTTGTTCAAACGCTTTTAACAACCTATGATATCATTTATTTCTGAAAAGCAAACTCTTGCGGTCATGCAAATAATGTCCTCTCTCAGAAGCAAAGGATGAAGAAGGCACACAATATTCTTTCCTTTCAAGTTTCAGATCGGCAGTCATAGAACTATAAATTCTTGCCATGACTTGGCACAAGAGACATGGCCGACTACACGGCTGCAGCTCCAGCAATTTCCTCCGCAGGAACTCGTTGTCCTCCTGGCTCCGGGACATTTCCAGATGAACCACCGTGAATCTATCTATCTATCTATTCATGTCGCTGCCGGTATGAATAGTTTCGATGCGAGATATTCTCATTCCGAACGTTCATGTTATTCGTCACATCCCCGGTTTGGAAAGGCCTTAATGCACATGGGTCAACGTCAAAACTCAAACATACTGTATGGTCTTTGCCAGACTTGTCGAGGATAACTAAAGTTTAGGATGTGTCATAACAATTTAATGACACGTAATACTTTATAGTTTCGTTTAGCTTTAGTTTAGAGTGGATAATATAGGACTCCTGCTACATGTATCCAGCAGCAGGAAGGAGAGAGTCAGCCGGGAAGTGTCACTCCTGGGACACAGCGGCCCATATAGTCGACTACAGCTGGAAGGCGGAGACCACTTCTCACTTTCTAACATCTGACTTGGCCAGAAAAGAGAGATGTGAAACTGCTCTGCTTCTTGTCAACACATTTGGCGCAGTGCTACAAAACAGTACTTCCTGTTGTATTGTTTGGATTTGCGGTTGGACTTTGAATCGTGTTGTCGGTGTAGAGATGGATACGCCTCCTCCTGATTTCTCTTTTTACTGCTTAACTCAGCAATCATTCCAAGAAAATGCACTTTTTGTAGTTTATATAGCTTCATCATTGTGGACACCATCATCATCAGCATCACCACTCACTTAACATTGTAGCAGAGTGTTAGTGATAATGACCAGGTGCTGTTTTCTTAAATTAATCAATTATAAATGACCGGCAAGCCCACATTCCTTTGAGAGTGATTAATGGACACATTTCCTATTATCAAAACAAGGACATGAACCCAGGGAGTTATGGGAAATTCTGAGGAGGAGGCAGTGACTGACCATCCAATGGGATTTCCCAGGACCAGCCATGAGGACAACGCGCTGAAGGCTGGTCGATCATATACAGTACAATATCATGCATGTGGAGTTTTGTTTTTTTTTCCCTCAGTTTTTGCCACCACCAGTGTGATGTATCGTAAAACATATATTTTCCCTCCCTTCCCTCTCCAGCTGTGAAAATATTTTCTCTGTCAAACATCTGTTGGAGGAATGTGGGGACAGAGCCGGCCCGCTTCCTGTCAGTAAAGCTGCTGAGTGGTACACCCGCCCAGCCACCCTCCCCTCTCTCGGCTGCTTCCCACAGCGGGTTCCCAAACCTATCCCGTACATCTCCCAGCATCCTCATGCTCCTGTATACCCACATATAGTTTTATATGTACATAATGTACTGTAGAGTAGTTTAAACCAGTAAGACCACAGTGCCAGTAGAAGCAGGAACCTTTCCTATCATACATGGTCGCTGTAGGGACGACCCGTCAATCTCTCGCTAGCATGTTTACTTTGCTCCTCTACTGCAAAGAATAGTGTGACAATGACTCTGATTGGACAGTCCACTTTTACATAATGACCATGTGAAACGATTATACCATAACTTTGGTCATGTTAAAGCTGCACTAACATTTTTTATATTAACAATGGATCAAATTACTATGCGTAATGTGAAAGGTGTCGCCCGTGGTGCCTCTTTTAGCTGATTTTCTTCTTAAAACTCAACTCTCACCAATCTCAATTCATGCAACAAAGGAGAAGACAAAGTTAGCACTAATCTGCTGAACATAATGGAGCATTTAGTAGCTAAATAGCGACATATTTCTTGTCAGGAGTTGAAAGAAGAAACTGAAATAAAAAAAGAGTGAACATTAAACTTACATTTGTCACATGAAAATGTATAAATAGGCAAGTGTTTGCTGACGAATTCACCACAATACGATTTGAAAAGTTATAATAATAATATGTCAATGCTGTGTTTTGTGCAAAAAGAAAAAAGATCAGTAGTGCAGTTTTAAGGTTAATGGTCAGGTTTACGTGACAAAAACTGGTTCAGGTTAACAGGAAATGCTGCTTCTGTACTCATATTACGTATTTGTGGTTTAAACACAGTGTTAAATCAGCTAATAATACAGCGAAGGACTCTCACGCTGAGCATAACCTTGAGCTGCTATAAATCCCTGTAAACCTCCAAAAACTGTGCTACCATAATATTTTGCATATATTATATTGTGTTGGTGGGGAGGGTAAACGAACTTTGGGCAGTGGTGTAGTGTAGGGTATACGCAGGGTTACAGCAGATCTTGTTTGGTCCATCCATGACAATAAACTGGAATTATTATTAAAGGTTAGGCAACGAAACTCTTTTGGTTATGGTATCTACTTCACGTGATGCTTTTGAAACAAAAATGTATTTTTTCTGTATATATTTCACTTATTATGTATAAAGCTTATAATTGAGTTTTGCTACAAAGTCCAAGTATCCCGTGCAAGTCTTGCATTTGTTTGACTTCCTTCTGAATCAGACAAGGCTAAGCAGAGGTCCTTCATTCACTCAGAGGTCATCCACCCAAAGCCACTGGCCTCATCCTCGGCCTAACATCCGTTGCCTGAGTGACCTCCGAGGTCAGGCTGGCCAGGAAGCAGATGGGCAGGGGTCTGAGATATCACCACATGCTGTGATCAGTTGTGATTGGCCACGTTCCTGTGCAGCTGGACGACGCCAGTGTGCGTTATCAAGGCAAGAGAGTGTGAGGAGCTTGCTGTTTGACTTTGGCTGTGCCGGGCCCCGACAAGAGCAGCTGGGCCGCCGCACAGGGTTCCCATTATTCATGTGGGGTCCTGGCATTAGCGCTCCTGCACACTGCTGCGCTGGAGTCTCTTCACCAACTGCCACTTACTGTACAATCGAGTCTGTGGAAGGACACGGCGAAGGAGAGGGCAAGTGTGGATGGGAGGGAGGGTTTCCTGCCAAGAATCCTGACAGACAGCCATGATACTGTACTGTGAAAAGTAATTATGATGCTTTACACAACATTCACCTCACATTTAAACTCTCAAACACTCATTAAAGTATTAATAATTGACTTGGGGGCAACAAAACAAGCTATAAACACGACATTTATGAAGCTGATATTGCGAGTGTGTTAGCAAACGGTTGCCTTTTACATCCAGCAGAAACAGAGCAACATTAGCACTCATTTGGAGTTGGGTTGTGGTCCAATACGACACTTTTAGTGTTGTTCCTTTAAGGCTGAGCCTGGTGTGTGTCTTGAAGATGACTGTAATGACTGTGATTCCAAGAACTTTTAAAATAGACCCCATCTCTTTATTGTCCCAACTTACAAAGCCTGGGTCCAGCTGCACCATCATCTATTCCACAGGGGCCCTTAATGATTACAGCTGTTGCCTCCTACTCTTCCTGTCTGTGAAGCACCAATACTCACTGGGCTCAATTCGTCGAGCGGCTTGTCCTCCCTTTGCCTTCCCCCTGGTGGGGTGATTAGCGTTCAGATGTGGACAGTGAGGATACGGCATTAAATCTAGGCTAATCACCACAACCTCAGACTTCCCGCCAGGAGTCATACGAGGATCCAGTTTATCTGAGCACACTTGTAAAATAATCTTATTACAGGGCCACTGAGCACCTGAATTGGTGGAGCAGTAGTCCTTCATACCACGTAATCCTAGGTGCAGCATGGTGGTGACTGTCCATGGTGGATGCCACGGTAATGCCATTTTGCTCTAGTCAGCCATGGCATGATTCACAGTCACGGCTGTGAAAGCTGAAGCAGCGTATTCCTCAGAACAAGATTTATACGTAAGTCACAACAAAAGGAAATGTGAATTAATCCTAAACTTCATACATAATTCTGACATCAAAAATCCTGTGAATACACAAGAGAGAAGGATTTCACTCAAGTGCAGTACTTCCATTTCCAAAAAGTCAGCACTAATTAACATCAGAATCAGAATCAGAATCAGAAATACTTTATTGATCCCCGGGGGAAATTGTACAATACCAGTGCTCCCATTCAAGAGTAAAAAGTGGGATAATTTAGAACTAAAAGTATGTAGTACAAAATATAAAAATAAGAAATAGAAAATAAAAAATATACACATTTACAGTATTTGAGTGAACAATGAAGTAAAAAATATATACAATAACAATGTATATGTATGTATGTGTATACATATATATGTATATATGTATTGCACTGAAACATTTAAGAATAAATAGTGAGGTAGTATATGAACAGGTGAAGTAGATCCAGATTGTTATATCTTCAGGCATGCTATCAGCTCTGTGAGGCTGTGAAGCAGGTATAATGTTTTAATGCTCACCATCTGAGTTTTGAAACCCTAAAAGCCTAAATTGTCAGGTGGTGCTAGATGAAAAGTCAGGTGATCGCCAAAGTCATTTTTATTCATCCCCTGAAGACCATGAACGTCTGTACAACATTTCATGGCAATCTAGTCCAATAACAATCTGGTCCAGACTGAAATAGTTGAGATATTTCGGTCTGGACCAAAGTGGCTGACCAACAGACCAACATTGCCATCTCTGCCGCTAGCATGCCTGAACGCGACACGTGCTTTTAATAACTGAGCTTTAGAGACATCAGTAGGCTGGTTTTGTTACCTTTGGACAGAGCCGGGCTTTAACATTGAATATTTTCTCAAATACACTCGTGTGTCACTGTTTAAACTTTGCTGCTACCACAGAGAGCCATAACTTGTTACTGTTTAACTGCAGCTGGTACTGTTTTCAAATGAAGGACACCTTATTTTGGAGCGAAACTCTTCAGTTCCTCATTACAAGTCATGCTATAAAACAGGGTTAATGTTAGTTCAGAGGCCGAGGGGTTATAACCAGAAACAGCTGTGCATGTGTTGATTATGCCCCAATGAATAGAAAACTGCAGTGGCCCCCGGTCAGTCTACACAACAGCTGGCTATACTGTACTGTGGTCTTCAGAGAAAGCCAATGATTGGGAAGATTGACAAGAGCGTTCAACACTGCACAAACCATATTTTACAGGCTGCCTCCCCTGGAGGTCAGTGCCAAACAAACTGCCTGACTGAAACAAAGGAACAAAGAGTGAAAAAGTGCCTGATGTTAAACATTCGCGTTGACTTTTCGTTGCTTTTAAACCCATGAAACCACTTTTTTCAAACGCCTGCAAGAATGTTGTATTTGGAAAATGGAAAGAAGCACTTTTGGACCCCAACCCTGATATACAAAATGACATGGACAGAAGATGCACACTTAGGTCCGTTTATGCTTCATTGGGTCCTTTAATGGGACGTATTCACACGTGCAGACTCAGGTTATGGATGTGTCAACTCTACATAATGCTTTTGATAGAGAAAAGGTGTATTTCTTGGTTAACCCTGTGCTAGCACATATGTAATAATGCAGGACCTGCCTCAAGGCCCTTATGTTGTGTTTTAGTGTTGCAGATTCTCAGTCATCAAATTGCCACAAACCAATTGGCCTTCAGGGCCCAGGGGCCCCAGGGCGGTTGCCCACTTTGCCCAGTTGATAATCCAGCCATGCACAAGTGTACATAGCTTTCATGAGGAGTGTATGAAGAGCTGGAGAATGCTCTATGGACAGCATCAGAATCAGAATGTGTAATAAGCCAGTATTCCCATCTCCTCTGATATTTTCTACTTTTGATTTTCTGCTCAAGACCCAACAGCTTATGTAGTTTCGTCAGTTTTTTCAACAGTAAAACTGATGAGGCATAAACAACAGAAAACAGGACCTCAGCACAAACTAATGGTCGAATCTAGATTTGGAGTCAACACGTGCATACATATGTATATGTACAGGTGTACTGCAACAACTCTTAATGAGTTTTGTTTGAGGTATTAAACGGTATATATTCTCACATTAACAAGAGTTGGCAGTTGTGTAACACTCTAATAAAAACAGCATGGCAGAAAGTCACAACTGCAGAAGAAGAGAGAACGCCTCGTTCCCTGAGAGGGAAACGAATCATTTCTAACTCTTTGCAAAATAAGCTCTGCAGATAGAATAACTTCAAACAAAAACACAGAGCGCGAGGTTCAGTGCTGGGCAAAGAAGGCTGCTTATCTGAGGACCTTTGATTGACTGTTATTACTTCGCCATGTGAGGGTAACGCAGAGCTACTCGGGCAATTATTACAGCAAATATTGCATTATGGTCCTGCTCCAGAGGCGACTTCTGATCGCTGTATTTTGTTTCCCTCAAACTCTGTGAGGACAGCAGTTTGTTTCTTTACAGGTTTGAAAAAGGTGATGGATGTTGGAGAGTGAGAGCGGGCCAGCTAATACTATTCATTGTCCGTGTGTGTGTGTGTGTGAAGGGTCAAAGAGGGATATGGGGTACGATGGCAGCAGTTGTGTGTCTATGATCAGCGTGGCTGATTTGCACCCATGACCTCTGCAGTCACAGGGGAGGGGTCGCTCCGGGGGAAAAGATTAAATCTCCTCTCACGTGTCCAGCGCAGGAAGCACAAACGCACTCAGCCGTCAGTTTGTTACGGGTGTGAGCTGCGAGCGAACACACCTACAATGCTTTTTGCTGATGTTTGTTGTTTTCTTCACCACATCTGGCTGAATGTGACTGATGCGTAAAAATTTGAATATTTTATTATCACTGTCGATATTTCATAGCGCTTCCTTTCAAGTCAACCTTGACCTCTTCCCATTCACCTTGTGACGTATTAGAATACAGATTAGACAGGAGTGATGTTGAGGGATGTATTTGTCATTACATGTCAGAGCTGGGCGTCAGAGGGGGGGGGGGGTTCAACACTGCAGAAAATGTCCACCCTCTGAGTGGCTTTCCAATAAATCAGAGTTTCAGACTCACCACTGGATTTAATCACTTGCTCAGATTTTCTTCAGAGTGCGGTCTGGGGGAGCTTGATTTACAACTCAGGGAATCTGGAGAGTGACAGGCGTGATGGGTCACGTACGAGATTGATTGTAAATTACAGCCCCATCACATGAGGATAGCCCTGCCCAGCAAACACATGCAACAACATCTATCGGCATCTGTCAGTGAATAAACCCCTTCGTATGCAGGTACACAGTACAGTATGTGCACAGGTGTCTAGAATCCGCAATGAATTTCAGTACTCTTTCAGGCGTTCTAATGGATCCACAACACACGTGTAGAGGGCTCTAAAATCTACAAAAAAAACATCTTATCAGTTCTCCAGGGCATCAAATTTGCATCTACAGTCTTGATCCACTTCAGGATCCTCCCCAAGAACCTGATCTGACACTTCTCATTGAACGAGAATATATGAGTAAAGGTTACCAAAAATCTAGAATACACCTTTACAGTCCCCCAGAATCCTAATAATTACACATTGACAGCACTCTGGGTTCAACAACAACCTCTAGGCTACTCCAGAATCCATACTACATCTCCAAGATACTGATGAGTACACACCAGCTCTCCTACAGGACCCACAATACGCCTTTATGGTCATTATGGATAAATGGGCCCCCAAAAACTCCTCCACAATCCAGATACAGGAAATCCCCCGATGTTACAGGACATCTTCACTGCTTTATTGCCCAAAAATCTGGGATCCAGATAAAGTCACCCCACGATCTAAAATACACCTTTATGGTTTACCTAGATATTGGGGTTCTGAAACCTTGGGGTCCAAAATATCCAAATGCAACTTAAGGACCAGAGTCCCACACCCCATGATTACCCTCATGCAGCATGAAGGATCTTTACAGTCCTCTTGAATCCAGAATCCAGGCCTTCCGAATCTAGAATACACCCATATAGTCCGCTAACTCTTCAGACCTCCGAGATCCAGATTTCTTTTGTTTTTGTCAGAATGTGAATATCCCTCTACAGATCTCCAGGGTCCAGCAGAATATAGTCCACAATCCTCTGAGGTCCACATGGAGGTCTAGAGGAAGACATTTGTTATGCTTGGCTACCATTTTGCAGTCTGTACAGACAACACGGTCTGCTACAGATAAGGTTATCCATTGGTGATTTAACAAAACCGGGCACCTCAGGGAAAAAGGACACCTCAAAGAATACACAATACATAATTCATAGTTTGAATACACTCGGCTGACTCGGCCTCCCTGTGACTGAACGCAGCAGGTTTTCTTCTTCATCTCTCATTTCTATGTAAAGCAGCAACCTGACAGTCAGAACTAGAGTGCCTTTACCCCATCTGACACCCCGAGAGGAAATAAAATGCTTCTTTATTGACTGGCCTGGCCCATAATTGCTGTATAGCTGCAGCCATAACACTCAATAAGTGAGCCATGCCAGATCTGCAGATTTGTGATCTGTCTGCTCTGCTACAGTTCTTTTTTTTTTTTTTTTCACTCGGTATTTCAGAGGGAGGCTGGCAGGGGTCCCGTCCTGCAGCAACTGGGAAACAAAAGAGGAAGAGAGCCTCCTTCCTCCATGCCAGGAGGCCCCAGGGAGACACTGCAGCTGGTTCCTCTGCTTCAATCTGAGAGCAACACTGCCCTCTAGAGTGTCTGCCGCTGCAGCTGCAGCTTCAAAGAGGGGGTTGTAAGGATGGCAGACAACTGGTCTGGTGTGTGCTGACATGGTGGTGGGGGCTTGTTTATCCTGTGTGAGTGTGTGTGAGTGTCCACGGTACAAATACCCCATGTGATTTGGATTTAAAGTGTAGCTGAAATGCTCATTAGCAGAGATCCGAGTGATCTGAGGTTAATTGTTAATTAAGGATATGATGACACACCGTGAAATAATTTCAAGCCATGTTCAGGGTCTCAATCTCAGCTCTCGAGCTGATTTTCTCTGATTGGTTGACGGTTGTAGACTCATTAAGCTGATTCAGTCCTCTTGTTGACAACTTCTACCTTTTTTCTCACACTGCAAAAAAACTTCTGTCTTGACAAGAGTGTATGTCACAGATTCAGCCTTCAAATCTACGGCAGGGAGGGACAAAAAGAAGAGAGGTGGTTTATTGTATAAAAACAGCTAGCATTGATGAGTCTTGTCTTATGTTTGATCTACTTTGTTTTCTGTAGTAAACTGACAATGGAAATATTCCATGGTCATTGTTAGCAAAGCATTCATGCTTCATTTTCTGGGCTGTAGCTACCAGTGAGGACACTGAGGTCAAATCCTGAGGAATATTTCTGAATCATGATTATACACATTTTTAAGGCTGACTCTGATACATTTTACTAATATCTTAAAATCCAAGCTTTTATATTCACCACCAGAATTTCACACCTAACAATGTAGGGAAGGTTTTGAAACAATAGTTAGGCACTTTTTTTTTTTAGAGAGATCAAATTTACAGAACATAGAACAGTTAAATTAATAAATAAAATATTTGGTTGGTGGCTAATCTATAATGTCTTGGGTGGGTGAGGTTCTGCAGGAGGAATTTGGACTCATGATCTCAGTATTTCTAAAATCTGTATACTAATTCTACTAATGTGTGTATATATAATATTCACACTCATTTCATGTTCTGGAAACAAGTGGAATCATCTTGCTCTGTTGGCGTGCTGCACTTGAGACTAAATGACCAGTTAAGATGGATCTCTTGCAGTATAGCTGCCTTATTTATAGCATGGTAAGCATGGTAAAATGGACACAGCAGACAGCATTCTTACGTGCATATGCCAAATCGCTCAGTCTCATTTATGGGCAATAAAGATCTTTGGGCAAAGAAGCAGATTTCCACAGAAGGTGATTCAGAAAAATAATATGAAAAATCATTTTAACTCTTCAAGTTAAACTTTTGTCTCATGCCCGGAAGAAACCTCCTAATCCACCAGACGCTGTAACCATGCTAAGTAAACTGTGATACTCTCAAGCAAATATTTGGCCATTTTAATTGATGTCTGTCTCATTTCCAGCTGTTGCAATGTTGTTTTATTCTCCCGCTGCCTCCAAGTCCTCTGTCTCTCTTATCTTTTACTTCTTGATTTCTTTCTCGGTCTCCATCCTCGTTGTCCTCCTTTTCTGTCTGATTTTGTCTGAAGTAATATTTCTGAACCATCTTGTTTGAAAGGGCGTCCTAACATAAAATAAACACAAACATAAAAAAACTAAACAAAGACATAAAAGTAAAAAGAAAAACACACAACCACCAGATGGGAGGCCAACAGGGAGGCCATGAACAAATACCTGCCTCGCAAAAATATGATAAAGAATATAGCATATACAGTAATTTATATATTGCATATGGTATAGCATCATATGAAAGAAGTATTGTGTAGAATGCCTCAATTGATATATTGAGGAATATGGTATCAAAAACTGTGGGTAATGAGGACAGTTGAAACATTTAACACATTTAAAGATAAGTACCATCATTATGTGTTATTTTCAGATTTAGTTTTAAGGCTCTGACTTGTACCGAAGATCATAATGTAAGTTATTAGTTTACTAGATAAGTTTTGTAAGGTATTGAAAGGGCAATTTGGATTTGCAGTAAAGAAGTATACATGGCAGTATCATCTGCATATAGTTGAACAGATGAATTACAACAGATTAAAAGAAGATCATTAGTTAAAACAGAGAAAAGAAGTGGACCCAGCATTGAACCCATGGGGTACACTTCTCTGTTGAACAAATAGATCAGACTCCCTTGAAGGACAAATTGTTTTCTATTATGCAAGTAAGAGTTAAACCATAATAATGCATAATAATGAACAGATTATCGATATAGGTCTATAATTATTTGGATCAAGAATGTCTCCACCTTTGTAAAGTGGAGTAATGCGTGAATATTTCCAGATAGCCGGTAACTCACAGGTGGATAACGACATGCTAAACAAGTCAGCAAGTGGGTACATGAGGATATGACAGGCTAATGAAATATACAGTATGTGGCTTCTACCTCTGATATTGTTTTCTGTTAGTTTGTCCTCTCCTTGTCTATGCAATGTCTTCCAGTCGGCATGTTCAGCCAGTGAATCCCTTTGAAGTGTGTGATAATGACCTTCTTCCACACACTTCTGACAGCTGAATGCTTCTAAAAGAGCTCAGACTGTGTTAGACAGTAATGACGATGGTAGAGGGACTCGGCTTGGAGCGCAGGTGTTTTCATTTGGCAGACAGAGCGGCCCAGCGGATTCACTGTCGTTCCTGCCTGACAGCATCTGGATGATAAATGTGCAACCAATTAGATGAAGTGCATTTCTGCAGGACTGCAGCTTTACGGGACTGTTATGAGTGCACAGACTGGCACATGTTCAGGAGACGCCGCCACCCAGGAGAACCCCATCAATCTGACAAGGAAGCATTCAACACAGCTAGAGCGACACTGGAAGCTGTCATCAAGGAGGCAAAGCGGAGATATCAGGCCTCAACACCACCAACACTGAAGACATGTGGGGAGGGGGGGGTGGCGATCCAAAATATCACAGATTACAAAAGCAGGAGTGCCCTCATCATGTGTGAGGCCACGTCGCCAGATGAGCTCAACAGCTTTGAGAAACCAGTTTGCATACAGAACCAACAGATCCACAGAGGATGCCATCTCCACTGCCCTCCCCTCAGCCCTCACACGTCTTATCACAATAGCAACACCTACATCAGACCGCTGTTTGCTGATTCCAGCTCAGCACTCAACACAATCTCCCCCAGGAAACTGATTCGAGCCCCCCCACGACGGATTACAAGCAATGATGATGAGAATTCATATCAGGAGGAAGTCAGTAATCTTGCAGAGTGGTGCACAGAGAAGCAACCTACTGGTCAACGTCCAAGGACCTCGGCTCCAAAACCAAGGAGGTTGGTGACCGCTGATTTTAGAAAAAAGGACAGACCCCTGTCTCCATCAGTGGAGCTGAGGTGGAGCAAGTGTTAGATAGGGTACCTATAGGGTACGTATCTTCCGAGCATCAGTGATATTGGAGAGGTGAGGTGTCTGCGCAGAGCCCGAAGGATATTAACAGACAACACCCACGCCGGCCACAGCCTGCTCACCCTGCTGCCGTCTGGCAAGCGATACAGCCGTGCCACCAGACTACAGCGCAGCTTCTTCCCCCAGACTTTTAAATTCATCCCCATCACTCAATCAAACTGTTTTTTCTTATGTTTTGCTAAGCGTTGTTTGTGTGTGTAGCATAAAGGGACAACAAACATAAATATCATTATGCAACCTTGTGTTGTATAATGACCATTAAACAAACCCTTGATTTGTTGCCCAAAGATTCCTGCAGGCCGGTCTCGTAATATAATAGGGGAGATGAATGAAGCTTGTGGCAGAGATACAGCGCTAGAAAAGTAAACAAAAGTAATTTCTGTTTGTTTTCCTCCCGGTGACGTGCATGTGTGGGTGGACGGGTGGACGGGGTGATGGAGAGTTCAGGCTGTCTCACAGGGAGATTTGTCTGACGCTGCCTGGATTCCTGTGTCCTCTCAGAGACCGTCTCACAGCAGCAGAGCAGAGACGGTAGACAGACTGATGTGTGATGTGCTAGTGAGTCAGACTCTGCTGCGACCATATCTTATTGATTAATTGATTGAGTCTTAATTTATCTCTCTCCACTCTTAGACTCCACTGTTTACAAGGCTGCAAGCACTTTACAATAAACTGGCTGTAAATAGCCCTGTGGCATCATTCCTCCTCACGGCTCTGCAGGTAAACATGTTACCGGTAGAGGGGAGGGGCTGGTTGGTCTCAGCCTCAAAGTCTATAAGAATTCAACTAAGTCTAAGACCTTTAAGACATGGTTAACTAGGCTCAAGTGGTGTTTGTAATTAGCTCGTTCATTACAATTCATGTATGTATCTATGTAGCCAATTAGCTGCTTTAAAATGGAGCTGCCTTGCACTTTTTGACCAGTAGGGTGCACTCATATTTATAGTGTGGTTGGATAATAGCTCATCGGCCCTCACAATTCTTAATTTCCAGATATATTTTAACAAGAACACGCGTTCACCCAAGCCTGTTGTGCATCAGTGGATATGTGAGAGTGTGTCTACTTCTAGTGTTTTAGTTTCCACGTTGAAAAGTGCGTCTGCACATGTTTCCAGGCTGGATGAGTGTGTGCCTGTCAGTTTGCTTTGTGCGTCTGATAACGGGACACAGTGTTGTTGTCACGGTGTCGAGGAGGGGGCTTTCCTGTTCCCCTCAGCATGACATGTCTCTGTTCAGTATCCACACTGTAACCCTTCACAGTGAGGCTGCAGCAGAACGCTCAGCCGGCCAAACACTTCAACTCTTACCTCTATATGTTGAGTGTTGTGCTGATGGACCGCATCCTGTTAGGGCTCATTTTAGAAAGCACAACAGGATACTGAGCTGGGAGTAATGTATTCAATGTTAGCTCAGTGTGTAAAAGATTGATAGCACAAGGGGAGGAGAATGCAGACTTGAATCTTGAATCCATCTAAACCCACCTTCTGCACTTTTACGCACTGTGATCCAGAACATGATGTCTTCACTGGATTTCCATCAAAGTTGGGATTGGTGTTCATGGTCCTGATGATGTTGGTGGTCCCCTGACCTTTCCTCTCGTGCCACCCTCAGTTCAGTCCCTTGGTACAGTCCGTACAGCACTGGATGTGATGTTGTACCGAAGCAAATAAGGTAGTTTTGATCAGAAAGGTCCAAAACTGATGGAGTTATGACTTCAGCTGTGTGCTGCACAGAATGCATAAGACAGAAAACTTGTTCGTGAGTCCTCTGAGAGCAGCTGTATGCAGATGTGTGGCTGTAATGTATATCACAGCTATAGCAGATTCTTCAGAGAGCCACAGCAGCTGCAGTTGGCCGGCTCTGTGCTGCTGTAACTCAGCCTGTGTGGACAGAAGATAATCTAAAAATTCACCACTTTGCTACAGCTGTGCTGCAGCTGCAGATCTTCTAACAGATCTTCCCCCCCAAACTTCTTGAACACCAGTTTCCTGCTGACATTTTCTCCCTTTTAATCCTTAAAATCCTGTTTTCACCTTTTGTCTGCCCTTAAGGTTGGAAGCAGTCTGACAGTGTGGCATACTGTACATTCTGTATCCTGTATGAGCTTGTTCCAGCTCTTAAATGAAGCTATATGATGTTGATACTGAAATATTTAAACACGTGATTTCATGTGTTATATATTTTATACACACATTCATGGTTTCCAGGTGATGTATCCTAATGACCTTGGTGACCCCCTGACTTTTCCTCTAGCACCAAATACCTGCAAAACTAATGACATTCCCACCAGCCTCAGCTGTGCTTTGTGTTCAATGCTAACAGATGTTAGCATGCTAACATGTTAAACTAAGATGGAGATAAACGTTATTCTTGCTAAATGTAGCATGTTAGCATTTTCATTGCAAGCAACACATCTGTTAGACATCAAGCATACACATAATTCCTTCATGGTGAGAAACAGTGAATGTGAACACCTGAAGGGCACCTTTAAGAACATTTCTCTCAGGTTATCTCAACGTTTTCTGAAGTTAAATCTCAACAAAACGTGGTGTTTATGAGCACCTGCCCCTTTGTATTTGGTTTTTAAAAAAACTGGACCCGGTCTGAATCAAACAATCAATCAGGGGGTTTGAATAATGTTTTCCAGTAGGCCATGCACTCAAGCTGATGACATGAAATCTTGAATTAAAATTCCATTTAAATGCGACTTTAATTTCCTTTTAACTGATCTGTTTCTTGATATGTGCAGAATCTTGCCGGCTACGGTTCACCCATTACGCCTCTTGGCCTCTGGTTCCTGTTTTTGTCCATCAGGTGTCTTGGGAAGAGCCTGGAGCAGATGATGGGCTGAACGTACCTTTCAGGAAATGCACATGAATTAAACGAGCTCTGCCAGCATTGACACGTGTGATCTGTAGCGCTCTAATCTGACGGATAGTTTCGTTTTTTCAGCGAGCGGAGAATGAATCATTCCATTTTCCCACCAAGTCAAACCTCTGCTCTACATTTTTTACATTGCTCTCTCTCACACCCCCTCCTCCTTCCATCTGTTTCTAATCAACACCCACTGCCAAGACCGAGATACTCTTCCCCCCGAAGAGTCAGCTCACACGCTGAGAGAAACTGTGAGGCAGTCTGTAAACTGGACAGTGAGAGTAACAGGGATGGCAGTTGTACATTAGATGATTTTTAAGGAAATTACAGAGGAAGCTACACAAGACATTTATCGAAATGTTTACTCCTTTGGATGCTTCCATGACTTTCGTTGTATACTAAATACTTAAGACTTAGGAAACCATAGGATACTGAAATCTCTGAACACTCTTTAACTGACATTAATACAGTCAGTGTCGGTGCACAGTCGGTGTATAGTAGTAAGCGTTATCTATCATCTTATTTGTTACCTTGTGATGGACCTTTTTTACTTGGTAATAGAAGGAAAAGCACAGATGGAGCCAATAACAATAAAGACGGGTTCATTCAGTTTGGGCGCTCTAGTAAGTCAGCCAGCATGCAGAGTACTGGGGCCCAGGAACTAGCATAGCTAACTGAAATGTAGCTTTTATTAAGGTTGGTAATTATTACACCTGTGCTTTTAATGACACTCTGACAACCACGCCCACTGTAAGCAGCAATCGGTCAGCTTTGCAGCAAATAGGCAGGATTTGAACTTCTGACTTAAACTCTTATTTTCATTTTTCACACAACTACTTCCTTGGCTTTTGAAAACGTGTGTGCTCTAATCACCATTTGTACGATTCATCATCATGTCGAAACGAAAAAGACACGTAAAACTTTGTTCCTCCTGGAACAAGATCAGGGAGACGGTGGCATGCAGCCAGGAGGAGGCTATGACGGCAGGCTTTTCACGCCGCCTTCGAGTGTGGCCGTTCAGAACAGCTATTAACACTTTAGATGTTGACACCTCGTACAATCTAGTTCGTTTGAAGCATACTGAGGTCTTTAAACAAGTGTGTGTTGTCCTTTTATCCAACGTTTTGGTCCACGGCCAAAACCAGCATTTGCCTTTAATTTTGCAGGACATCACACTCCTGACCTGCACTTCTTACTACTAGTTTCCGAAAGATTCTGGGGATACAGGAATTGTAGAACTACCACTAAGTGTGTAGCATTAAAGTGAGGAGGTGTTTGTTGTGGTGAAGGTTACAGTTTTCTCTGGTATGTGTGGAGAGTGTAAGGAGACACCGCGGGCCGAGGGGAGAGGTCTGTCCTGCTGGACCCTCTGACCTCCCAGCCCTCTCAGGAGAGGCTGCCATGCCTCTCTCCTTTTACCCTGATCTGGTGAGGTGAACCTAAACCACAGCATGCATGAGATAGGAGTAATCTGCTTTCAAAATAAGGCTGAACATGTGACTCACTCCTTTGCTTTTCCTGTTAGGGAAAAGTTAGTCTGCAAGCTGGAGTGGCTGTTTACAATGGACAGTTTTGCTGTTCACCTGTCAACCTTTTTCTCTCCATACAAGTTCGGCTAAACTGCAGGATTTGTATAAATCCTGATTATCTCAACAATTACTTTGATAGGCGCCATGATATTATTTCCAATAGAAATAATGGCCAAAACTACAAAAATTTGACCCAAGTTGAAATATATTTGACTTAACCTTTAATTTGACTCAATGAGCCCTTTTAATATGTTAAATATTGTCAGCCAAAGAACTGAAAAATAACATTATGGCAGTGTGGTTGTGGCAAAGCCTTGTTGTACTGTATTAAGTAGGATCTTGTGATACTCACACTGCAGCGCTGCGGATGAATTTCTCCCTGTTGCTTTTGGCTCAGAGGGCAGTGTTGCACTGTGCCATGCCCGCTGTATCACTCAGCTGCCAAACGCAGCGGTGGCCTTTGATCACATGAATGGCCTCAGCTAAATAGGTTGGCAAAGAAGACCACCCGGGACGAACTCATCCCTTTGTAGAGAAGTTAAGACACAGTGCTGCTGCTGCTGCTGCTGTGAAACCTCCTCGATTGCTGAATACGACCCTGGTCTGTTGCGTGATCTCCAGTGTTTACACTATGCCTGTGTCGAGAATACCAATGTGCAGTGGGCCAAACATGGAGAAGGAAAAGTCCCCTCCGTCTCGGTGAGCTGCTCAAGTAAACAGACTGTGGTTTAGCAGAGCCTAACATCAGCTTTCTGGTGGTTAGTGCCATCCCTGTGCCATTTACATTGCATGAAAGTGTTTTATAAAGGCCGAAATTGTGCTCAAAAGTGCATAACCGAAGCCTACAGTTTCTCCCAGCACAGCAATTAACTTTGTTATGGTACCACAGTCTTTTCAAGAGCGGGCAATATGTGGCTGTAGGGACAAAATAAAAGAGGGTAGTGCTTACGTTGGCCAAAAACAGGGTTAATCTGTTAGCTTTCAACAGTAATTCTTTGCGATTCTTAAGTTGTTCCAAAAAATAGCTGCAGTATTGTATATTTCTGTAAATATACATATATAAATATGGTTCTGTTCATAATAGTAAATATAGAGCTGCCTTTTTCTGCTCTTGTGTGGATGACTAACCCTCTGCCACGCATAACTGGAATGTGACAACTTGTTTATTAGTCACTTGAGACATATAACTTCCACATGGTCCTACGGGCTAGCACGGCATAACTTGGACGTATTTGGAACTGCTTACAACATGGTCTTCTGTAGAGACCTGTGTGACATGTCTGCTTAGAGTCGTTAGTTTCATCATGCGCTCTACAGTATCCAGCAATTCAGATATTAGGGAACTACTGTTTTTAGTCACTGACAACACGTCCTTTGTGCTGGAAATGACACGCTCAGGCTCTTCCCGTTCAGAGCTTCGCACAATATCCATAAATTTAGCAGCTTGTCTGACCTTGGAGAACAAACAGAAAGCTCATGTCTGGGTCTGCGAGGTGGAGCTGGGCCGGGATATCGGAGCAGCTGTTTCTTTTCTGCCTGCGGAGTGCAGAGTGAGTGTTGAAGCTTTAGACCCTCTGCCCACCCTGGCTGAACTGGGGGGGGGGGGGGGGGGAGGGGTAGAGAAGAGGGAGGGGTGCTGCCTGCTGAGCCCAAGGTGAAAGGGTGCCACGGTCCTGCAAATGGAGATGGGGAGCTAACACTCAATCTGACTCAGCCAGTCAGGGGGGGGTGAGGGGGTGTGCAGTTGGGATGGGTGCACTGTCTGCCTCGAGCCTGCCTTCTGCTCAAGAGACAGAAGCCCTCTGTTGCTCATTTGCCTTTCTGTCTGTCGTTCTTTCTCTCTCCCCCCTCTCGCTCTTTCTCTCAGTTTCCAGCCTTACCATCTGTATGTGATTTAGACACAGGCTCAGGGGAGAGGCAAGTCCGCTAGGGGAGAGGAATCAGGGCAGGGAGGGAGGGAGAGAAAAGGGAGGAAGTCCTCACAAGTTTGTTTCACAGGACTCAGCCTGGGCCGGGACTAGGCGCACTGCCGCATCTGGAGGTCAGAGCAGTAGAAAAGTGAAGCCAACGGGTGCAGCCAAGCAAGAGGGGCTGCCCAGAGACTTTCCTACAGCCAGGAGACACTGACGGAGACACAGACAGAGAGGAGGGATCTGTGCTTCACTGGGCAAACACACAAATATGGCTGCTAAATCTCTGTCCTGCCTCTGCCTTCTCTGCATCCTCTCAGGGATTGCCTATCCAGGTTCTGCTGCCAGGCTTGGGGAACAGCAACGATCGGTGCTGAAAGTAAGACAGATTTGTTTTGATCTCTTTTTGGCTGGTACAACTGTGCATGCTAGCTCGGCTCCGTTTGGTTTCTGACTTCTTCTGCCTACTGCACATGTACGTCATGAGGCTGATGATCATGTACACAAATGTTGAGGTGAAAACTGTAAAGAACGAGGCAGGTTTGCGAGTGTTTCGGGAGGGATTAGTTCTGGCCGACTGGAGAGCTCTCTCAGGACTTCTATGTGTCTGTCTGGACTTCACAATGGTCCTGCTTTGTGTTCACGCATGTGTGTGTGTGTTTGTGTCATCAGAGGTACCCCAAGGCTAAAGCTCACATGGGCTCTGAGTTACTGTCTCCACCACTGTCATGACCCTCCCGCCCCTCCCTGACAGTTCTCAAATGGAAACCAGCTGCCAAATGTTGAGCAACACCCCAGAGAGTGAGCAAGAGCGAGCACAATAGACAGTGAGGGCATGAGAAGCCATACAGGACTAGTGGCCAATGTTCCCTTGGCTTAGTATAGCTCCGAGGATGCCGGCTCAGAAGCCAAACTTTCAGCTGTGCAGCCTTCATTGAAGATTTAAATGATACTCGCTTTTCTAATTCTGAGTTTATCCAAAGTTATAATCTGTAAGATTGCCATTATATCAAACCCATGTTTGTTAATATTTATGGCCAAAACTTTTTCCATAATCACTATTCAATGTATTTGCATTATGTAATGGCCTCCCTGTACAGTGTAATAAAGTCTGATAGTCAATCATTCAATTTGACCATGATTTCAGTATATATAACGCAGCTACGCATGCATGTTTGTTGCTCCCAGTGGTCGATATAAGTGTCATTTTAAATGGGAGCTTTGTTATTAAATTGTACTTGTTGCTACCATCAGGTGCAAGTGTTGCCAAATCAACCAAATCGTCAAAAGTATGACTTAATAAACTTCAATGAAATGACTTCAGGCCCCGTTTCTGCACCATATATCATCCAACCCAGTATCCCTAGAGATGTTTTATTATGTACTATATAGATATTGGACGCAATCCTGTCACAGAACTGCTCTGTATTAGTTACCTAACACTACCATTACTATTACTATTACACTAACATAATCAGGGGTTTTGCCTAATTAGTCAACTAATGTTGACATTCTTGTCTAAACCCAAAACGGTGTCCTAACTTATTGATCTATAATGAGATTGATTGGTTGACACCCTTTCTTTCACAGGTTTGATGTCATCTTAAGCATTGCTGCTGCTGCACATCCTTGGATACTGTACATGTGCTAGCTGCCTGTAGGTGCAAATATTTGGAACAAGATGTCAGGCCATAGATAAAGTACAACTTTTACTTTTACAGAAATGTTCCATTACACTGTGGCTGTCATTACGTCGTTGCTTTGGATGCATTTTGGGTTGATTTGTGCCTATTGGACCCTTAGAACTGAACTGGAGAGCCATGATTCTTGGCGTGGCTTTATAGTGACTTTGAACTGTGAAGAAACACCCTGGGAAAATGGGCCGTAGGTCAAAAATGTCAAAGAGTATGTGGAGGTATTCAATCCCCAAACTTGGCAATGCTAAACCAATGCAACATTTCTTCCTCATTTATTTTCTGTTGACATTGTTTATTTCTCAACGTCCGAGTGTTCTGAGTTGAGGGTCCTGGGGGAGGAGGCCTCGCCCCTGCAGCCAGACTGTCTGTGCACAGTTATTGGGTTACGATGAGATTCTCATAACCCGGGATCTGCAATGTCTTGAGGATGTTTGGAGGAGTTGGTGTGACTAAATCCAGTGTCTGAGCCCCTCTTCAAGGTCAGCAGCCAGCTCCAGTTGGGAGGCAACGGGAAATGAGATTCAACCTTCAAGCTTAAACATTTAATCCACTTAAGTCTCCCACTCTGGGAAAACTTTGTCGGCAGGCAGATGTACATAAAAACACACAGAACACAGTTGCATTTAAAAGACAACGGTGTAGAGATCCAACTGTCTGTCATAGAGGCTTCCCACCCCCCCACCCCCACACTGCAGGGAGAGGGCATGGCCACAGTTTTGGAGCTACATGATGAGAGTGTGTTGACATTGGACAGCACTCCTCTGTAGAGCCAAATCCTGTTTTTGTGCTTGATACCGGCCACATTTGTTCGGCTCTGCATCGCAGAGATAGAGCCTTATGGTCCGTGCTGTGAGCTTTCCGTCAACACACAGGAAATACACTGATACATAGTGAGAAGCCAGAGCGGAGCATAGGAAGAGGCGGCTTCATCATGACAACAGAGAGAGGCTATATAACGCGCTGAATGTCATCTTTGTTCTCTGTAGTGGGCACAGTGGGAGGGCCGCAGGAATAGTTCACATTACTGAGTGTGGTCATAGTTGGCAGACGGCTGCAGAAGTGTATTGTTTTCATTTCCATGATAGTTAGGGATTCATTAAAGTAACCGCCATGTTTGAAATTCCTATTCAAACTTTCAGAGTCAAGATTACAGAGAGAAATTTGTCATCAATGAATAAATGCACATGTAAATCATTAGTTCTCATTAGTACGTCATTAGTAGTTATTTGCTTTCTTTCTGAGGGTAAGATGAGAAGACTGATATCTACCTTCTGTCTGTGTAAGTGCGGGATGCAAGAGGAAACGGCTACGTCCAGAGTCCGTGTCTCCGTCCACAGTTAAAAGCATGGCTACCGACGACTCTAAGGTTCATCAGGTATTTATAAGGTTTTATAAGGTGTTCACATAGTAACAGTCGGTGCTGAGAAAGAGGCGTACAGTTGGTTTATCAGAGCTTTTTCCAGCAATGTAGCTGGAAAGTATTGGGTGGATGGATAAACTGCTGTTTATCCAAAAGTAGTTCAAACGCCCCCAAAGCCACAAATTGTCCTTTTTTACATTTCTGTTTATGTTCATGTTGAATAAATGAGACACCGCAGTGTTAGAGGTGTTTTTACTTTAGACACAGCCAACACAGCCAGGCTGGTTGTTTCCCCCCTGCTGCCAGTTTCTATGCTATGCTAGGCTAGGCACGGGCAGAAAAATGTTCCTCTCACTTTAGAGGAGTCTAAGAGTCCACGTCCTTCCTCAAGACCATCTGCTGCGTCTCCCTCTAACCCTCAACTCCCTGCCCTGTGTATACACACTGCAGCTGTTTGACCCGTCACAGACTGTCACACAGCTAATAGGTCGAACCATTTCAAAACTCTTTCAAGTGGCTTTGCAAATGGTGAATAGCTCGGGATCTCAGTGGTTTTCCCATAAACTCGTGGTTTATTACTCCTAATGGCTTGAACTACCATTGTGAGTACCAAACCCATTCGCATAGCTTCATTTTCAGGATGTGTTTGCACTGAAGGTTAACACATCGACTGTTTATATGGCAATGATGGATGCGTCTGGTACGAGCGTATGTGCACTGACACAGGAAAAGGGGTCTGCAAGAAGAATCAGTGCCGCTGTTCACAGGATGTTTCACATTAGAAGACTACAGAAGCACGTCTTTGTCTCACAGCCCATCTGTGAATAAATCAAAGGAAAATGTGAATCATAAGTAAGCGCACGATACTGTCAGTCTGTGGAATGTTCCGTCTTCTGGCTGCTCTGGATTCACAGCATCAATGTCCAGTTGACTGAGTGGAACAAGGAGGTCAAACTATGGAGTTCTTACAGACTGCTGCAAACAAAGTGCTATTGTACGCCTCATTGAATGGTGCTGCTTCAAACGTTCAAAGATGTAAGGGTTGTGTGTGTGGGGGGGTGTGGGGGGGGGGGTGGACACAACTCTGAACTCTGACATCACACCATCCTGAGAAACTGTGGTGAACAAACATCAGACAGGATGCAGGTTTAAAAATGGAAGGGAACGGCTGCAAGTCTGAGAATTGAGAAGAATTTCCTCTCAACTCACAAGAAATCAGCAAAATCATGTTTAAATCTCACCAGTTATCAGTGTTACCAGCAATATTATGATATTATGTGTTATGTTATTCAGGTATATTAGCGGTACGTTCACATATATTGCGTCTTTATTATATCTATTATATATATTTTCAAGATTCCTCCACCTTTCAGACATGGACAAATAGCTATTCTGCTATCAAGCACATTTAAATAGCTTTAGTTATTTACTCTAGTAACTTAGTTATGGAACGTGGAGCGATATAATAGCAAAAATAAATAGATAAATAACATAAGTAGGTTTGGCCTCAACTTAGGGCTCAGGATCAAAACGTGGCCAATGCCTGCCTACTTTCAACTGTGCTCTTTAACTGTTAAAAACAGTCCATTTATACACAGGCTCTGGCTCAGGAGCCCCGTGACCCCCTCTGGTCCTGTGTCTCGTGGGCCTATCCTGTTGCTATGAGAATAGGTACATTTGTACATGCAACAAGATGAGACACGCTTAAAGGATGAAGTTACTCTGCAGATGAGAGAAAACAGTAGTTTCCTGGTATCTGCTCTCTCAGTTAGTCACTGATCGATTCACTTTTTGGTCTTTAGCCAAATGGTCTAGCTTTCACTGCAGTATTTTTACCCACCACCAGTGAGACTTAATGACAGTGATGGTTAGTCAGTGGGTCAGTCTGCCCTCCATTTTACACTCTGTCCTAGAACACAGTATTCTCAGTAGTAATGTTCCCCTGGAGGATCTCTCGTAAAGATCTGGGTAACCCCCGGACCTTTTCTCTAGTGCTAGTCTCAGTCCAAAGGTTCCGCTCATCCGGTTGAAATAACATGATGTAAAAGGCAGATTGTCGTGACATTTACTAAACACATTCCCCAGGTGATAAAACATTTGGACTCTCCATGAGGTTTTCTCTTGTGCCACCCTGAGGAGAAAATGTCGGATACCTGCAGTGCAAAGGGCTCATGTGGTTTTACTGTTTTTTAAGAGTTTATATTTCTGTTCCCACTGCAGGTGTGTGCAAAGGGATATTTCCTGAGCGAGCAAAACGTATGCTTACCGTGTAACTGCAAAGGCCACGCGGACTACTGCGATGACATCTCTGGCGTTTGTAAAGTAAGTTCCCCCACATTGATTATCGCTCACTGAAGTGTCAGAGTGAACAAACCACTTCAACGCACTTCATTTCCATTCTCGTATAAATAATTTAAATGTACAGCAATATGGTGTCGTCAGTTATAACATTCTCCCTTTCAGAACTGCAAGGACCACAGTACAGGTGATTTCTGTGAAATGTGTGAAGACGGCTACATGCAGGCTCCCAGCCTGGACGGACGCCACACCTGCCAACCCTGCGCCTGCCCCCTCTCCGTCCCCTCCAACAAGTAAGCCAGTGTGTTCCTGTTGCTGCAGCCACAAGACTGCGTGTTGGCAAGCAGTAAGTAATCTCCGAAATACTTTCCCCTGTGTGTCCGGCCAGCTTCGCAGTGCACTGTGACAGAGGAGGTGCCGTTCTGCGCTGCAAGTGCCAAGAGGGCTACGCTGGACATCTCTGTGAGAGGTCAGTGCTGAGACGGCCCATCAAGGAGTTATATAAATCCAAAACAAGCAATAATTCTCTCTGCACACATTCAGTGAAACCTACAGATTATTGCCTGACGTGGGTACAATAAAAATACAACAATCATTCAAGCAGTCCAGGATATACAGTAGGTAAGCCACTGTAGAATGCCTGCAACGTGGATCTTTTTCTTTTTCAAAAGCTGCAATCGAATTCAATTGTACAACTTGTGCAAAACACAAGAAAAAAGGCCAAATAAGATTTTAACCACTCTGACATGACATGCGTAGCATTTATGAAAATAATGCAAATAAATGAAACACAAACAAATTAAGAAACACATTCACCTGTTTGTTCAGTTTGTCTGCAACGACACAAACATATGAATTATTACTGTGTCTACTTTCTGGTGTTTTCATAAGTTACAGTGTGTTGAGCTGTAACTTCTACACTTCTATCGTTCAGTCACATAATAATTTGTTTTTTTTGGTGTTAGTCATGTCAGTCTCTCTCTGTACATCACCATAAACTTACCCCAGTGTTCAACAATAGTACAGGTCAGAATCCATTGCTGCCACAGGACAATCACATTTTTATTGAAGTGTGTGGCCACGTACACGTGTAACAGTTGAATCCACAAGGCGCCCCTTCTCCGTAGGTTATAGTTATAGTTAAAGTGTTATGGAAAACAAAGAAAATCAGTGTGTGTGACAGAATAGAGGAGATCATTATAAAACAAGATCAAAGAGAGCATCTAAAGGGGGATCTTTCCTTAAGCCGTTCATTGTAACAGGCAGTGACTCCGTCTTTCCCATCCAGGTGTGCTCCAGGTTACTATGGCAACCCGATGGCAATTGGCAATTCCTGTAAGAGATGCGGCTGCAACGGCAACTCCGACCCCAACCTGATCTTCAGTGAGTGCCACAACGTGACGGGCCACTGCCAGCACTGCTGGGGAAACACGGCCGGTGCCAACTGTGAGAGGTGTGCCTCGGGTTTCTACGGCGACGCCATCAGTGCCAAGAACTGCAGAGGTGGGGGCAACGAGTGAGCGCTTCCATGTTCAAAGGTCATGCTCGAGTGAAGGTGCTGTTGTTGCTTAACGCTCGATGGAGCCTGAGCAAGTCTACTTGTGCATCTTAAGCCAACAACAAAGCCGGATGTATAATGAAGGCAGGAAGATTCATTGAGTTTGTTGACACAGTTGGCTCTGGCTGTTCTCCTGGACATTCTTGCCATACACCAGAGACAGCAGTCCAACATTCTTCCAGGTTGGTGCAGTACAGGCGCAAGATGACCGGGAGCATTATGTTGCACCGTGTTGGAGTCAGCATATGAATTTGACCTTCGGCGAATCGGTTTTCACCACATATCTATTTGTATTTCATCTTACTGATATCAAAATGATTATATATGCAGCAAAAGTTAGAGTTAGTTTTTCGCTGTTATCTGCGTTGTGGCGTGTATGTCATCCTGAAGCTGTTCAGTGGAAAAACAAGACAAGGTCACAATCCAGGATCAAGGATTACCGTATGACTTTCAAGGCCGGGCGAGTCTAAAAATAACCCTCTCCACCGCGCTCATCATTTGACCTCTAATGTCCTCATCATTGCATGTGTCCTGTGTCTGTCGCAGAGTGCGAGTGCAATAAATGCGGCACCTCTTCATGTGACGACAGGACAGGAGTGTGTCACTGCAAGCCGGGCGTCACCGGAAAACTCTGTGACCAGTGTGAGGTGAGGAGACTCGGGGATTTCATGTGAAGCAAGATTAAAGGATAATTCCATCTTATTTTCATTTCTATCAGTAATAGTGACATTGTACTATACAGGTTACCTGCTGAGCTCTGGCAACGCGGTAATATCTCTGAAAAGAAGTACGACGGGGCAAGAAACACGATCAGTCAGACAATCAGACAAGTTGTAAAAGGTTAGCCAGAATTATTCAGAAGAGAAAACAGGTGAACAGTAAAAATAGGAAAGGCTAAATCTAGAAAAAGTTCATCCTTCGTTTGCAAGCTGCATGGCTTTTAAAGTTTGATGCACTTAAGTAGTTGAAGTGTCAGCTGTAGCACTGAAAGAGTTTCAGGTGAAGTGTAAAGAGTTGAAAGGAGCTGAGGTGTCAGTTGAAGTGCAAGCATTGAAAGCTGCTGATGCTGCATGTCAGTTTAAGGTTCATCCCTGCAGTGAGCTCAAGTTTCAGTTGAAGTGTAAGTGCTAAACACAGTTGAACTGTTACTTGAAGCGAAATAACTGAAAACAGTTGAACTCTCATTTAAAGAGTATGAAATTAAAGTAACCGAACTGTCATTTAATATATGAAAGCAGTCGAAATGTCTCTGAAAGAGTTTGAGATGAAATGTCAGTTACAGCTGAAGCAATGGAAGCAGTTGTGGAAGTGGAAGTGCTTGGGATAGTTGTAGTGTGTGCACGTTAAACACTAGCAGTTAATGTGCAAGTGTTGACCACATGTCGTGTGCAGTGTAAGAGCTGAAAGTAGTCGAACCGTTATGTGTGGAGTAAAAGATGAAAGCGGTAGGGCTCGTGTTTCCGTGCCCCACCTGACTTTGTTTCGGTGATGTTGTTGTGCTCCCAGATCTCAGCAATTACTTTATTGTTTAAATGTTGTAACTGATAGAAATGACGGACGAAACTACCAAAATAAGACCCCCCCCCCCTCTGTAATAGACTCAACCTTTAAATGATGCACAACAATATGTTTCAAAATAAACTTGAACAGCCAGATACTGGGATCTAACAGTGTTTTTCGTTCATGTAATCTAGGAGGGCTACTCGGGTTTCTCCAGCTGTCAGGGCTGCCGGAGGTGTGAATGCGGGCCGGCCTCCATGCGCCCCACCTGCCATCCGCTCACCCACAGCTGTCCGTGCCGCCCGGGGGCCGGAGGTCGTTACTGCGAGCGCTGCCTCCCAGGCTACTGGGACTACAGCCCCTCCGGCTGCCAGAGTTAGTCATCTGTCCGTCATAAGACATGTCAAATGTTCTCTTGGTCTCTTGACATAAAAACACGCCCAGACCATTTGTTGAAACATTCAGTATAGATTTCCCTCACTCACGTTCCCACACCCACTACCACAGTAGTGTACATGATGTCAGAGAAGCATCTGCTGTGAGAGCTGTGACCCTGTGGCCGGAGACTCTCTGCGGAGAGCTGGATGACATCACCATGCAGCCCAAATCTACACACACACACACACACACACACACACACACACACGAGAGAGGCCACAAAACAGATGTGCAGGCCTCAAGCCAAAATACCATCTGTGGGTCTTGATATATATATATTTGATAACTGCACTGACCTGTTTCTAGCTGATCAAGAATTTAGGTTGATGTGCAGAACTTCCTGTCACATACTCTATGATGAATTGCATCTGCATCTGTTTGTTTTTTTGCTGTTTTCTTTTTGACAGAGTGTGACTGTGAGAGCGGCCACTGTGATATGCACACAGGAGATTGCCTGGCGGAGGCTGCAACAGTCAACCTGTGCAACATCAGTAAGTGGAGTTAACGACTGTAGCAGAGACCCCACTACAGTCTCCACTACACTGCTAGTACAGTTTTGAAAAGAACAAAAGAAGTTTGAAGTTATAGCAAAGTACAACTATGCTGTAATCCACTTATCTTCTTCGGTTGTAGGTTGTGATGAGTGCATTTGGCATCTGATTGGGGACTTGCGGCTGTCCAATAAGACACTGGACCAGCTGAAAGTCGGAGTGTTGAACATATCTACTGGTGCTGCTGCCAACGACAGGCTCAAGTACTACAACTACACTGCCCATCGTCTGCAGGTACATACACACATAAAAGGATTCATGCACATGTGAATGCAAGAACAAACAGAATTACAACAAGCGTTAAAAGAAAAGCTGCACTAATCAACATTTTTATATGAGCAATAGATTCCTTGTGGTGTCGCTTGTAGAGACAAACCCAGAAATATCTCGCGACTCTTGGTTCCTGTCAACTCTGCAGAGATTATTAGCCTCTTTTTGCTAATTGTTTTGGTTTTATAGCCCGCAAATGAATTGTTTGGCCCAGTTTCACCGCTCTCATCCACCTTGTTTCCTGTCTTTTATATGTGAGAGACAATGTTACCAACTATCAAATGAAAGTTTAGGACATTCAGGATCTAGAGTCCACCGGGGGTCGTCTGGCAGAAAAAAATTGGACAAGATTGATGTGGAAACCATGGAAACAGATTGGTTAAACCGTCCACTAATCTGCTCGCACTGGGTTAAAAATCCGCCCTCATATTTTACCAATCCATTCTCTCGGTTTATTGATCCATTCAAACAGATTTCCAAACAGATGGGGGGTTTTTTTCTACCATAAAAAAACAAGCATTGGAACTACATTCATCATGTGGCCAGAAACACGACTCCAAATGAACGCTAATGTTGCTTCGTGTCTGCTGGATCTGTGAACAGGAAATTGTTTACTAACACGCCAGCCATGTAAACTTTACAAGGCCATAATATGTCAAACGTGGGTTATCAACAAAATGTTCTTTCCACTACGCTGAGCTCTTCACAGTTTCTATAATGTGGTCTGATAAATAACATAATTTGCTTTGTTCCCAGACTCAGTTTCAAGGCTGGAGAAACAAGTCCTTTGTGATGAAGGCCCAGACTGGGGAGCTGGAGGAGGCCACAGATGCTGTGGTGTTGGACATCAAACAGCTGGGAGAATCGGTCAGCAAAGCCATAATCTTTTATGTAATGCACATTAACCATTGAAGGGAAGTATCTGGAATTTAAACGGCGTGAGAACTTCAAGCCAATGTTTTTTTTTTCCCCTAGAAATACATTTCACATCATTTCTTAACATCTCAGCATCTCAGCAACATAGATTAAAGCTGCTATTCTCAAAACTCCACTACAGTTGGTAGACTGGTGTGTACCAAGAGGTTTGAATCCATCCTTTGCTGTCTCTCGATGCAGCTGTCACTATCACTTATCTTAGAAGGAAAACTCCACTTCAGTTGTTTCAAACTGCTTTGCTTCATCTCTTCATCGTCAATCACATCCTATACATTCTTTACACTACAGGGGTTTGACAACATAACACAGCCCACAAAGATGGACCTGACATGTTCCAGTTATTTACACTGAGTCAAATCTTTGTACAAGACACCTGAGAGTTCCCGCTTGGTCTTTAGAAGCAAGTGACTTAAGCCTCTGATTGATGTGTCATCGATTTGTTTTCCAGGAGAGCGTGGTGAAGACTCTGGGGAACAAGCTAGATAACGACACGCTGGAGACCTTCACCCTGGCTGAGCAGCTCAGCACAAACCTCACTGATCTCAATGTGCGAATTGAAGGTACCAGACAGCTCTGCTCAAGTGCAACTGACTCTTTTGTCCTAGCAGTGTATCATGAAGTCATGAAGTTGTCCTACCGGAGAGAGTAAATATCACTGTATGTGCACAGAGATGATCCATGACTGGGAGCTGTACAGTGTTCACCAGGATGTGGATCCAGAGGTGGTCAGGCGGAACACCGAGGTGGCCCAGGGAATGGTGACCTGGATGAGGAAACTAGACCTGTCCCCACGGGAGCCCATCGCCACCGACGAGTCGACTGAAGCCCACGACGGTGAGAAACATGCTCGACATGATGATCATCTCTTGTTATCGTCATTCCAGTATGGCAAGACACAGCGCTCATGAAATTATATTCAAATTACTTTAAAATGACAAACATAGCTGATCATCATATTCAAAGCTTACATGTTTTCAGTAAACATGTGCGCATGTGAGGAAAACAGATTTATGACCTTCAATTTATAGTTAAAGTGAGTCATAAGTGACAATGATAATGGTACATTTGGTATAACAGGAGCTGGAGTATGTGTCGATATAACTTTAAGTCCCCTGAAGAATAAAGGAGAAAGCATCGCTGTGTTACAAAAAAACACAAACCCAGATTTGATTTTCATTCAGAGGTAGCCATCTTGGCCTGAGTGTCTACAGTAGCAAGTCCTGAGTCACTCAATTGTGACACTGATGATGATAAAGTAACGTCTTGTGTTTTCTGATTGTGTTTCCAGTGCTGAGGCGTATCCGTCAGTTGGAGAAGAAGTTGATGACCACAGACGGCCGCCTCCCACCTGTCAGGGAGGTCCTGTCCCGCTTCTCCACCAAGCTTTCGGACGCTCAGGGCTTTCTCCAGAAAGCGGCCGGCACCGTGAAGGAGGCGGAGGACAGCAACAGAGCCAGCATCCTCAAATTCCAGAGGAATGAGGTGAATTCCCATGACCCCCCCGCCCCCCAGGGCTCCTGCTCTCGTCTCTCTTCCAGCACTCCCTTCTCCTGTCCTGTGTTCATTAGTATGGATGCTTTAGTAAACATTCCTGGTAAAGAGCTCACAGAGCTTCCTCCCTGCCGTGAGGGAGTGTGCTGGCGTGGAGTTTCTCCTCTAAGTGCTGTCTGCTTTATCTCCACTCGCAATGTTTCAAACAATGTTGAGTTTCTCTCGATTCCTCCGAGGTACCTGGCCTTAAAAGACACAAGAAGAGCCTATCCTCAGCATGCATCGCACAGTTGCACAGGGCTGTGTGAGAGAGATCTGGTTGTTGTTTGCCAGGCATGTCCGAGAAGGCTATTACACTCGTGGTATTTAAGTGCTGAGAACAGAAACACAAAACCATCTGTGGGAGCTTTGGGCTGTTACATTAGGAGGAGGCCCACATAAGGGGGGGAGAAACAATGCTGCGATGCTACATTTTTTCCCATCATAATATCCAGAGCCTACACATACAGAAACATGACTTTTCTTTTCCCATGATACGGCCCACAGCCAACACACAGAATGATTACTGTACAGAGAAGATTCATCTTTCATAGTGATATGGATAGATTTGAATCCTATTCGGTGTATTGCCTATCTAATAAGTATCAGACATGATGCTCACTGGGATGGATAACCTGCTGTATCTGAGTATCTGATCTGAGTTCATGTTCAGATGTAGAAACCACATGCTGCCTGCCAGGTTCCTACCACATTAAAGCATCTAAATATCCAAACATATGCAATGGAAAATGGTTGGCAGTAATGTAAATACACATGATTTGTAATACGTGTAATTTCCCCAGATTTGTTGATTTACAACTGTGTAAAATCTTGTGTGGTTGGAATTTGGATCCAGGAAGTTGTGATCCAGCCCTTGTCGTCACGCCCTGGTTGACATTATGGGTCTGCTGTCCAGCAGAACAGCTGCTACTGAGTGCTGTGTGCGCTATCGGGAGTGGAGATCTCCGTGATCAGGGTCTTTGCTGTAAATCAATGCCATGAATGGTGCACTAACCAAACACGGAGCCTCTCCTAATCTGGGGCTCTTCCTAGCCTCAGCGCAGACCGGTCGACACCAGCTGCAGCCACAGTGTGCACACATGCCTGGTTACCGCAGCCAATCAAATGATCTCATCATTGTTCCATACTCAGTCATGCAGTCAAATTATCCAACCGGGGATGTGGCAGTTATATGGTACGCGTTTTAACCACTAGGCCACCAGGATGCCCCAATATCACCGTTTTGTATCCCACAGTTCAGCGTAAAAATGTAAATATAGACAAAAACTTGAATCAGAAATCAGGAAATAAACATATGGAGGAAACTGTGCTTGCTATAGCTGACAGGCTGGGCAAATCAGTTCAGGTTCAGCTCCTTTCATATTTCCAGTATCCTAACTAATAAAGACATATTATGGGAATATGTTCTGAAGCTTGAATTGTGGCTAAATTTGATCACGTTTACTTCCTTGTGGCCCCCAGGCGAAGCAGCAGAGGCTGGCAGAGGACCACGCCGCTGTCAACGATACGCTGGATATAGCCAGAGGCTTCATCTCTGAAACAGAGAGGACTGCGGCCGAAGTGGATGCTATAGTTCAGGTGAGGCTTGCATGGCTTTGAATACATCCATGATTGTCAGGAGGGATCCACGGTGGATTCAGAGGCCGGGGGTCAAGGGTGAGAAACATCTCTTGGGTCCCTTCTGTCCAGTGGTGCTCAGGTTTTCTTTATGGCTCACTGAATGAGGGGGGGGTATGTATAATAATCTAATAGACTGTGATATGGGACTCCAATATCTCAGGGTCTGCATTGAATTTATTCATGAAATGGATTCCTGAGACGCAGCCTGTGTCAGATTCTAAAGCTGGCCAATTTGATTTGGAAGCAATTTGTGGATTGCTAGAGATTGAATAAGCTGTGTTCCCACAACAGCTTTCCCTTTTTTGTCCAGTGGCTCTCTATTGAGTTACTCTGTTGGGAATAACAATCATTCTGAGGTAACAATGTTAGCTTGGACGTGTGTGTGTGTGTGTGTGTGTTCTGACACTTTGGACTTTAAGTAATCACCAGGTACAATGATTCTGAGAATGGGACATAAATGCAAAGCAGTGAAATGTCCTTGCAAATAGTAAAATGTACATGTGTATGTATCTGTGCGCACACAGAACGTGACCGAGTACCACGCAGCGATCGATGGCGCCGGCCAGAAGTTGACGGAGAAGACCGAACGTCTCTCGCTAGCTGACAGAGATCTGGTGCAGAGGGCTGACGAGCACGCTGAGGAGCTGGAGAGAGAGGCCAACCAACTGGAGGAGTGAGACACCTTTTTGAAATAAAACCTACGAGTTACAAACAGTCAGACCCCTGAAAAGAGCAACACAAACAATGAGTCCTCTCCCCTGCCTGTGGCTCTGAGCCCAAAGCCCATTGGCTCCTACTAAAGATATAAACCACTGAAAAGGAAATACACTGTCTGAAGTCCTAAAACAGCTGGGCACTGTAATGTTTTACAAAACCTTGCTAGTGGGATCAGTTCATTGTTGCTTTTGGTGTTTTGGTGGGATTTGCTGACAATAAGAAAAATATAGCAACATCACCAGCCTTATTCTTTGATAATAGTTAAGGCTTTTACAGACAAGCATAACAGTTCACTGCAGTACATTGCAAGTACCCTCAGAAGAGCACACAGATGTAGAAATATACCTTTAATAGGCTAGTTATACCAACAGTATACTTTCAGTATAGAAAAATACACTTATTTATAAGACTATTGTTCATATGCTCTTCATCTTATTATTTATTTGACTCGAGGGTGAATCTAAAAACTACATGACACACATACACATGTATCACACAACATATCATCACCTTTTTAAGTTGTTATGGCGAACGCGTCAGCAAACAATATCCTAATATCCTGTTCCTTGACATATGCAATCTTCACTCTCTTCACGAGCTAGTTGCTAACTTTGTCTGTCCACCGTTTGGTGCTGGACGCTTAGTGTACAGTTGATTTATCAGAGCTTTCCTCTCACATCTACCATCCTGTCTCCTTCAGGGATCTGAGACAGAGCGATGCCAATGGCTTTGTGCAGAGAGCCATAAGTGCCGCCAACGTCTACAACAACATAGTGAAATACGTCGACGACGCCAATATCACATCGCTCACCACCTTCAACTTATCCCAAAGAGCTGAAGATGTATGTTGTATCACAGAAATACACTGTTTACATGCACTGTGGTTCCTGCCAACCTTCTGTAGCTTTGTGATGCGCTCTGTGTTTCAGGCCATCACTGGGATCAGTGCGCAGCTTGACTACCTGGTAACGCAGAGCGACAACGTTTTCAAGGAGTCTGTTTCATTGCGTTCAGAACAAATTGGTATGAGGCGTTCACAGAATGAGACATCAGTGAAATGTGTCCACTGTCTGGTGTCCCTCTGACATTCACTGTATCTCTCTGTAACAGAGGTAGAAGCTGAAAAGGTTGACAAGCTGAAATACATCGAGGAGACCAAAGAGACCATGGATAAAAACACCAAGAAACTTGCACAAATAGTGGAGGATATCAGTGGCATTCATACAGGTAAGACAATTCAGTACAGAGAGAGGTCAGTGGTGTGTTTAGGTAACTTAGATTAACTGACCATTTTAAGAATTGGGTTTTAATGACAGCACGCCATTTTCTGCCATCAAATAAATGCTCAAAATGTGCTCTTTCTCACCCTTTGCATCCATTTCCAGACAGAACACCACAGCGACTGGAGTTCACCTTAAAGGTGGCTGAGGGGACTCTCAACCGCTCAGCAGAGATCCTTCAAACCGTCACCCCCATCAGCAGCAAGGTGGAGGAGTGGGCCAACAACATGAGAAACAACGAATACTCTACAGCTGCTTACGAACAGGCTGTCATGTCTGCCGGGGAAGCAGGTATCATAGCTGCTGCGCTGTTCACAGCAACACAACCATCTTGGATATTTTAGATATTGGTTCCATGGGCTTGTTCACTTTCCCTACTTTCCTTCTATATGTTAATTGTTTTCCTGTCGCTCAACGTACTTTGTAGTGGAGAACCTGAACGTGCTCGTTCCTGAGCTGCTGGACAAGCTGAAGGTGGTTGAGGAGAAGAAGCCTGTCAACAATGTGACCACCAACATCATAAGGATCAGAGAGCTCATAGCCCAGGCCAGGAGTGTGGCCAAGAAAGTTAGTTGGACGCTTTAAGCATGCTTACAATGTGGTAAATCAAGCTTCCTTTTAGACCTGTTTCCTGTTTGCTAACCGTCAAGGAGACTACATAAAGTTAGCTCTTGCAGGTAGTGAGAAATGAAGTGGGTGAAGGTCCCAGACCACCAACAGGCAGCACGGGTTAAGAGCACCCCCTCACAAAACTAACGTTAGTATAAAAAAGGTTAGCATGACATTATGCTAAGCCCCTTCTTTCTGGATATCTGTAACATGAGCATGTGTGAACCTCCTGTTTTTTACCAAAATGTGCCAGATGTCTTATATTCGAGCAAATACCTCGATGCCTACAGTTTGTACAGGCAAAGCTTAGTATTATTAAGTGTTATTAACTAACAGCTGCCTGGTGTCATGGAAATACACTCTGCACCAGTTTTTTCTTTTAAATATTACTAGCTTGACAATGAGATGCATTTTCCATCCAAATGTATTAGCCTGCACCTCTATCAGCTGTCACAAAGAACACACGTCAAACTGATCCCCGTGGCATTGATCGTAAAGCCTGATAAACTTTCACACTCTTCAGTAAGCAACCATAAACCTTGTTCAAATCAAGGACTATGACAAGATATTTTCCACGGAGCTCCTCATGTCGATCGCACCTTGAGCTCTGAGTCATTACGGCTTTGTTTTCTACCCCAGGTCCAAGTGTCCATGAAGTTCAACGGTCAGTCCTCAGTGGAGGTTCAGCCTCACAGCAACCTGGAAGAACTGAAGACAGTGACGTCCATCAGCTTGTTCATGAGAGTGGACCCTGACAAGGACCCCATAGAGGACCGTTTGATCTTATACCTGGGAGACAGAAACGTGAGAAATCCAATGGAAGCAAATTAAGTAAAAGCAATTGTGGGGAAAGACGAGGCATGTGCATTTAGACTCAGGTGCTAGATTGAAAGGAAGGTTTAGGGTGGGTATGTGGCCCAGATCTGCTGCTGAAACTTCACAAACTTGCACCCAGAGGCCCGGGGGCAAAGATAAAAGGCAGGGAGCAGCTTGTGGACATGAATAGTTTGTTGTGATCATGGAGGCAGGAATGACAGGCTTTGAAAGTGCACAGTTGCGCCTTTCAAAAGGTCTCCAAGAGACGCCTGCGACACTAGTGCATGTGTGTGCCTTCAAAGTTGGAGTTCATTTACATAAATACCGTTAGCCCCCGCCCACCGGGGGTACAGAAACAGTGCAGCTACCCAATGTGAGGCCTCTCTGTTCTCTTTAACGACACTTCACCTTGGTGATTTCACTGCCGCTGTAATGTATGCGGTGGTGTTTGTCTGTGGCTTTTCAGTGTGAGATAATAGCCTCAGCATGAGCACTATTGGTAGCACAAATGAAGGATGTTTTTGTTTTTGAAACCACCATATTTCAAGGTGAAATATTAGTGTTATTTCCCTGTTGGACAGTCACACTGCATTGCATTGTATTGTAAAATGACAAAACAAAGGCCATAATGGGAAAGTGAATGAACTCACGACGCCATATAATCTTGTGTTTTTGCTCACAGGGTAGGAAAGACTACATGGGACTGGCTATCAAGAATGACAACCTGGTGTACGTGTACAACCTCGGGGGTGAAGATGTTGAGATCCCACTGGGTTCAAAGCCTGTCAGCCAATGGCCCGCCGTCTTTAACTACATCAAAGTAGAGAGGTAATTTCCACTAATGAACTTCGGCTGTAAACTTTGGGCCTCATGCAAGAATCACTCCCACAAAATGAGTCGTTCAAGGGATTTAATTGGGCGAGACTACCAAAAACATCAAATATTCTCGTTTGTAAAATCCCCTTGACCGCTGCCGTCTAACAAAAATGTTGTTGCATGAGCCCCATTGTCTGACATACTGTATGTCTCTCTAAGCCAGACTGTGGTCACTCATGCCCTCTTTGTGCTCTTTGCTTGCAGGCTGGGCAGACATGGAAAAGTCTTCCTCACCATCCCCAGTCAGAGCTCCACAGATGAGCAGAAGTTCATCCAGAAAGGCGAGGCTCCAGGCACTGACTCAATGTTTGACACTGACCCCAAGGACATAGTGTTCTTTGTTGGTGGTGTCCCACCAGGTGTCAGGGTAATGCCTTTTACAAACATTCCTTAATACAAATAAATCCTTATTCAATCATCTTTTTTTCCCTAAATGATGACATGTTGTTGTTTTTTTTACCAGCTCCCACCGCCTCTGAGTCTAGCTCCTTTTGTGGGCTGCATCGAGCTGGGTTCGCTGAACAATGACGTGATCAGTCTGTACAATTTCAAAGAGACTCACAAAATGGATATAGTTACATCCTCACCGTGCCCCAGGTACACATTTGCATGACCGGATTAACCAGTTATAATAAATATTAGCTTCTGGGCTCCTACTGACCCCCTCAACCCCACCTAGCACTCATTGATAATAATTGATGCTTCACTTTGGTGGTGCAAGTTCCCTAACAAATGTACAATCAATCAAATTAACTAAAACCAATTGGCATTCAGTAAATCTGGGAATTTTGCCCATTTGGTAATCCAGCCCTCTCATTTGATGCTTTTACTTGTGTTGAAGTATAAATGATGTATCTGAATTATCTGATTATTATCTGAAATGTATCACATAGACTGTTTCAAAGTACCTGAAGTGTCTCCTTCTGTTCTCAGGTACAAGTTGGCATTTTCCCAGAGTCGTATTGCTAGCTACCTGTTTGATGGAACGGGCTACGCACTCATCAATAATATTGAGAGGAGGGGCAAATTTGGTGTTGTCACAAGATTTGATATTGCTGTGCGAACTGTTGCAAACAATGGTGTCCTGTTCCTCATGGTCAATGGGGTAAGTCTAAAGACTCTTCTATCTTTAACCTCACACAAAATACCTGAATACCCCTTTCACACTGAAATATAAGTCCAAGATCTCAAAGTGATTGTTTACCATCTCCAGAGAAACTCACCATTTGGCAAATGTAGTGTCAGTGTGACCCGTTGTTTTACTCCAGACCCTCAGGCCTGGTATCAATGGATAAAAAAAGTTCTAGATAGAGATTTCCACGTATACCGTACATTAAAAATACAGCATATCTCATCATGATATGTCACATTTTCTTCTTTCTAACGTATGCTGACCTCTTCTTTTCAGGATAAATATTTCCTTTTAGAGTTAAAGAACGGCTTCCTGCGCCTGATGTATGACTTCGGCTTCAGCAGTGGGCCACAGCTTTTGGAGGATAACATACCAAAGCTGCAAATAAATGATGCACGATACCATGAGGTAGATTCCCTCTTCTCATTCGGCTAGGCAGACCATTTCAGCTTGAACTTGAAAGTGAATAAGTTATGTGTTGCTGTAACTGTCGGCGTTGGGCCGTTTGCACAGGTGTCTGTGATCTACCATCAGTCAAAGAAGGTCATCCTACTGGTGGACAAGAGCCATGTTAAATCTTTGGAGAATCCAAAAACCACACTGCCTTTCTCCGACATCTACATAGGCGGGGCTCCCTCCAGCATTCTGAAATCCAGGTGAGTTAAATAGCAACCGAAGGTATTGCCTAAATGCCAGCTAGGTGCTGACTGTGTCTGTCTGTTGTTTGGTGCTGGACAGGTCGTGTACAGTGGGTTTTTTCACTGAAAACAGCAATTATATATTAAGTGTGAAAGAGGTCACTTGTAGTGACAAACCTACAGAGAGTTATCACCAACGTCTGCAGCACTTTTTGCTCATTGTTTTGGTCTTACAGCCCCCATATTCTGCTCTCATCACTTCTGTTTCTAGCAGAAAAAGGGCTCTGATAAATCACTGTACACTGGCGTTCATTCGACAGGTGGCCAGAAACAGGACTCTAAATGAATGTTGCTCCATGATGGGCATGAATAGGCAACTGTTTGCTAGCACATGACAGCCATAACAACCGTATAAGCCTATTATTGTCAGAAGCAACTTTGGAAGTCCCACTTTGCAATTTGGCAGCATAAAAAGGATTTTGACAGCATGTGTATCACCACAGGCCTGCGCTGTCTGCTGTCGTAGGCCTGAAAGGCTGCGTGAAAGGTTTCCAGTTCCAGAAAAAAGACTTCAACCTGCTGGAGGAGCCCGGCACGATTGGCATCAGCAGCGGCTGCCCTGAGGAGTCCTTTGTAAGTGCTCCCTCCACCACTTCACACACGCTGTCACTGGTGATGCACTGCAAATGTCCCTCTGGAATCAATACCAAATATGGAAGTAGATGGATGGAGTAGATCGCACACGCAGTCTCACACACATCTGCACACACACAAACTTTCACTCTCGACTGAGAGAACATAATATACGTGAGTCGATCTATACTCCACTTGGCCGATCACTGAACTGTAAGCTGAGCGGAGAGCGAAAGGTAATAGGTGATAAAGGCAGATGTGTTTTTATTGTGACAGATGTCCCGTAAAGCCTATTTCACTGGAGAGAGCTACCTGGGATCCACAGCAAAGATTTCACCCTTCGACAACTTTGAGGGAGGACTCAACTTTAGAACGCTGCAGCCCAGCGGACTCCTGTTCTACCACAGTGACGGGGTACACACTCGTTCATGTCTGTATATATATGGTTAGAAGTCACAAGTCAGATTTTAGACAGTGGTATACTGCTAACTTTCAAATTGTTGGTTGAGAAAATGTGTTTTTGGTGTAGTTTCAATTGCCTTAAAGGTCCCATATCATGCTCATTTCAGCTCTATATTTTTATCCACGGGAGTAGATTTGCATAATTCACAGTTCAAAAAAGTCCTTATTTATTTTATAGTGTTTTTATATCACCTAGACCTTCTTTATAATCAAACAAGACGTGGAAATCTCACTTTCTACAACATGGGGCCTTTAAGACCTTCTTGTGCTGCAAAGTAATAACTATAAACGCATTTTCTCCCACTTCAGTCTGATGAGTTCAGCATCTCCATGGAGAACGGAGCAGTGGTGCTGAACACCAGAGGCACGCGAGTTAAATCGCACAAGAAACAATACAATGACGGAAGGACGCACTTCTTAGTGGCCTCGGTGAACAATCAGAAGTAAGTATTCCACTTCACAGCTGCACGCCTGTGTTTTTGAGTTTAGCCGTCTCTACATCCTGTTTCCTCTCAACTGCATCAAGTTAAATAAACTTAAATTTAGACAGATGGAATGGATTTGATTGCTAACCCATGTTCTATATGAATGACTTCTGTACGTGTGGTTTGTACAGTAAGTAGGTAAAAATCAAGGTAATTTAATGACTGGCTGAACTGCTTATCTCAGGTATTCACTGCTGGTGGACGACAAAGACAAGCAGGAGAAGAAACGTCCATCATCAGCCACAAGATCCTCACCAGGTCCTGCTGTAAAGACCTTCTACTACGGAGGGTCTCCAAGCAGCAGCTTCAAGAACTTCACAGGGTGCATCAGCTACGCCTACATCAACAGGTAAACCACCACTGAACAGTCACTACAGCCGAAGCTGTGAGCTGAGTAGTTAAGGACATGGAGTTTGTTGAGAGCATCTCTGCAGCTGTTTCTCTGTCTCATCTTCTTCCTGTATTTCTGTAGACAGGATCGGGACATTGAGCCAGAGGACTTCCAGCGGTACACGGAGAAGGTCCAGACCTCCCTGCAGGACTGTCCAGTCCAGCGCCCCCCTGCTGCTCTGCTGTCAAGACCCAGGGAACACACTTCTAGAGCCAAACAGAGCCAATCACAGAAGGTAAATCTAAAAGAGTGCCCTCAGTAGACCCTGATGAACACTGGCTTTTTTGGGGAATTATCATTTTTCATTCGGTTGCAATGATCTGGGCCATCCTGACGTTCAATAAATGCTCTCATAGGTTAGCAGGGAGAAGTCCAGCCTCCCGCTGGGCCTGATGGAACTGAAAAGTGATGACCAGGAGCCGTCAGAGCTGAACATCGAGCCCTGCTACCTCTCCTCAAGTCCCAGAGCAACCCGCCAAGCCTTCCACTATGGCGGCATCGCCAACAGCAGGCAGCACTACACAGACCTCCCAGACTCCCTTTCTGAGAGGTATGGCAAGCGAAGAACCCTTAAGTAACCTCAAGGTCAAGTCTTTTCAAAAGCTCACTCTGCACATGTTTCAAAGGTTTCTTTGTGTCTGCACGCATGACTAAATGCACCTACCACCTCCCAGGTCCCACTTCTCCTTGTCCCTGAAGACCCGCTCATCCTTTGGCCTCATCTTTTATTTATCTGATGGCCAAGAGGACAACTTTATGGCTCTCTTCCTGGCCCACGGGAAGCTCGTATACACCTTCAACGTAGCAGACCAAAGAGTCAAAATCAAGAGCGAGGAGAAATACAATGACGGTGCATGGCACGATGTAAGTTCTGCGCATCAGATGTGTGCATGTTTGGATGCGTGTTTAAATATGTGTCAACTTTCTACAGTGACAATCTCCTCTCTTCTACCGCTGAAGGTTATTTTTATCCGTGATGGGAGTATGGGGCGGTTAATAATTGATGGGCTCACAGTGCTGGAAGACAGAGCTCAGGGAGGCAACGTCTCCTGGCATGTCAGCAGTCCCATCTATGTCGGAGGAGTTCCTCCAGAGAGAGCCCAAAAGAATATTCAGGTATGGGTTAAAGTTTATGTGGAAGGGATTTAACATTAAAAACATACACAGCACGGGTCTTTTTGAACATATGAATATTCTATCAAGGTCTGTAGCTCTGAATAAAACAGTAGCCTCTTACACATCTCTGTAATTTATAACCCTCTGGTGTCTTCCAAAACAAATCCTTTCATACCAGCAGACATCCAGCTCTGCTCAGTTTGGACTGCTGTTCCCACAGACAGCAGGAAACCACCATTGTGACCCCCCTCCCCTTAGAACTCAACAGGAAGGCATCCTCTGATTTTTTTCATTGATGGCTAAATGCTTGTGTTGTTTTATGCTGGACAGGTACAGTTGGTTAATCAAAGCTTTTTCCCAGAAAACAGTTTATGAGAGCGATGAGAGGGCACCGTACAGCCATATCTATCTAAAGTTATCTAACTTTAGCTAACGTTGGCCACCCATAAGCTACTGGCCATTACCACACCAATTTTACATCACTTAATCTACCTTGATGTGTTTATTAAAGCTTCTGTTGTGCGTTTGCATGCGTGCACTTTCAGAGAAACTCTGCATACAGCTTCACCGGCTGTCTGAAGAACCTTCAGCTGGACGGGCAGTGGCTGTCCTCCATGGCAGAGACTTTCGGGGTCACTCCATGCTTCGAGGGACTCTCTGAGGCGGGAACATACTTCTCAGAGGAAGGAGGATATGTCATGCTGGGTACATTTCTAACAGTAGAAACAAAAGACACAGGCTTGTTTTTCCTCCACCTTCAAACTTGAAACTAAAGAATTCTACATTTTGTATAAATCCAAAGTGTTCATTTTGTACAATCTGTATTCCCATATGTAACACCACGTATAATTGGCAGGATCTGCAACTCTTTGGGAGCTGAACATCTGTTATATTACATGGCTCATTAGATTTCCTTTTGGAAAACTCACAAGCCCCTCTGGTCTTTCACCATCCCGTGTGCATGAAGGGAGTTTGGTTGGGTGAGGGAACATGATACCCTCAGTGCAGCTGTGGTGAAATTGTGTCTCTGGCCTCACGGAACTTGGGAACTGAGCTGCAGCTGTTGAATGAGTCGAGTAATTTCACACATGCACGCACCCCCAGAGAAACATGGCTGATTGATGCAGCAAAAAGGTGAGGTCCAGAGTGGAAAAGGTACCCAGAACTCACTTCATCTTCCTGTCTGTGTTTCTTTCCCTCAGATGAAACTTTCAACCTAGGGCTAAGGTTTGAGTTAGTGATGGAGGTGCGCCCCCGTGTGGCATCTGGGGTGCTATTGCATGTGCGCACAGCACAGGGCTACTTCACTATATACATTCACCAAGGAACAGTAAGTCATTGGTACAGTACCCAGAAATACACACAAAATGCATCATCTGTTCAAAAGTATGGATACAGTATTGGTGTGTGTTTCCAGGTGGTGGCTCTTGTGAACGATGGGTCTCATGAGTTCTTCACAAAGGTGTCACCGCGACCGGGTCTGTGCGCTGGCAACTGGCACAGAATCACTGGTGAGGACTTCTCAATTAACACTCTGGTAACACACTGGTTTCCGACTGGAAGGAGCAGAGTTAGAAGCTTCACCTACCTTGTAGCTGTTGTTGGCAAACATGGAGGAACAGATACAGACATACAAGCCCGAACTGAGAAGGCTAAAACAGTTTTTGTTGAACTATGAAATATGAAATATGCCAAAACACCAAACTCTAGATATTCAGTGTTAAATCACTGCTGCTGTACGGTTCAGAAACATGGAGAATAAATAAAAACATCCACCAACAAATCCATACATTTGTCAACACGTGCCTAAGAAACCGTCTTGAAGATACACCATCAGAAATGAAGATCTGTGGGAGAAAACAAACCAAGAGAAAGTTGGGGTGGGGTTGGACTGGACACATCCTACCGAAGGTGATGGAGAGGAGCTGTGGATGGCCTGTGCTCCATTGGGAGAGAAAGGGTTTAGGTCAAGGTCAGGTCTTAACTTTGTAAGTTAAGTGGCCCTTGCTCTTTCTTGGATCACTTCATCTCTCACACCATTTATGTCACTGTGAGTTGAAGTGTGTAATGCAGAAAAAAACAGTGGTGGACTAAGACATTTACTCAAATACTGTAGTTGAGTACAGCTTTGAGGTACTTGTACTTAAAAAACTTAAAAAAAAAAAAAAAAAAGTATTGTCACTAAATTGCATAACAAACTTATAAAATATGATGCTGCTTGATCTTAGTGATCCGGGATGCCAATGTGGTCCAGCTGGATGTGGACTCTGAGGTCAATCATGTGGTGGGACCTCTGAACCCCAGCTCCACAGACGCCAGGAAGCCAGTGTTCGTCGGGGGTGCTCCAGGTGAGCCAGGAACACACTTCTGATTTTCTGCTGTTATACTAACATTACACCTTTCTAACCATGTGATGCACTCTTCCTACTCTCAGATCTTTTCCTCCCAGAGAGCATCGCCACCAGGAAGGCCTACGTGGGCTGTATGAGGAACCTGACCATCAATAACAGCCAAGTGAGCTTCAGCAAAGCTGTTCTGGTCAGCGGAGCAGTCAGCGTTGGGACCTGTCCAGCGGCGTAACACTTCGGTCCACGCCATCGCTATCCCCAATACAGCACTGACCAAACACATTAAAAACTCTCTTTGTGTAAAACATAACCATTAAGAGAAGTATTGTCACTGTTCTTTTCGCTCTTTGTCAGATGTTTGTCCTTGTTTCTGTCATTTCTTGTTCATTGTTTTATATGAAAATGTCTCATGCCAAGAATATGACCAAATTGCCCAAATTAACATTCAGCAGAAAAGAAACCCATCACTTATATGAGAATGTGAAGAGATTCCATCCTGAGGAACCTACAGTGTGTCCGTGATATAGACGTCAATTATTTCTTCAATTCTTTATAATCTCAATGGCACATTTTTTTTTTGTACAAGCTCGTGTTCAAGACTTTCCTTTTTGTACTGTTTTATTTCTGATAAATAAAAGATATTTCACATCCAAGTAAGCTTGTTTTTTTTTTTCTTTTCTTATTTATCTTCTGATAAACTGATGCTGAATTTTCATTTGTGAATTGTGAGGAGTGACACCTAAATTGAGCTGATACCTGGTGAAACTACCTGGAAAATTACTTATTCAAGTGGTTCATTTTATTCCTGTTGTAAAATCTATATGCAACTTATATTGTTATTTGTTCTTCATTTCTGTCTGTTGTTATAAACTGCTACTTGACATAAATGTGGAAACACCGCTCTCGTATTATGGAGGATGAGGGAAACAAGTGAAAAGTTGAGAACCGTGGAAGTAATCTGGTGCTTTTTTGTGTATTTTCACACTCATTCATTCATTTGTTGTTGTTTTTTATCATTGTCATGTCATATCTCAGACTTATTTGTACAAATAAAGAGGTGAGATAAGTAGGCACGTAAAACGATGATGAATATTAGTTGGGAACTAGCTCCTGGAGCGGCAGGATATGCTTTTTTCCCCCCCTACGTTCTACATGCGCCGTTTCCATGGTAACGCGTCATCAGCACTCGACCAAACACAGCGGAGGCGCGAGTCGACAGACGCGTTCAAAAGTACTTTCAAAAACTCTTTTTAATGGACAAATGTTAACATTAAGTTTGACTTAGGTCCGCGTTATAAACGGGTCTGCGTGTTGCTGCCGCCATGACGCAGTCAGTTGTTGTCCAAGGTGAGTAAAAACTCGAACTAGATCGTAGCTAGAGTTAACGTTAGTATCCAGAAACGAGCTAACAGCTAACGTTAGCATTAGCTGTCTCTTGCTGTGACGCGATGTTGTTGGTAACGTTAGCTCCGCTGTTATGTGAACGTTCATAACTTAAACACGGCTTCTCAGCTTGATTTACCAACAGGATTGCCCTGTGTTGACCTATGTAAGTTAACTAAACTTTTAATTCGTGTTCTTCAGTCGGACAGTGTGGCAACCAGGTGGGCTGCAGGTTTTGGGACCTTGCTCTGCGAGAACATGCGCACGTCAATAAAGTAAGTGCTGCTACACACAATGCAGCAAAGGCACTGTAAGTGTAAGTAAGTGTTACAGTCATTAACGAGGTCAAACACGATCCCACGGACAGCAACGTTACACTTTCCTCTTGCATTACGTTGTATTTAAGGCTGTACTTTTGAAAGGACGTTGAGATATGAGATTCACATCAGCTGATCTCACTCATGTTCACTCCCACACACACACACACACACCTTCCCTGCCAGGATCAAAACTTAAATTGGCAATGTGATGATGATGTTTCAGACTGTGAGAAAATGCCATTTGAACATGTCACCTTGGGCCTCTGGGAAATTGTGTTGAGCAATCAAACAATTAATCTGTTAATTAAAAACAGTAGTTGCAGCCCTTTAAGACTCACATTATTGCACATGTATTTACAAATGAATGAATGAATTTGAAAATGAAACCTATTTAAATAAACCTAACTCATCTTACAAAAACAGACAGTTTTATCACCTACCGTGACTTCTAAGGACATCCCTTATATCCTGTGTTTTTCCTTTATTCAGAAAGGATTGTATGATGAGGCCCTCAGTAGCTTTTTCCGAAATGTGGACTCAAGGTAATCGCACATGCTTTCATCCAGTAACTGCTACCTGGGCTGAGACATGAGACATCCATACTGTGGTCAAAATACGGTCCTTGCTGTCTCTTTCCAGGAAAAGTGATTGGGGAGCCTGCGTCGGTGGGAGAATCCAACATCTGAAGGCCAGAGTAAGTTCTGCCCAGAAAACAGCTTGAGAGAACATTTTTCATCTTCTGGTCTTCACAGGGGTAACAGCTTATTATAGAGTCCGGGTCAAGGTCAGGGTTGGATTCTGAGTAACATAAGGCTTGGCATCCATTGGTTAAGGTTACAAAGAGGACTTATGGACTGATGTCAGGGGGTCAAAGGCATGTGCTCAGCGTATAATAGCAGCGAAATATATGTGCTGGCCTCATACTCGCATATTTGAATCCACAGGCGGTGCTGGTGGACATGGAGGAGGGTGTGGTCAATGAGATCCTGCAGGGCCCGTTGAGAGAAGTGTTCGACAGCACTCAGCTCCTCACGGACGTCTCAGGTTCAGGCAACAACTGGTGAGAGACAGACTAGCCACAGGATGTCGACTCAAAAGCTCACGTGGCCGGTCGCAACTGTTGAAAACCGTCATTTTTAACAGGCTTTGAATGTGAATGAGTGTAAACAATCACAATCATCATACCCAGTTGTAATGGTGTGGTGTTCAGGGATTGAGTCAATGAAATTGGATTGCCAGTTATTTTCTCTAAGCGCTAAATTATTATTTTTTCCTTGGCTGGAAGAATTAAAACACATTATCTTATACAGCCACCACATTTAAAATACCCCAGAATATAACAGAGCAGAAGATCACAAAAGATCACTAGAGGCTTAGTGGTCTCTCAGCAATCAAGTCTTGTTTTTTTCCACTTTGCCGTTTCTCAAGCCTACATAGTATAATTTGGGGGAAAGGTCAGTAGTGCTTCTTGACGGGGATGGTGTGAATATTCCCTCTAGGCTTAAGTCTGACAGCCATTATAAAACGAAACAATGCGTCTTTGCAATGACATGCTTGTCAAGTAGAATTCTTGTTGTCAGACACTGGGAGTGGATTTTCCAGCGTATTAAAGGGAAGCTCACATGAGACAGGGAGATGTGTGAGTTATGTTAGAGCTTAACATTACAGCAGCATATAGATTTCCCCCTAAACAAAAGCCTTGTTCGGCTTCTTATTCTGAAGTTCATGTGCAGAGAAGACCGCCTTTTATATTCTTACGATAATCTCCTGTTTTTTCTCTGTGCTGCCAACCGCTGAGTTTGTAAGCGCGAGTCCTAACAAACTAATACAAAGTTAGTAATTCTGTTGCACACTCTTTTTATGTATATTTTTAGAGTTAAGTATTCACTAAGAAACATCTTTAGAAATATCTTTGTATCCTTGGGCAAGTCAATCCTTGTGGAAAATCATGCACATACCAACTCAAAGAGTGTGAAAAATGCAATTTTTGTAGTTTCTACTTATTCACAGAGCTTTTCTCTTGCAGGCTGCATCGTTACAGCAACATTTACATTTGTTTCTGTTCGTTTGTCATGTTGAAATGTTTAGTTTCATGTTGTGCCAATACCCCATATTTGATTTTTTTTCCACCACTTGTAAAGTTTGCAAAATGATAAATATATTTTCAGCTTTATTGCCAAGTAGGCTTTCACGTACAAGGAATTTGCCTTGGTATATTGGTGCATAACAATAAACATAATAATAAGAAAATATAAAGAAAGATAAAGCAAGTGCTCCAAGTCAAGAAGCATAAAATATTTTAAAAAAAATAATAAAAAACATGTAAAGGCTGTACAGTTTTGTGCACGGATGGGAAACGCAAATCTTCACAGTATTAAGTATAAAGAATGTTTGCAATGTGCAAGATATATATATATATATATATATATATAAGAGTATTGTTTTGCTCATTAGGCCTTCATTAATATGCTGCTTCTTCTCCAGGGCAGTTGGACACATGACGTACGGCTCAGCCTACAGGGAGCAGATAGTGGATAAACTGAGAAAGGCAGCAGAGCACTGTGACTGTCTGCAGTGCTTCTTTCTCATTCACTCTATGGGAGGAGGTAAGGACAGTTAGATCGCATTGATGCTTGAAGAGGGTCCCTGAGGACAGTTTGCCTCTATAAATGACTATTGTGTGTGGATGCTTTTCCTATCATGTGTATCATATCAACAGGTTGGTGATCACTGCTCTTTAGATGTTGGTGTGTTAGTGATACACGATGCTGCTGATCCTGAGCATTTGGAAATTTTACAAATACTAGACAATATAATATGTATACTTGCCCAAGAAATTTGGTTTCTTTGTGGGAAATTCAGCCTGAAAAATCAAGTTTCGACAATCTTCCACACTAATTATGCAAACCAGGTTTCTGGTTTAGTTGACATTGAAAATAATAAAGTTACAGAGGAGAGAACATGCATTGATTCTTGAATTTGAGGTACGGGCTCTGGCCTGGGGACCAGGGTCCTGAGCCTGCTGGAGGAGGAGTTCCCTGAGGTGTGTCGAATTGTCACCTCCATCTATCCGTCTGTGGAGGATGATGTCATCACCTCTCCCTACAACAGCGTTCTGGCCATGAGAGAGCTCACAGAGCACGCCGACTGTGTCCTGCCTGTTGAAAACCAGGTTTGTGCTTTTGTGATTGTTTAAAGTTTCTCTCCCTCTTTCTGCAAACATCTCTGCAGCATGTACAAACTGAAATCACCAATTTTAACGTCTCTCTGTTCTCCCCCACTCCTCCTCAAGTCGTTGGTCGACATTGTGGACAAGATTAAACATATGTCTCATGGCGGAAAGCCAGGATCGGTGATCAAGAGAGACAGCGCCATCATCTCTGGGCAGGGCGGGCTCAGTGGGGCAGAGAAGCCTTTTGATGCCATGAATAACATTGTGGCTAATCTGTTGCTCAATATTACCAGGTATAGTATCTGTTTGCTCATATACAGTAAACCCCTGTCTGCTTAGGGAAAGGGGCCTGTCTTTATTTTACCACGAGACATGCTCCCATGGGTTTTTTTTTTTTAAATCCGTGAACTACAGTCAAAATCTTTTTATTATTAAGCCTTTTTATGCAGACATTTATTTAAAAAAACGTACCTAATGGAACCATGAATGATGTTCTGGTGCTAGGGCCATTAAAATACAAAAGTATTTATAATACTACTTATATATACTTTTATGTCAGTGAGTGCTCCTAATCCCCTGACTTTTTCCATCCAAAGCTCAAGCTTCATACTCCACCGGGTTCACCAACAAGAGCTAATTAATAATATTTGTTGTTGGGTGATCACCCCTCTAATCCACATGTTTCTGGTGTGGCTGAAATGTTTGTTTATTAGAAGAACGCAAACTGTTGAGAGGTAAAAACTCACCCTCAAACGGATGGCTTAATGGAATTTTTGAGTACCTACTCCTGTTTTTAAGTAATACACTTAAGAGCCAGAAAAAGATCTGTTGACCGTTTTCATCATCAAACCACTCAGTGAGCCCACGTGTCCTGTATGGAAGCATCTGGGTTTACTACGTGTATGTTTTCTTTAATTTTATCTGTAGTTTCCAGCGAGAAGTGAGTGAAGTTTGAGCATATATGAAGCATTTTTTCCACTAGTTATTACTAATGAATTGAGCATTACGTTGTTATAAAGCCAGCATCTCATTATGAAAAGGCCTGTTATCATGTTGCTTATGTGTCACCTTGAGTTTCCTTTGTTGCAGCTCAGCTCGTTTCGAGGGATCTCTCAACATGGATCTGAATGAGATCGCCATGAATCTGGTCCCCTTCCCTCATTTGCACTACCTGGTGCCCAGCCTCACCCCTCTCTACACGTTGGCAGATGTCAGTGTCCCCACCAGAAGGTCTGCTGTCTGGCTGTCACTGCCGCTATTTTAACCTCACAGTTGTTTTGACTCCTGCTGAGCTCGGGGTATTGAGCTCATGTGAACTCCCATCGTCCCCTCTACACGTGCCTCGTGTTGACTGTAGTGGGGAATGAGGACGCATGACCTCACTGATTACAAGTGTGTAGAGTTTATTTACGCTCTTACTTTAAACTGTCTTTGAAACATGATGATGAAACATTACTGGTTACGCACAGGGCTGGATGATATGGTTAAAACTAGTGTCACAATACAAATAAGAATATTGTTTTGACAAATGTTATATGATCTATTATCAGTATCATCATTTAAACAAGAGGCATAAAGGTGCCTTTCATTTTATCGAGTGGGATGGTGGCTACTTCAAGTTCAGTTCTGCACACCATTTGAAAGACACCATTTGATCCACCTATCCCCCCACCACCACCACCCCAACCAACAACTGCCATGAAAGTGGCCTTGTGTGAGCCATGCAGATCTCATCTGCCCCAGAGGAGTTGCTCATCGGTCAAAAGGAGTTGTGGTTGTACTGGGCAAACTCCCAGATGTGAATGTATGTGCCTGTATGAATGCAGAGCAGGGTGTTGCTTAAAAATATCCTGCCTGCTTAGCAGAACTTGCCTGGATAAATAAAGGCACAAAAATTCTCCAAACATTAGCCCCTTGGCCCCCCAGTCTAACTCAACTGTACCTGAATTTCAGTTACTGTAGCCAGTAAACGGAGACATTATGTGAACAAGCAAGCCACAAAGGCTGCTGTCTGTCAGGATGCAAATGGAAATGTAAGATCTGGAAGAATTTGTTGCACTGAGCATTTCTTTAACTGTGCCCTCTAGACTGGATCAGATGTTCAGCGATGCCTTCAGCAAAGACCACCAGCTAATCCGAGCCGACCCGAAGCACAGCCTCTACCTGGCCTGCGCCCTCATGGTCAGGGGCAACGTGCAGGTGTCCGACCTCCGCAGGAACATCGAGAGGTCAGAGCGTCATCCTCCCACTCCGTCTCCTTCTGCATTAAAACACCCGACAAGTCAGTACCCCCACACAAATAGGCCCAACGATGACCTTCACACTCCCTCTCCCAAATAGTACCCCCATTCAGCACCGACAGCAATGATTCATGACTGGTCCATTCAGCACCCTCCTCTCCTCTGCTCTCCCTTCACCGCTCTCCCTGCAGGCCTTGTTTTTCGTGTGGCACGTTGTCAAGAGAAACTGAAACAGAAGCTGCTGTGAGAGCACATATTTGTGCGTGACCACGGTGTAAAAGAGGAGGGAGGGAGGGAGGAGGAGGGAAAGTGCAGAAATATTGCCCTCCAAAAGACTCTCACTTAATCACTGGACATGTATTGCAGCATATGATGCAGTTATGTTATGTCTCTTTTTCATTCAGAAAAATGAAAACAGTAGGTGATGACGCCAACAAATTTATTAAGAGATGAATCATTTGCCATTTATCAAGCAAAAATGCCAAACATGGTTCCAGCTGCTCAAATGTGAAGAAGAATGTGAACTGAATATCTTTGAGTTTTGGACAGCTGGTTGGACCAAACAAGACATCTGAAGACCTCACCTTGGAATCTGGGAAACTGTGATGGATGTTTTTTCTATATATCCTGGCATTTTATTCACCTAATAATTAATTGGTTAACTGAATCAAATGAGCAACAGATGAATCAATAATGAAAATAATCGTTATAATGTTAAACATTATTTTCTACAAATTCCTCCGAGGTACAAGATAGCAAATAACAGTTTTAAGTGTAATTAAGACTCTTGCAGATCTTTCCATTAATGAAATGTAAAATCTCCTCTTATCTGACCTTTGGACTTCCTGCAACACTTTTCTTGCATTTGATATGTTATTTTCTCCCTGCGCTAGACTGAAGCCTTTGCTGCCCTTTGTCTCGTGGAACCAGGAAGGCTGGAAGACGGGCCTGTGTTCAGTGCCTCCTGTGGGTCACTCCCACTCCCTGTTAGCCCTGGCCAACAACACCTGTGTGAAGCCCACGTTCATGGAGCTGAGAGAACGCTTTACCAAGCTCTACAGGAAGAAGGTGCATTTTAAGTAATTTCATGTTGTTAGACCATTAGAAGATTCAAAGGAATGTATCATTTTCTGGATAAACTGTTTATTTATTAATTTTTATGTAATTTATTAGTTCGTTCATATGCATCTATGAACTGTATGTATGAAATCAATGAAGTTGTCATTAGTTGTAGCCCTAGTGGAGGCATGATACTGAGAACAATAGCTCTTCTGTCTTTCTGTAGTATGTATATTTTACAGTTCAATCTTACAATCTTTATTTTGATTCATTCTATACTTGAACTTTAACATTGGGGAATTATTACACTTGTTCGGCATCAACACCAATACTAATGACACTACCTTCATGGTGGATATACAAATTAAAGTTGTGGTTGGGTCATATTCTTGGCATTTGTACTGCCACTTGTCCAAAACAGACTACATGCCAAAAGTAATATTGTTTGCTTGCTAAAAACTTTTGGGTTTTTTTCTTTCCATATGTATCACCACATGCTTTCTTTAAAGGTACTATATGTAACTATTTACAGGTATTAATTCATTCATTTCTGTTGCCAACGTGTGATCAGAGTGTAAGCCTGTGGACTGACTTCTATGTAAAGGGCTGGAGACCAACGCCAGATCCATGCAGCGTTGCTAAGTTCCAGCCACCTGGCTAACCTTAGCGTGGTTGCTCGCGGACGTTATCGATAACAAAATACTATCTGAGTGGATCTGTTAGTTGGCTAGCTTGCCAACATGAACCATGATACTAACTGATGCGTTATGACAAACAGCGTTTATTTTAGCCAACAATAAATTATGTAACGGTACAAAACAAACGTATATATAACTACCGATGACGTTCTACTAGCCAAGAGAGATGCAAAGCAGGAGCGGACAGCTAGCCAACTGTCACCTTAGCTCAGGTGAGGTTAGCCAGCGAGCTGTAACTTAGCTGCGCAGCAACAGTACTTCTGTTTAGATCCAGACTTTATGGCTTAACGGCACATTGTGCTCCGTCTCTGTGTTTCTGAAGGCTCACTTACACCACTACCTGCATGTAGAGGGGATGGAACAGAGCTGCTTCTCAGAGGCCATCAACTCTCTCAGCTCACTGATTGAAGAGTACCACCATCTGGATGCCACCAAGGGGACACTCATGCCTGACGCACCCAGACTCTGCATCGCCAGATGAAGGTCCCCTCTGTTGTAAATCTGTTTCTGTGTCTGTGTTGTATACTAATGATTATTTTTTCAAAAATGACTTCACACAACCAAATCTTTTGTATATACCTTTTATAAGTTATATAACAATATTAATGTTAATTTATTGACCTGGTAAAATGTTTTCCCTGTCTGAAACAATAAGCAGGAACAACATGTAAAAAGAAGTACTATGTACTATGACCTGATTTGCCATCTCTAGGCTCCCTGATCGTAGTATTATGAGGTACTGTTAGTGAGTTGGCATCTGCTGTTACAGCTACTGCACTGGCCACATTTTTTGTTGTTATTGCACGTACATGTCCTGAAGACAGGGTTCATAAAAAGCTTTTATCTTAACAAACAACATATTTCTTTGTTCATTTAATAATCCCAGCCATTCTTCTTTATGAAATGAGGTTTTGCAGTTTCAGTTTGAGGTTTTGTCTTTTTTTTCTTTTTTTTTAGCATATCACCACTGCTGAGAAGAACTTAAAAACCAAAGTATGCGTATGTTTCAGTCCTTAGTCTGCCACAGCAGGCCTTGTATCCTGTGTCTGTGTCTCTGGACTTCTTGGATGGATCCTTTAGAGTAACCGCAGGTCAGCAAACATGTCACCTGGATCATTGCACTTCCTCTGGCACACGCAGGACATTATCCACTGCATCTTCCACTGTATATTGGAGCCTCCCTTGCATGTGAAGTTGACCTTGATCATGCGTGACTTGTTGGGGACACAGCAGCGCTTGTCTGTGCAGACGCCGCAGTACGTGGGCTTAAACTTCTTGGTACTGGTGCAGCCCGAGAGTGTCAGCTTCTCCGCTTTCTTCGCCTGGAATTTAGGCCGGCATGTTTTTCCCTTTGCCACCTATGATGGGAAAACTATGAGTTTATTATTTATATAAAACTATGCCAATACTTGAATAGAATCTGACTAACCTTAACACTCTTTATCACGCTCTTCTCACACGGTCGCAGCAGACACAGGCGTCGGTCCTTCCTCATCTCGCATTTGCTGTTGTCGTTGTTGACGCGCACAGAGATGCCCAGGCCGCAGGTTTTGGAGCAGGTGCTCCAGGGGGTGGTCTGGATCAGACAGTTCTTCTTCCAGGCTAAAGGAGGATCCCTGTAAGCTTTCAGTATTACAGTTAAAGGGCACTGTGTCAACAACACCCTACACAAAAAAACAACTAGTCTGTGTAATAATAAATAAAAACAATGTGCTCTGTTTTTCGACAGTGACAAATCGAATTAGTGTTTCCCTGAATCAGACACATCATGAGATAGATATGTTTCATGCCAAGCGGCAAAATAAACTACACAGATACATCAACGTGGAATCTTTGGTGCTTTTAATAAAAAGCGAGTTGTCCCTCCTCCTGTTTATAACTAGAACCATCTATCTTTCTGTTTTCCTGTCTAACCACAGGCCCCCCCCCGATCCAGCTTACTTGGACAGCAATTAGCATTCCAGGCCAGACAGGCTTGCCCTTCTCCACAGGTTTACTCTACAAACACACACCTGACATGTAGGTGGTGTCCTGCTGGTGCTTCTTTGAGCTCTGGCCGCTGCGAAGGCCCGCCGGCCTGTTGCCCATCAGCGGGGCAGGGCCTAAGAGACTGGCAGGCTTCTGGATGAAAGCAGGGGTACAGCCGATGGCTCCGGCAATACACGTGCACTTGTAGAGGGGGCTGGGCTGGAAAGCTTCTCCGTTCTCATAGTGGGCCCCATTCAGGTCACAGCCCACTGCCATCATGTCTGAAAGAATGAGGGAAACATGTCAAGGCTCTGGTACTCACTAATGCAGCCAGCGTACCTCTCTTGATGATGTTGAATCTTAAAAGCTGCGTAAGACTTTTACATAAATAAATGTCATCTTTGTGTGATGGTCCAAGGACTTATATAAATATTCAGAATGGTGACTCAAAAATAATAACGTCGTAATTGCCATGTTGCAGTTGTTAGTCCAGACGATTAAAGATATTCAAAATAGCATTCAGCAGTTCATTATGAGCATGACAATTCAAATGCACAAGATTTTAATCAAATCTGGCTTTAATCTCTTTACAAAAATAAATTCTTGCAATAAAAGTAAAAAAAGAAAAGTTGGGAAATGTATACATTGTTATGTAATATACTTTCGACAGTATTTTTTAATAATGCTGTTGTTTCACAGCCCAGTACGCAATCCGTGTGGTTAAACACGTAAGATGGAAGCAAATAGACTTTAAATATGCGTCAGGTACGTGCGTGAAATGTGAGCTGTTATGTGGGTAGTGTAGGTGGCTTAATTGATTAGAATTAAAGTGTATCTCTGCCATCAGATTCTTGTTAAATGGTGGACCAAAAAACACACCTGAAACCAAGAATCTATTAAGGAGAACTGGATACCGTGTTCAAAGATGGCGCCCCATTCGTTCCTATGAAAGTTACTCTGCCTGAATGGTACAACGTAGTTTCATCATTCAGCTCAGACTTCCAAATGTTATTGGAGCGACCTTAAAGTAAAGTAAATGGTGTCTTCTAATTATTGAGATAGAGATGATGCACATAATCAACCTTTAGAGGAATGTAGCAGACCATTATTAAAGGATCGCCTCTAAGGGAGTAAGAACACGGGTAGAGCCACTCACATGCACACACTCCAACCTCGTATCTCGGCTGGTCGGCTGAGAAGTCGCAGTACATGCTCTTGTGCGGGTCACACACGTCCCTCTCGTTGCACGGCTCTCCGATCTGCCTGGCGCAGCTCTTGCAGCAGCCACACCCGTCCAGGACAGAGCTCACCCCCGGGGCGCAATGAGGTCTTTCCCGACACTTGCAGGGCCACTGGCAGAACTGCCGCCTCTCGGCCGCGGCCCGTCCATCTCGAGGAGCCAGCTGCCCATTGTTCTGAGCCCTGCTGAAGCACTGGGTGAGGAGGAGGAGGACAGAGATCCATTTTGAATGTCCTTTTGCAGTTCATTTTAGCTCACCATTTTATACTGGAGCTGTGGGGTTTTGAATTCAGACTTGCAGAGCTGGTGTTCCTTATGTAGCAAGCAAACAATTGACAACAGTTACACGTTTGTCTACATCTATGTATGGTCCATTTGTCTTCTGTTTGTCCATTCAACACTTGGGAAATCTTATCAAGCCTGCACCGACTCCAAACACTAAATCATTATCAGGAGGTAGTTGGGATCAAGCATGCCAACCCTGACCCGTTCTACCTCCTGAGCCACAGCTACCCCAGACCAAGATGTAGGTATACGACCGGGTATCTGAAAGACTCACTTCCTCTAGTGCCACCCTCAGGCCAAAATGTGAAGCTTGCACATAATATATCTCATAATATAACAGACAGTTAGAAATTGGATGAGCTCATTCATGCTCCCAAGGGGATACACAACTTAGATTTTGGTGACCCCCATGACCTTACCTTTAGTGCCCCCCTTGGGGAAAAGCCCTTAGCCCCACTATGCATCAGTATGTTCATTCCAACTAAAACTTTCATATTGTTGGCAGTTGGATTCTTGTGTAGCCCACTGACACCAGCACATATCACAGGAAATGGTGCAAATTGGTCTGATTCAATAGTAAAAAAAGTAAATAATCCCATCCGTCTTTCTGATGGACAGCTTGACTTGGTCGGTCAGAGCATGCCGAGTATGAGGTGCTTTTGTTTGAAATGCAGAAACCCTAATGGGGCACCACAGGATAATAAATTGCCTTCTCATACGTAGTTTTGCACTTCATTGAAGTGCTATTTATTCGCCATGGTCAATATTTTGTGCCAAATATTATTTGGCCCAGCTTGATGGAGAGGGATTGAAACAGGAGAGAGAATGCTCTTAAAAGTTGTAGTCTGTTTGTAGACTGACAAAAACAACCAGCCCCCTCATATCCTAATCTCTGCGATGGTTGCCAAAAGGCGATATCAGATTGCCAGATTTCATTCTCTATAATTTCTCTAACTTAATTTAAGAGCTTTGTATAGATGACAGATACCAAAAGGTAAACTTTTATTAATTAACAATTAATGTATCTGTGCGCTAAAGCTAAAAACACATCAATGAGCCACACTGTTGCACTGGATGACATGTTCCTGCATTACCATGAACACATACACCGTCCTGCTGCCCCCAAATACACCCTAGAACACTGTGGATGAATCCACCGCTGAAAATAGTCCCCTATAAATGCACTATTTCCTCCTGTTTGAGTAATGTGCACGAGAAGGTACTGTGCCCAGCTGTTTTAGGAATAACTGACCCTTTTCTAAGTAAAACTACATTTGTGAAGACCTTTTTAAAAGATGAAAGTCTTCAGTAGGAGCCTCTTGGGTGAGAGTCACAGACAGGGTGGGGAAGTGGAAGAGTTTTGTAATATTGTAATACAGTGTTGGTTTTGGTCTTTTCATGCGATTTGTTAACAACAAAAATATCCACTATATCTTTATCCTTGAAACAAGCATTAACTAAAGAAAAAAGCTGTATCATAACATTGACATATTATCTGCTGATAGCTGATATAGCTAACTTGTTAGCAAACAATTCTTAAATATTGATTTGTACAGCTTTAAGGGCATGTTTGCAATCAAAACAGCATCAAATTTAAAGGAATAGTTTGACATTTTGCTGCAAAGTTGACTTACTGTTGAATTTGTCTCCTTGTATACTTATATACATACATATACGTACAAATACAGTAAGAAGGCATTTACAATTTAAATAAATGTTGAAGTGAAAACTGCAGGTAGATCAGAGTGGTGACAGCCTAACGGCTTATAAATATTCTCGTGTTCAATCCTGTAAAACTAATATTTTTGCTTTGCTTTGCCTGGTATTTACTATGATGCAATCTTCGCATGGTGCCACTTGTGCTGCAGCTCTCCCGACTGCTCAGCGGGTCACTGAGGGTTATGCCAAAAATCTGAAGCCCGTCTGCCAGGTTTACTGAATGAGCTCATTTCATGGTGTGAAAATGAGTCCACGGGAGCTTCAAATATAAAGAGCTCAGACTTTTTTCCTGCAAGAAAGACTAACCTTATCTTTAACAAGACTAGAGTAGTTTATTTATTATTTCTGCAAGTCAGTTTTAAATAGCCGGTACTCTTCTACTGAGAGCATCTCAGTTGTGTATTTCCCTGTTGCTCCATATATATGGCAGGTGTTGAGTGCCTCCAAGTGTTGTGCTATCAGAAGCCCCAGTCTGTCTGTAGTGTTAAAACAGCAAAAGATAATTCTCTTCTTACCTGTTGAGCAAGGATGAGCAGGAGGGAACGGCAGAGAAGTGATAGCATCTCTTAAGTGAGAAGGTTTGTGCGAGCTCCGGGAGGATGCAGGGGGACGAGGGAGCTGGAAGGTGGGATCTAGAGTGCAAGGCTGGCAGAGGGAGAGAGGAATGGTGGGGAAGGGGGAGAGATTGGGAGAAGCTGACCTGTTGGAGAAGGGGACAAAGCACCCCTCTGTCTCCTCTCCAAACACACCTTTCCCCGCCTTACTGATCCACAGGGGAAATATTTATCTTCATAACTGCTGGGCCGCTCCGAGGCCTTCAAGTCCCGCCCACTTGTTTATTCTTAGTCTGCGGACCTCGCTCACATTTATCTGGGTGCAACTGTAACAGTTCAATCTGTAAAACCGTGTGCGACAGGCTGCTGTAAAGCCCTCGCTAAAGTCCATTTTCAAGAAAACGCTGTCCAGTTCGTTCTTAAATGGACAGAAAAGTAGAATTCTTGTCAGTGAATGCGTTCACTGTAAGCTGTTTGTTTAATGCGGTGCCTAAGCTCTATGGTCCCGCTTAATGTGGACTGACATGTATTTGAGGTCACATTCCATTATTATTTACACTGAGTAAAGAGGTCCCTCTCAGAGCCAGCCCTCCTCCTCCTCCTCCTCCTCCTCCTCCTCCACCCACATAAAGGCAACACCCCTTTGAGAATTCACATGGACAGACCAGAATAAAACCTGCTTGTTTGTAATGATCCTATCACTGCTGACATGACTGGATTTTTGAGGCCGATACAGATATTTGAGAGAAATCTGATAACAAAAAAAATCGGCCGCTGTTGGAGCGACGTGGCTCTACAGATGGCCAGTCCGCCACTTTGGTCCAGACTGGAATATCTCTATGACTGCTGGATGGATTGCTATGAAGTTTTGCACAGACATTCATTGTCCCTCGAGGATGAATCATAGTGACTTTGGTGATCCCCTGACCTTTCCTCTAGTGCCACCAGCAGGTCATCCGGGGAAGTATCTTAACATCTGCTGGATGGACACTAATTTCTAATCAGAAAGGTTATGTTATGTCTCGGATTCTTACAGGCGGGAGACGAGCGTTGTGTTGTTTAGACTAGATAACTAAGAGGAGACGCACACAAGTCCATCTGTGACCTTGTTTCTTGAGGCGAACTTCTACTTTAAGCAAATCTCATGTAACCACTGTTGTGTGGGGTTTGGTTCCAGGCATTTGTGGTTTTGAGTGAAATGTCTTGACAACTGTTGGATGGACTGTCATGAAATTTGGTTCAGACGTTCATGTCCCCCGTCAGCATTAATTGCAGTAACTTTGCTGATCCCATAAATTTCATTACTAAAGAATTGTGACAAAGAGATGTGCTGAGCGGAACATTTTGCAGTGTGGTGGTTTCTAAATGACTTCAAACACATATCTTTGTCATTTGCGAACTGCAATTTCTTGTTACTTATATATATATATATATATATATATCTGTGATATCTTAATATCAGCCGGCCGATTTAACAATTTGCATTTCAAGGCATTGTAGCCAACAGTCTATCATGCGCGTCGAAACACCTGCACTTTTTGTTTTCTATGTAAAAGCCCACACACTGGGGGTGTCTTTACACACTTTAATTCCAGAAAAGCAGCAATTATATCCTCCTGAGACCCGGCCCATTCATTTATGTCCTTTATAATGGACATTTTGTTCACCTATATCTTTCTTAAGTATTTGGAGCCAAATAAGCCCTATAGTATTCTGTAGGGGACATCCTGGGCTTTCCAGTGATGTGTCATGTGATGGGTTTGCATGCTGGGAACTTTACTTTTTTCCTCTATCAAGATGGCTGCCATACCAACAACCACATTTTATGGAAAGAGGAGAGGCAAGTCAAATATTCTTTATCTATTGCTATTTTTACCATGATAATTATATATATTCTTGTTCATAAACATGTTAAGAACAATATTTTTACATCTGAAAACAGTTTCATTATTTCTGTTTTGAAATAACAGGCATTTAATGAATGTCAACTGTAGTGGACACCAGGACCATTTTAATGTATTTAATGACTGCACATTGTTGTATGAGAAAGAAGTGAAGCAGAGAGGATTCTATACCGGATAGTAGAGGGAGATTCAGATTTGGAGCTTTCAGATGAGGAAAAGGATGAGGAGGATGAGTATCAGCCTGTGATAGGTGAAGATGATGATGAAGAAGGAGAGGAAGAAGATGCAGGAGAATCTGATGAGAGTCAGAGGCAGAGAGGGAGCAGCAAAGTCGTTGTACTCTTTGGGCCACGACTAACTTGTATGTTTTATTTAGTTTCAGGCTAATGTATTACATTTTATGATCATGTTAGATTATTATTAAAATAAAAAATATATTTTAAAAAATTAAAATTGTAAGGTGTTTTTTTAGGCCCAAATAGATAGGAAATCACACAAAAACAGAAATCGTAAGACACTTTTTTCCCTTGGTTCTCAGGAGGATATCACAGTCACTCCCAGGCATCCCGCCTTGACAACTACTTCTGTCTATAAGTAATGTAAAAATTGAAGAAAGAGGCATATGGCTAAACTTTATGTTCCCACAGAGCTCCTCGGAAGTGTGTGACTGCGTGATGCAGCAGCAGATAAAATCTTCAGGTCTGTGCAGAGCGATGCGGAGACTTTAACCTTCCTCAGTATATACACGAAACAAATCAAAATGAATGCTTTGTTAACTGATGATGGTGAAATTAATACATTTTTTTTTCATTTTGGAATATTTCTGAGGTAACCCACAGACCGGCATCGAAAGGTAAATAAAGCGAGTTAATCCACTCTCTAGTATAAAACCTACTTTGTTCCCACTTGAAGGGTTCTCTAACTGAACAAGCTGTGAATTTATCGTGTTCACTGTAAACCTTTTCACTCGTCTGATGCTTTTTTTAAATTTTATTTTTATGGTGCCTTTGCACATCTCGCCAGGGGACAACAGATGACAGTTAGCCTTTTAAGCTTAATCTGGCTCGTTTGCAGTTGATCGTGAGTATTGTGATCAACAGAACAAGACCAGTAAATTAAATACAATGGTACATTTACATACAGGCACATGCAGTTTGCACCAGTGGACACATGAATTTCTCCTGGGATTTGTGGCAGGCGTGCATAAATTGAGCTATCTTTAAGAAACAGCCCCACAACGCAAGGTTTTATGGGTATGAGGAAATAGCCAGCCATTGTTCTCCATCTTTGGAGAACCTAGCATTGCTGACTTTCAGGAGGCCAAACCGCTCACCAGACAGAATGTCGTTAAATCAGCAGCAGGGAATTTAAAGAATGCTCAGTGGCATGTCCTAACAATGCCAATACACATCTGTTGTTAGACTTTGTTGTAGCTTTCAATGATTCAGTTGATGTGCAGACTCCTCATTAAACTAATTATCTTAAGAGTGAAGTGGATTAGAGTCCTTCCTGGAGAGAAAGCAAATAAGCATATTTCCCAAAATGTTATTGAATTAAATGTCCCCTCCCTCTGTGGTGGTTTTGTGTGAGGCTGGAGCCGGTTGACAGAGGACTAATTGTCTTTTCCTGTGCTTGAGGGCGGGTGTCCCACCTTTAAAGATAATTATGCTCTTTGTTTGATCTTACACTCTGCATCCTGCAAGGTTTGTTTGTCCAGCATTCCAGCTTTGTTTCCACTACCAGGGTGTAAGCTTCTCTCTCTTGAAACTAGAATTGATTTAAAGATGTTGCACTACAGTTTAGGATAGGAACTTGCCAATAATTCTAGATTATTGTTCACAAAGACAGTACAATTATTCCCCAACCAGAAAGCCTGGATGAATAGAAAGGTGTCACAGGAGAGTGTTCCCACCTGCTTCAAGGCAGCCGCCATGGTTCATGTCCCAAAAAGGTCTGCGGTGTCTAATCTAAACGACCACCACTCGTGAAGTGCTTTGAGAAACTGACAACATCCCAGCCAGCCTGGACCCTCACCAGTTTGCTTTCAGAGCCGACAGATCCACAGAGGATGTCGTCTCCGTCTTCACACACCTTGAAAATAGCAACACCTACATCAGAATGCTGTTTGTTGATTTCAGCTCGCAGCACTCTGGACAACTGCAACAGGATATTGGACATCCACACAAACAGACCAACACATTAGTCCCCAGGGCTGTGTGCTCAGCCCCCTCTCTGCTCAGCCAGATTACAAACAATGCAGAGAATTCCTATCGGGAGGGAATCAACAGTCTTGCAGAGAACAACCTACTGCTCAACGTTAGCAAGAACCAAGGAGCTGATCATTGATTTTACATCAGTGGAGCTGAGGTGGAGCAGGTGAACAGTTTCATAGTCATCACATATCTCCACGCTGGTAAAGAAAGCTCAGAAGCTCCTGTATTTCTTAAGGAGGCTTAAGAAGGCAAAATTCCTGCGCCAAGTTCTTGTTAACTTTTACAGAGAAGCAATAGAAAGCGTCCTGACGGGAAATTACATTATTAATTAGTTATTATAAATTGGCATGAGATCGGCCCAGGACAGGAGGGCCTTGCAGCGTGCGATTAAAACTGCTCAGAACGTCGTTGGTACCCATCTACTGAGAATCAGTGTCTGCACAAGGCCCAAAGGACGGAGGATCTTTAATGCAACCAGCGAGGAAGTCAAGCAGAAGTGGTTCATGTGTGTTCACTTCTAGTTTTTCTAGCCTTGTCAGGCAAAATCAGATCAAGATTTTTAAAACATCTGCATATTTTGATTTCTTATGAAAGAGTTGGCCTGAATTTTCCTTGTTTTTAACAACCTGCGCTAAAGAATTGCAAGCATCCCCATTCAGGACACACCTTTAATGCAAAGGGACGTACTACTTGTGCATCCGTTGGGGTTTTGGGGCTAAAATTTTCATGTGGCTTAATACTGTATATATGGGGAACACAAAGCAATTACTGAAACACTATATTCAGAGACCAGATCTGATTACCCCTGTAGCAGATCATTATCTGGGCCATGCTATTCCTAGCCTATGCTTTTCAAGGCATTAAGAAAGTGAACTGACCTGAGCAAGGTGGCAATCAAGCTAGACTTGAGTTTTCTTGACACAATACGTTGGAGATGACTCTCGTTTGATCTGTCGTTTGTTCTTTTGGGTGTGATTTGTTTAGATTTAACCACAAGATGGTGCTACAATGTGTAAAGCAGAGAAGGGCAACAAGTCAGGTGACAGACTAATTACGATAATATGTGATGCCCAGTGTGTCGTCGACCCATCATTCCTGTTTGGTACCTGATGTAAGCCGAAACACTGTGCTTTGATTCAGCATAGTGCTGTTTGATAGATGAAGAAAGAAATCTCTGACAGTCGCCTGTGGGCGCTCCTCCTCCTTCAAGCAAGAAAAATATAAGTGTCGCCAGACTTATTCATTAGCTCTGGCACCAGAGTGTTTGAATGTGTTTCAGTCCGGGCCTATGATGTAATGTCTATCCCTGGGGGACACTTGTTTTGCAACATGCGCCACTCACTCTCTTTACTCACTCACTTTACTCTATTTTCTGCTTTGCACTGAATGGAGGTCTTGTTTTTAAACGTGTGTCAGTACGTACTAAGTTGCCTCTGCACCGAGTTGACCGTATTCATGAAATTGCTCTTTAACTGTGACTCTTTCCTGCCGTGTTTTCGCTTTGGGAATATAAACCCTTGAATAGGATTTCATGTATTGACCCTTCACAGTATGAGACTGGAACAGTGGAGCCCCACACCTCATGCCAAGCGGCAGTCCTCTCAGATTACCCCCGGGAGCTCTGTTCCAGTTTTGTGAATGGTTTTGATCATGATGTCTGCTTTGAGGCTCACCGGGAGAGAGAATCACCCTCGTGTTCAAACTATGCAACAGTAGCTCAAGCCAAGAGATGCCGGATAAGGCAGAGAAATGGGAGCTAGTGATGACGGCAGCCTTAATCCTGCCCTGCTGCATTTATCTACTACTTTTGTGTCACCAGCTTAGACGCTCACTCCCCCCACAAGGCATCCCATGTCAGATGAATTGCTGAATACCAGTTGGAATGTGCATGTCTTTTAGCCGGTCTTAATGTCCTGCTTTGAACAACTGAACAAGTTTGACAGCTGAAATACAAAGGCCATTTGATACCTTTTAGTATTTTCTCAGAAACAACGTAAACATGAGAAGTTTATAGCAATGCAAAGGTGTTTTTCCTGCTCCTTTTGTCTGCAGCCCATAAAATTCCCGAGTGAGGCCCGTTTTGTCACAAACGGGTTATCTAAGATGAATCTTATGAAACTTTTTGAGCGAGAGAAGGCGGAGAAAAAGACAAAAGCAGCTGCTCAGCCGTCATCACACAGCAGCTCCTCCCACAGAGAGCAAACACCTCCCTCCTGCTTTAGTTCACTCCCATCACCCTGAGGTTAAATCACCCTCAGACAGCTCCACAGTTCACTACAGACAGCCACAGGTTGCTGTCAGACTGGATCACAACACAGGTGTGACTGTATCTGAGAGAGGATTCTTTCTATGCCTGTTAATCATCAGCCTAGCACACATTCATTTCAGTGTTTTATCCAGACATTTTAATGACGCTTGGCTCTCTGCCTTTAGCTGCTTACGCATCTTTGGCAGCTCTGTTTTATGAGCACTTTTGGACCTTCTGAAACAGACCTGATCAGTTACAGAGTGACACGTTTTAAGTGTGCATCTACAAAAAGCCAGAGAAATGAATTTTGATGAAATTCTCTGTCTTATTGGAGGCTTTGGGAAGTTCCAGAAGATCTTGTATGTATGGATCTGTGTACCTCAGATCTTTTTGGCATTCCATATGCTGATCTCTGTCTTCACCGGGGCTGTTCCTCCACATTTATGCCGCTCCTCGCGGCCCTCAGCAGGCGATCCGGCCTCTTCGAACTTCAACCTCAGCCTTCCGTTCGCTCCTGATGGCCGGTCTGAGCTATCCTGCATGGTCCCCTTGAACCACAGCGCTTCTGTAGCTCTTGGCGATGGACACCCTACTGGGAGCTGCCAAGGGGGCTGGGAGTACAGCACAGAGACCTTCCAAAGCACCATAGTAACTGAGGTGAGTGAAAAACTGAATATCTACATTTTCACCTGATGTGTTTGACATGAGGACTCCGTGCAGCTCAGGAATGTGGACTGGCTTAGCAGTCTTTTACAATGCGCTCTGGTGATATCCGAGACAGACTGACGGTTGAGAGATTGACTCCCGCACTGCAGGCATCTTCTAGGCCTTCCCTCACACCCTGCCACCCTGCCAGGTTTTGTAACGCATGAACCAGAGGGGTGTGCCGCAGGAACGGTTACATGACCAAGATGATGCAATTGGACAAAGCAGTGCCACATGTGGCAATCGGCTGCAGTGACCACAGTCACTGGGACCTTGATGGGAAGATGCCCAGGGCTCTGTAACATTCCAGCTACGGATAATATAAGGGCCCTTAGCGGTATATTCTGTAGAGGATTTCCAACGGAGAAGTTCTCGTATGAAGGTCACAACCTCAAGAACAAAGGCTGGGGTTTAAATCTAGCCGTGACACGTGCCTTTATTAAAAGACTAAGCCTTTTTACATTGTATACTTTTGATCCAATTAGTTTTGGTTTCACATTGCAATCCCCCCGGGGATCAGTAAAGTATTTCTGATTCTGATTGCACACTAAAGAACTATACAGGACATACCCACTGTAACAGGTAGGTATGGGACCCAATCGCAGCACAGATACAGGCAGGTATGGTGCAGGTCTTGCTTCTGGCCGTTAACCCCCAGAGGCTCCGTGGTGAGTCGATGCAGGTAATCACCAAACAGCCCAGGGGAGAGGCAGACAGAAACCGGGAACGGAGAGGCGAAGCTCGTGGTGACGGAGACGGAAGGCTGAGGTGATATCCGGGGCAGCGACGAGGCAGGATGGTCACAGGCAGGCAGGGTCGAAACCGGGAGATCAGTCCAATAAACACGGAAAAGTCTTGCATGGCGAACAAAGAACAACCTGGCAACAGGTGAGTGGAGAGGGGCAGCCTAAATACCTGGCTGATTGCCTGGTGACAAGCAGCAGCGGGAGCAGGTAGCTGAGAGTAGGTGTGGCTGGTAATCAGGTGAGGCAGACATGAATGTGCAATCAGCCTGCAATCAACAGATATCTTACATGAAGGTGGTGCTCATGCAGTGTCCAGCATAGAAATGGTTCACGGTCAGGAATCTGCCCTTTTGAATGAAATGGAAATGGAAATGATGGCCTAATGGTGGTGCAAGAAAGGTCACGGAGACCTAAAATCATTAGGATTCATCCCTTGGAGACCATGAATGTCCACTGCTAATTTCATGGATTAAAAGAAAGGTCAGGGGTCATGAAAATCACCCTCTTGACCCACAATTTTTCGGCAGGTACAGGATTTACTTCTCAGACTAAACAGGTAAAAAATACCACTATGAAAAACGTTTTCATTGAAATGCTTTCCTGTGCCTCTTCGCAGTGGGACCTGGTTTGTGATAGTGCCAGCCTGAACAACATGGGCTCCTCCTTCTACATGTTTGGCCTCCTGGTTGGAGCTGTTGTGTTTGGGAGCTTAGCTGATAAGTAAGACATAACACCCATCCATCTCCAGAGCACTATTGAATAGATCACGTAACTTCTTACCACTTATTTGCTTTTGTCTTCTGCATTACTTCCTAGAATTGTTACTTATAATTCATCATGTGCTGTCTTAGCATTTTGCACATGTAGAATAAGTTGTGTTTACATGGAATGACCACGTTCAGAAATGTCTTTTTCTTGATCCAGGTACGGTCGCAGGATCATCATCCTCGTCAACCTGGCCAGCCAGGCTGTCTTTGGGGTTGCCGCTGCTTTCGCCCCTAATTTCTACGTCTACACTGCCCTTCGCTTTATGGTTGGAACGTCCATCTCTGGTGTTATCATGAATGCCTTTGTCCTAGGTCAGTGTCTTGTAGACTATCTGTGATCTCTGCATCTTAAGTCAACGGATTCATTTCAAGTCCAATGATGAAACATCAAATAAAACAAGATGTGATTACGCTACGATGCTATGCTTTGAAAGGGTTTATCTTGATTTAAAGGGTTTTTTTTCCACTCAAATTGTATTGCGGTATCTATCCAGGCAGATTGGTTTGATTTTGTTAACCATGCTTTTGAGACATCCAACTATGAGACTTATGCTGCCACCCCAGTACAGTGGAAGGGAGTGGAAGTACTTTACAGCATTGAAAAATTTCCATGTGTTAAACTCCATAGCACCGTGTCTTTCCAGAAAGAATGTCGCATGTACTCAAGATAAATCACAGACCTCACTGTTTTCATTAGCAGCTGTTTGCCTAATGAAAACTATTGACAGATTTACAGTTTTACTGATTTGCAGGTTAAGAAAGAGAAATTGGGAGCACGTGTCTCAGCAGTGGATACCTCAAACCTCCGGCAAAATACACCAAAATCTGTCTGTACACGTACAAAAGTCTGAGAAAATAACCCTGATGATGTAATGTGGGTTGTGGAATGGACTGGGTTGATACGGCTATATAGTTTCTTTAAAAGTTATTGTGTTTGCATACAGTATGCTGTGTAATTCATGCGTCCCTGTCCTGGTTGTGTCTCTCATACAGGCACAGAGTGGACAGGATCTAAGCAGCGGATGTTGGCTGGTATAATCACTGACTACTTCTTTGGCTTTGGTTACATTCTGCTGGCCGGAGTGGCGTACCTCATAAGAGACTGGCGTAAACTGCAGCTGGCCATCTCAGCGCCTGGTTTCCTCTTCATCTTCTACATCTGGTGGGTAGTCAGCAGAGTGACCCAGATTTTATGCAGTGCGGACTGTACAGACAGGCCGAGGGAGAGTTTCCAAAAAATGACTTCAACAGTATCTCGTAGAAAATCAACCGCAGGCTGTCTGGATTGTGTTGTGCTTGTTTTTTATGAAAGTCTGTGATGAAGGATATCACTTTTCATTCCCTATGATTGGAAACAAAATGTGTAGCAAATGCTTAATGTCATGCATGATTGATGCCACACTCCTTTAGCAGTACAGAAAAAAATGCACTGACCTACTTTGAGGAGTATCTCCCCGTTTGTCTCTTGCTATAGATTTTACTTATCACACTTGTTTTTACTCGTCAAACACAACTGATAACCTGAATAACGGCTGCATTCCATTTAAGAGTCCCAGTGTTAGCTAGCGTTATTACTTACACCTGCCCTTTTTCTTGCTATTACAAGTCTATCAGAGCACAGTGGCTCAAGCACAGGTGTTTGTAAGTAGGTCACGTGAGCAATTTGTCTTTACATTTGCAGGGTTTTGCCAAAGTCAGCTCGCTGGTTGATGGCCAATGACAGAAAAGAGGAAGCGTGGGAACTGATCATGAAAGCTGCGCAGATGAACGGGAAGCCCCTCACTAAAGATTTGGAGATGTGTCAGGTAGAGATGCAACATATTTTTATTATTTACTCTGGATATATGGAGTCTATGGATATTTTTGATTTACTGGTCAGTTGTGTAGTCTTTTCAAACTGTGAACAATAATAACAAATACCCATTACACCTTTGCTAAACCCCCCCCCCCCCCCCCCCCGTTAATAACTGCTGCTACGCCTCTCAAGCTCACACTTCTCATATTCCAGTTTACAGTGATAACGGTGGCAAATGCTTAGTCTTTTTAGGGACAATAAGTCAATAAGCATCTTGTTTTTCGCCAGCGACCGTCGATTTAGTCAGCTGAAACTGTCAACTGATGTTAGCGAACATTAGCACCATGAGTTGTTGGAAAACACTGCTTTTATTTAACGTTTCCAGCTAACTTATCTCAACTTATGAAACAAGTAAAAAATAAAAAAAGTGCCTTGAATAAGTGCAGAAGACATGGAAGTAAAGAAACAGCGTCATTCTTGTATTGCAGTGTAGAGCTGAAAAGATATTTTGTTCCAACATAACGCTGTTTGGCTGCTTAGCTTACATTCCTGTTCACCACACTGTCTCTGATGATGGTGGCTGAGGTTGCTGGAGTCCTAAAAATACCCACAAATTCTACCAGCCTCCAGGACCAGCTTCCTCACAGTGGGGAAATACCACACATTGGATGTGTTAGTCTGTCTTTTTCAATATGTCTAAAGTAGTTAGTGAATGTTGAAACCTTTTTATTGCTGTGGGTAGTAAGCCCGTTGGCCAAACATGCTAAAGTTTTCAGTTTATGTTAGAGCAGATTTACATTGTTTAGTCTATTCCTTACGCTTTTAATGTTGTGTTTTTAGTTTGGAAAGGCTATAAATAAACAGTCTTTAAATGCAGTATCGCTCTTATTACATCGCTATGATTGGACAATCGTTTTGGGGGAGGGGTTTAGCTAACGGTCAGGTGCTTACTTATAGAGTGCTGCAGGGGAGGACGTATTTCTGTAGGCCGACCCGGAGGTTAGCATCGCCCTGATTCCCTTGACAAAAAGCCGATGGGATGTTTCCATCAGATTTTGGATTATTGCAGAAAATAAGCTCTGTGGCAAACAAAGGTTTATGATACTTAATCTAATCTTCACTAATGAACTCCACTTTTATGACTTTTGAAGCATAAATGGAATCGCCAGAAGTAAAAAGCTAACGTTAGGCTATAAAGGAACTACACCACGGTCGCATTACTTCAACGTCACCACCACTGAGCTTCACTTTTAAGAGACTATAGATAGATATAGATATAGAGTATAAACACAACGAGGCTGTGAAGGCGGACTAGTTGAGTTGATGACTTTCTGTGTTGGGCGTTAATGTCCACGACCACCTCTGTAGTCTCATTTAGACACTTGTTAGCAAGCGCCTTTTTTAAGACACGTAAAAGCTCCAAAATTGGAGAAAACCACAGACCATTTCAGGCATCTCACCAAAAACCCACTGACTTCGAGACGAGGGAGCCGGAAGTGTACAAATGCTAACTCATTTCAGGGTTTTAGGACTCATTCCTGCGGCACTCTAACAGGAAATGACACAAAGGCAAGCGAGCAAAATGCAGCAGTTGTAAACATTATGGTGGTAAATGATAGATTAACGTCAAAATCCTGATTTGTTGATCATCTGCACAATTCTGAACAGTTCCTCCTGCTTCAGTAGCAGCGACAGTGCACCAACTGTTAGTTACCAACATAGTTACTCCACTATCAAACAACTGGCTCACACTGAAGCAGCCATTGTTACTTTGCATAAATGTTTCCATGGCTCATTATCATTTAAGCATGCAAACTACTTAAACAGTGGTGTTTGGTCACTTTTATAACCCTAACTCCAGAGTGTCTCACTCACTGTTTAAACAGGTCTATAAAATTGAAGGGAAAACAAAGGTGAAGAAAAAACACTCCTTCGTAGACCTGCTTCGAACCCCCAAAATGAGGAAGCAGTCTTTGATTGTTTTTTATCTCTGGTGAGTATGAGCAGAGCGCTATCTTTCTCTGTTACGTCACTTTCAAAACTTCAAACCTGAATCTGCAAATGCATCCTTGTCTCCAGCATCTTTTAGCCTCTGATACACTGAGCGCGTATATATATATATATATATATATATATATATATATACTATGGGAACCGTTCAAGATGTGTTTCCACAAGGCAGAAACTGCTGTTCTGTTATGCTGCAGTAATGCTTTTTTATTTTTTTAGTGTTATACAATGACTCACCCAAACAGCAGAACTTTTTAGCCCAGGTATAAAACAGGAAGGACGCCCTCCCACTTTTGTAACAGTCTGGAACTTTTCCAGCCCCTTTTTGCCACCAGTTGTCAAAGCTGTGTTCAAGCTCACTCCTCTCTATGTACATTTAAGTCATCTTACAAATGCTACACACAAAAAGCCCGCATCCTCGCATCCATCCCCCCAAAAAAACAAGCGACATCATTTCCTTTGGTTTTCTGCATAAAACGCAGTGACCTGTAACACAGCGTGGCTTGAGTATTCTTCCCTGCGTCTAGACGAGCTGGCGTTCCGTCACCGAGGATGAAACCAAACCTCCATTTAACTAAGAGAGCAAACGCAAAGTAACGATGTAGGATCAGCAGGTGAACATCCTCGAGTTAAACAGAACAGTTGAAAACGAGTCCAACAATGGGGGATTAGCGACAGATCATTAGGAACGCTGGAATGCACATGTGCAGCTCGTTTATGGTAACGAGCCTGCAAAGAGCTGCAGAGGAGCGCCCACTCGCAGAGCTGTACTGGCACCTTTGAAATACCATTAGGACGGTATTTAAAATGTTACTCGCCTCGACTCTAGGCACTTTTATTTTTATTGAAGTGAAGTTGTTGGAAAGTGCTGACCACACTGTGGGCTGCTCTGCCTGTTTTAGAGACTGTGATATCTCAGCAGGGACTGTCATTAAAGCCCATCTCAAAGTGAGACAGGTAAAACCATCAGAATCATCCGCACATGCTAACTCTGAGACGAGTGCTTAGATGTAGAACATAAGGTTCTTTGTTCTCATCTGTCTGCTGCATGCAGGGAGAGGGTGTGGGTCATGTGACGAAGGTAACGAAGAGGTGAAGGTGAACTGCGTGAAAGTACTTTTCTACTTTTTTTTCCCCCACGTGTCTCAGGTTCGCCAACGTGCTCGTGTACTACGGCCTGTCCCTCAACATTTCTGACTTTGGAATGAACATCTATCTGACCCAGATGATCTTTGGCCTGGTAGAGATGCCCGCGCGCACCATCACCCTGTTCACCCTCAACCGCTCCCGCAAGATCTCCCAGCTAGCTTTCCTGGCGGTGGGTGGCACCGCCTGCCTGCTGACCATCTTCATCCCCGCTGGTATGAACGCGCTCATGTGCATTTTAGCGACATACATTAGTGGGAAATAAGCTTGTTCCGTGTTTTACAGTCTGTCGGAAAGCTTTTCCCTCACTTTTCTTTTCCCTCTCCTCTAGACCTGTCTGTCATTAAAACTGTGCTGGCCATGATTGGGAAGTTTGGAATCACAGCCTCTCTTTCCATTATTTACGTCTACTCAGCTGAGGTGTTCCCCACTGTTATCAGGTGAGTGTCCACCCACCCCCCACCCCCAACACCCCTGTGTGTTCCTCACGATTTAGCGGCCTTTACTAAAACCGGAACCTCTCTGGTTTGGCAATGTCCCTGAATGACCTGGGACAGGTTGTGTGATTTTTCTGTGGTTTATGACCGTGTCAGGTGCTCGTTTTGAAATGAAGCCAGCTGTGATGATGTTGTTATTGAGGTCGCGATGCCAAAAAAGCCACTTGACTCAAAGCAATCAGCAGTCTGTACTTATTGTCCAGTGATTTACACACTAAACTTTATGGAACAGAGATAACGTTTTGGCAACTTGTCAGCAAACGACAAGCTGTTACTCTTATGGTATCCTTGAGCGCTGCAGCAGAAGTCTTGCTGGACTGTTTTTGACAATTTTCTATTCAATTTTCTAAAAAAAAAAAAAAAAAAATCATCTCCTGATGAGAGTATAAAACATAGAATAAGATCCTTGTGGGATTATTTTAATCTAAAGAAATGCAAGTAGTTAAATACTATACATATGTTGAATAATGTAAATATAATTGCATTGGCCACATTCAGAAGACATTAGCTCAAATGAGTCTTATTATAAACGGCTTCAGTTTGATGCAGTGGGAACTATTTTGGATTGTGGCCCTGTTTGTCTGATAGATTTCATGTGTTGTTTTCCAGAGCAGTACATACAAACCAGATGCTGGAACATCAGCCTGAAGGAGCAGCTGTGTTAATGTTATTGTTTGCAGACTGACACCATCCACACACACTGTGTCAATGCTTTTGAGGTATATGGTTTCACTAAAGGGCATCTGCATTAAAGTTTAATCCAAGTAATGAGGGCCCCCCCCTCATCTTTAAATATAAAAATTTGTCCCATATTGATCCTGAAATGATCAGTTGCTGTTCATGTTGGGTACCTCAAGACCAGACGGAGTACTTTAACAGTTACTGGGAGGAATATAATCACACACACAGGATTACAAATGTGTAAAAATGCCATATAATGGCTGCAACTAACAATTATTTTCATCCTCGATGGATATTTTCTTGATTAATTGCTTCTACAAATGTTAGAAACTAGAGCAAAACGACCATCACGGGTCCAAGGTGACGTCTTCACATGGCTTCTTTTGTCCGACCAACAGTCCACAACACAAAGATATTCAGTTTACTATCGCAAAGACAAAAGATAAGACACGTCCTCATCATTGAGAAGCTGTAGAACTAGGTAATGTTTACTTGAATAATGTCTGCATCACGAGGACGTTTGAGCTGGATCACCTGTCAGTTCCAGGTCAACACCACAAAGTTCCATCGGTCTTGTTGCTGATTAAGATCAATATAGAAGAAAGATTTCTCTGATGGCTCTAGATTTGCTTTCCTTTAGGCTCTGACTGTCTTCTCACTCCTCCGTCACTCACAGACAAAATGGGATCGGTATAGGCTCCATGTGTGCCCGGACCGGAGGAGTCCTGGCTCCCATGATGTACCTTCTGAGGAGCATCAGTCCGCAGGCTCCCATGGTCGTCTGTGGTCTCTGCCCTCTGCTGGGCTCGGCCCTCACCCTGCTGCTGCCTGAGACAGCCCATAGGCCCCTGCCTGACACCATCGAAGACGTGGAGGGGTCCAGCCTCTAGGTCTGACATCACCGTTGTTTTTAAAGGGTCAGGTCACACAAATTACAAAAAAACAATCCCTTGCCACTGGTTGTATCCAGGCATGCAGGTAGTTCTGGTTTTATTATGCCTCTGGGCCGGCGATGGCCTTTTGGCCGCTATTCAACACCATAACGTTTGACTCAAAGGTCAAAGGTCACTGTGACTTCATTGAGTCTGCCTTTCACTAATTCTAGTTTGTCCAATTCTTGAGATTTCTGCCTCTGCCCCAAAACAATGGACATGGACGGAGTTTTGTTTGTGGTGTTCAGCTACTGGAAGTAGTATATACAACCAAAGGTCAAACCTTCAGATATTTGCTAGGTGGTTGCAACGGTATTAGCAGCACACGCAGATTGAGTAGTTAAATGATGACTACTGCAGGAATAGTCTCTAATCTCATATTAGCCACGGGCCGCTTTGCTCTATAAGACGCTTTTTTTAGCATCTAACTTCATGTCGTCACGCCGTTCCCTTTTTATTTCTGTCACAGTACATTACAGCTCTGATGACACGCAGTTGGCAGCTCCGCAGTGTGAACATTTTTCTTTTTCTTCTACGGTAACATTTTCATGAATGAAACCCGCCCACACACACCGAGCAGGACAGACAGTCTTATGTGGCAATTGTAGGGGCGTTCATTCATTCATTCATTCATTCATTCATAATTGTCATTCATCAGGCTGAAACGAGTGACTTAAAACAAGTTTGTGCAGTTATGAGAGTTTAGTGAATCTGGCTTCAAACAGTAAGAGAGGTTCAGGATTAGAATACGAACATGTTTTTGCGTGTCCCTAAAGAGATGCAGATCTGTAAAAACAAAAATGTCTCAAAGACTGACAGACAAATAAAACCAAAACCATCTGCATGGAGAGAGATGCCACTAGAGGAGCTAGTGAGAGCTGGAATATTAAAGCTACAGTAGGCAATATTACTGGATTATAATTTTGATTGAAATAATGAATTTTGACTATTGCAAGCCACTAACAATATTTAATTGAAGGGCTACTTTAAAAAAAGCACTGGCCCCTTTGTGTTTAGTCTTTTAAAAATCTGAACCAGGTTTGAATCAAACAACAAAAAAAAGCAGAATTTGAAGATTCAGTGACGGACGCTTTTTCAACACTGTCGTGAGGCTCAAAGTTGATTTGAATCCAATGTTTCCAGTGAGGAGGACGGCGGTGTGAAGCAGGTCGTCTTCCAGACTTACTCGGACGTCTTCGGGAGCGCCAGGACGGATCGATGAACAACAACAGCACCAATGTGAGCTGCCACACCTCATGAGGCAGTCAGTACTTTCCAGGACTATTACAAAGGCAAACCTCTATGCTTCCAGTGGAAGTCAACATTGAACTTAGTTTTTCTGGGTCTTTGCAAGATACCCAGAATCTGAACACACATACAACAGTATTTCTACTCTTTTTCACTATTTTTTTATATGCAAGTTTCTTTTTATACGCCATATTTGCTTTTGTTCCAGTGTGTTAAATATCATCAGCCATTATAGAAATATATAGCAATGATACACCTAGATATGTAGATTACACAAACTGGTGAAACTGGTGCCATGGCAGGAAATGATGAGAGTAGACCAGTGGGCGAAAACAAAAAGTTCAAAGATGCAAAAAGGTTACGAGCGACCCTTCTCACATTACGCATTTTATTTCATAAACTGTTAACATTCAAACATGGATTACTGCAGCTTTAATTTCACCGACAGCGTTCACTTAAGATACTTGGACACCCCTGTCCACAGACTTTTGTGTGCCAGCCTGGGGCCGGTTTGGGCCACTTAGTTGCAGTAAGGCTAATCTTAATGCCTTAGTTCAATTTTAGACAATAGTGCTCTTCCAACTTTGTGTAAACAGTTTGTTTGTCCCTGTCCTGTGTCAACATGACAGGGGCCCCGAGCACAAAGCCAGGCTTACTTTGAGATGATACGCTGCTAGAGAAAGCACTTGGGATGCTTGTCTTCCTAACCGGTGCAAACGCTCAGAGCCCGCCCAGCCCCGGGGGTGCTGTTAGTGATTCACTTGTGTATGTTTTTTGTATATTTTTACTTGTATATTTGTGTCACATAACATCTACGAACATAAATCCTGTTTCATACCCACCGAAGATTCATGACTCCAGGCCGTGAAAGTTTGACTCCTTAACAAACTGCTGAGAGAAGCGTTTTCTGTCAGTTTAGTGCAGCCAGTGAAAGCTGATTAAACTTAACGTCCTGGCACCAGTATTGTCAGAAACAGGAGTACAAAGCCAGTACTTTGTGTATTGTCAGCTTTGGACTCTGATGAGTACATTTAGTGTCCGGAGGATCAGACAGTGACTCTCTGCTTTCTGCTGCTCTGGTGACGCCACAAGCCGACCGCTGAAGTGCACAATATGCTAAAGTTAAACACACTCAGGTTGGTCTGCATTCAGTTAAAGCAGCATGTTTATAGTAATAGCCAACAGCAGGAACTGTCTGTGAGGAAACACTGACACTCATTGGTGTACAATGAGCATTACATCTTTTCTGACAGTTCATCATTAAATACTTGAAATACTATTCCAAGTAAAAAAAGAAATGTAAATGTTTGACTTGGCTCTTACACTTGTGTTTTTGATGTTATGTAAAATGGGTGTGCATCTATATACTTTTACCTCTTTATATACAGACATTTTGTAGAACCAAAGTCTGTGGCTCAAGTGTTTTCATTGACTTTATTTGTTCAGTAAAGATTTGTTGGCAGAATTTATGTGGTGTGCTTCCGTCAGGTTACACAAGCACTGGATTGTGCGAAGAGGCTCATATGAATTATGAGGATGTGACAGCAGAAGGTGAGTTAGCTAATGTGTAACTGACCTCAGTGTCTTTTGACTTGTCAAACAGGTTTAACTAATAATATCATTACTTTTTTCACATGTCAAATACAGGTGTAAATAACGCACCACTCTTGAATGATAAAGAAACGTGTGCTCAAGATTTAAGCAAGATTTATTCAGCCAGCAAAAAGAAGAAAAGAATAATCGAAGAGTCAAATCCAAAATATAAGGAAGGGTGTCTGGCTTTTGATTCCAGCAGTAACGTGACGACAGCGTGTCTTTTGTGTGTAAAAATACTGGCAGTTAAGGCGAAGTTCAACATGCAGTTTTCATTTACGCGTTTCATTTTGATAATGGCATTACTAGGGTGCTTAAATGGACTGAAAACCCGTTCATGAGACTGGGTTTATACAGTTCTGTCTACATTGTGATATTGTGTGCACTGTTGAAGTAGGGCCTTGATATGAATGTTAGCAGCAAACTTACGTTAAACCCACAAGCTTTGAGATGCGCTGCGCTAATAGTTTATAGACCAGCTTTTGATAAAGGTACTAGGGTTTGACTGATATGGATTCATGCTGATATTGGTTTTGTAACGTGGCTGCTGATTGTTGATGTTCGTGCCAGTGTTCACTACTCGTAATATTACTACAGATTTTCAAGGATCAGGGTAAAAAGAAAAAAAACTCTTAAACAGCATTTAAATTGCTGGTGGTTGCGAACTCTCGTCTTATATTTTCGCTTTCTGACAGCTCTCAAAGACTGCAGAACACAGTATATGATATAGTTCATTTTTTGTGCAACAAAATGGTTTATTCTAAAAGGTGCCCCTGAAACAGCAGTCACACCAAGATACATCAGTACAACACTGAAACCCTGACTGAACAAGTGTGTTAAGCCAGTATAACCTTATAATTAAACATGAGCAAGATAAAAACATTCATCAAATGTCAAAGAACAGTTGCTATGACCCGGGAAGAGCCTGCCCCAATATATTAGCTAATAGGCACATAACTCGCTAACCAGTAAATGGATAAATGAGTTGTAACATTAGTTTTCAGCTGCACATTCAGTTTGTTGAGAAGTTTCCTGAGGCAGCTCGCTGCTGTCTGGCATTAAAGTGCTGTTCTACATGTAGACAGAAGATGGCGCTCCAACGTTAAGTTAAAAAACCTAAACACACGCTGCAGTTCATACAGATGTTTATCACTTAATTAGAAGTCACAGAAAACAATCTACTACCTATTACAAAAAAAAATACATCAAAATATCACAATAAAACTGAATTACTATGTAACCTCTATGGTTTTATATTTATATTGAGAGCTTGTTTTTTGTTATTTGTTATTAGGCTTGTAAAAGCCAAAAAAAGCTAAATAAAAGTATAGGACCTGATAGTTTTACTGTGATATCTGTTTAAATTCCTCCTGAACTTTGTCATAGGTTTTACTAGACATCGAAATATGTTTGTGTACACACACACACACACACACACACACACACACACACACACACACACGCTTACCACTTCCATCCCGGTCCCACCCATCGCCCACTCTTCGCTATCCTCTGATTGGACGGGCGTCCTGTCAGTCAATGGACCGACCCATCATGCCCTCTTCACTTGCTTCTAAAAAAAAAAAAAAACCTCTAAAATCAGAGTTGTCAATATATGGATTTATTTTTTCCTGATGGAAATAAAAGCAACAAAGTGACAGACTTAGTAACTAACAGCGGTAATTGTTTTGTTTTCGAACAGGAAACAAACACCAAAAAGCTGAATAACAATGCGAAACAGTCAATCGATTTACAGGGAATAACAATAACAACGGCTACAATTGAGACAAAAATCACCTGTGTCCTTTAACACATCACATATCGACTCGACTATTACGAAAGCCACATTATTACCCCCCCCCCCCCCCCCCCCCCCCGGGCCCTGAGTCCTCACACGCGTCTTCTTTTCTTCTTTATAGCCCACATATCCTTTGTTGGTTCGCGTTGTTCGGCTACGTTCTGTTTCATCGCGCCCCATATTTCCGACAGCTCGCGAAGGCAGCAGCGGGTTTCATTGTGGCCCCGCAGAGCTAAACGCCATCACACGCAGCGGCTACGGCGAGCGGCACGTCGACACCAGGGCCACCACAGCAGCGGCGCAGTCTTTATTACTGTCAGATAAATTCATCATAACGGCAATGGAGTACCGTGCTGTGGATTATTAGACACGTCTGAACTGGTAAGAGACGCTGTTTTTCCGTTTCCACTCATCGCTCGGCTCGCTTGTTCCCCTAAAAGCCGAATGAATTACTTTGATTTTTATTTATTTTTTTCTCTCTCCAGGTATTATTGACTATTTCTTGAGCGTTAAGGTGTTTAGCCTGTTAGCTAGCTACACCTTCTCCTCCACCTTCCTCCGGTGTAGAAAGGCTGTCTTGGCTGAGGCGTCGGCTGTTTTTAACGCGATGCTCCGTGTGTGTGTGTGTGTGTGTGTGTGTGTGTTCAGTGTATAGACGGGCATACATCCACTCTGTGTAACTGGAGTGAAGGAACAGCAGCCGAAGCTAATTAGACAAGTAGGTTATCCACGGTCACCGGCAGAGAGCAAGAATCCGCCGTGTTTGTTATCAAACTGCAGGCTTTGAGTTCTCAAAGTATCTTGACGCATTGATTTTTGATCCTCTGCTCGGTTGTTTACCCTTCCCTCCTCACTTTCTCCCATCATCATCATCATCATCATCAGCAGCATCTCCTATTGAAGCTTAGCGGAGTCAGATGAAGGGCACAACCTCACGTGATTGACAGTGGCCCCCCCGCTTAATCTGGGATGCGTTTACGGGCTCCTCTGCGCAGTTAACTTTGTGCGCCAGGTCGCATTCCTCCACACCGGAAGGTGCGTGATGCAGGTGAAGTGTGTGCGGGCATCACCTGTAACACTGTCTACCCAAGCCTGTTGTGTCTTTCCTGGTGTTTGGTTGTGCCTCTCTGGGGGGATCACACGGGTGTTTGTCACTTGTGTCCCCACTTTGTGTTCTTCCCAACAAGTCACATGTATTACTGAGGATACCTTGCTGTGATGCCGGCCCTCCTCCTCCTCCTCCTCCTCCTCCTCCTCTTCCTGTCAGGGAAGTTTCTCCCTCATTTTCCTCTCATAATTGGGGTTAATTTCTCCCGTCACCTCTATCGCCGGTTTAAAACAATGACGGGCATCCCTCCATCCATTCTTTCGGCCCATTAAACCTTGCCAGGTCTGAACCGCAGCCATTTGTTCCACACATTGTGTTTGCAAAATTAGTGTAATTGATGATATCATCGGCGGCTGCCATTAGGCGCCTGACGGTTTCTCTCTTACATCAGCGTGTCTCCCCTGAAGAAGTGTTTCTTAATGGAACAGCCTTTGTTTACAACATGTGACTTGTAATGAATATTTGGAGGTGGCTCTCAAGGGAAAACTGCAGAAACTGGAAGTGATACCGTGTGATGTGGAGTTGCTGCAGAAGTACTATTATCCCTATTTATGGGAAAGCCGGCTTCCTTGGGTTTTTGAGCAGTGTCAGCAGCTGGCAGGCCGCTCGCTTACTCCACTAAAGTGTAAGATTTCTGCACCAAGAAGACAAAGATGATTGTTTTGCAGCCTTGTGATGTTATTGCCTGCCGAGTTCAGGTGCTGCAGGTGCAGTGTACGGAAGCACAGAATACTGTAAGGCTCTGAGGATGGATCTGTCCCCAGGCTGTCGGGATAATCTCTGTTGAGAGGTAGTAGTCTTGGAAACCAACCACAGGAACTAGTGTGCTATATGAAATATCCTTTTTTTTTTGTAGTGAGTGCAGATCACGTTCTCAAGGTCTGAAGATCTAGATTTTACAAATCCTAATCATTTGAATACTGCATTGGTCTTTTCTTCCATGTTTGTGTTAAATCTGGCATTTCTGCAGTGAAGTTCTGTATTGCAGGTACCCCCCCCCTTCTGACTCGTGGCTTGTCAGGATGAGTTATGAGTTCAGGGCTGTACCTTTTCTATTCTCTATGCTATACAATAGGATGAGGCATGCGCGGTGTGGCTGATGAAAGTCCCGTGTGTTTTGCATGTCGGGCCAGTTAGACAGACAGCTTTAAACAGCTTCTCATCCTCTTAAACTGTGGTGAAACGCTGCCAAAGCACTGTGTTCCCAATCACAGTTCACCCCGTCACTGACTGACTGACAGACAGACGCTTTGTGATGGCGGGAGAGACCTGATCAGGCAGGTTATCACACAGCAAATCTAATGCAGGAGTGGGTGTTAAAGCACGAACAAGTTGCTCTTGTAATTTAGTCTGCGATCTGTTTTTTGACGTCATGGACTTGTTTTCAGCACTGGATTACTTAATTATGGTCAGTAATAATCTGCAAGGGGGCCTTCTCCATACTTCCATGCAACATGCAGGTGGAAATGTGATTACACACAAACGAATGTAGGAATATACAACATGTAACCACAAAACTGGAATAATAAAAATCGATCTATATTCTCATTGAGCAGGATCCACCTTAAGGCCCATATTGTAGGTTAATGGTGCATCTTCTCAAACCAGTTGATATCTACAGTAGCATGGTTGTAGCTTTGGGGCCTTGTACTTGACTCAGTTTACGCAACCTGTCCAAGGTTCTGTTCAAACATCCACTTTTCTCCACCTGGTCCAGTTTAGTTTATTTTCTCCCCAGTTCTATATTCTATGTTCCTCAAGCTTTTATTAAATGACGAGTTGGATGTTGAAGAATAAAGCACAGAGGCTCCTCTAGACACGTTAACGCTGTCCCGGTGTTGGTCCTAACAGTCGCATATTCTTGTCTGTCTGTTCGTTTCTTGACACGGTTGATCACAGCCATTTTGGAAACATTTCTATGGCCTTGAAGATATTATATATTTAGCTGTACAATAGAGCTATTATATTAGAGTATTTCACAAGAGAAAAGCAAAAAAAAAGTGAGAGAAATAAACATAATTTAGTGGAACAGAAGTGTTTTTTTTCCACTGTTTCATCCTTTTTGCTCATCGATTATTGTCATGATTAATCGATTCATCATTTCGTCTATAAAATGTCAAGAAATTGTGAAAAATGCTCATCAAAATTTCCCAAAGACCAAAGTGACGCCTTCAAATCGCTTCTTTTGACTGAAACGATTTATCAATTATCAAAATAACTGGCAACCAGTTTTCTTTCCATCGAATGATCGATTAATCGAGCTCTAGTCCCAACCCCAAGGTTTGATTATCTTAAAAAAAACAAGTTGTGAAGAATTACACACTTTCTCAACAGTAAACTTGAATTCTGGGAGCATTTTAACTTTGTTTGGTAGAAACAAAAGAGTTCAGTGTGAATCACAGTTGAATTCTGCAATTAATGATTAGTTTCATTATCAATTAATCTGATATTTTTTTGATTGTCTATATGTCTGTTATATACCTTTTTTTTTTTAGATTGCTTTTGTACAAAAAACAGCCCCAAACCCCCACAAAACAGACACATTTCAGAAGCAGAAACCAGAAAATATTTGGCATGTCTGCTTCATAAATGACTTGACTGATTAATGAATTGTTATTTTGTTGTTTGTGAGTTAATTCTTAACTTTTGTGGACAGGATGTGGAACAAAATAGTCGAAGTTCAAAAGGTCCACTTAGTGGCTTTTCTGAGCTTTCAAGCACATCTCATGGTCTCATGCTAAAATTGTCAAATCATTTCCTTTTGATCTACTAATCGATTAGAACAATTAGAATAGACCATTTTTTGATGAATCACTTTAATTACTTTTCATGTCAAATCTGCTAGTTTTTACTGGTTATCTTCTATGAAACTAAATCTTTTATACTGTTGGCTGTTCAAAACAAGCAATTTGAGTATGTCCACTTGGGTAGTGGGAAATTATTATATAGGCCAAATAATTAATTTATAAAACAAGAAAAATCAAGACAATTTAAGACAAAAACTAAAAGATAAATAATGAAAATAATTGTTAATTGCATCCATATAATTATTATAATAACAAATATACAACTAAACACGGCGAACAAAGAAAAGCAGACAAAATGCGTCATCTTCTGGTATACAGTGTCTTTGATGGCGTTCACGAGAATGGGGAAATACAGAGCTCATTAAATCAAACCCAGTAGATTTCAGGGTTTTCACATGAATGAGTAAATGTAGCCCCCACCCGTCTCATTAGCTTAAGTCGAGGAAATAAAGTCCCCTGCGGGGGAGTCCAGTGCAGGAGTCATCACATGCAGCTTGCGGTGGGTCAGATGTCCCCGGCTCATGCGGTTGGGACTGGGAGTACAGTCGGCCCCTCCTTCTGCGCTCAGCGTCGCACCAGAACCTCAGAGGTCAGAAAGACACCACAACAATGTTGTCCTTTGAGTCGCGCTTCCAGTGCAGAGGGATGAAATGTGTCTCTCTTCTCTCTCTGCGTGCACCCCCCCCCCCCCCTCCAGTCGGTGGCTGAGTTGTGACGTACTCGCAGGCTCAAATGAAGTTATTGTTACAGATGAGTAAATGTTGAACTACGGATGAATGCAGGCTGTGACGGAGCTGCTGGGGACGTACGCTGACACGTGAGAGCAGAGCTACAGATCATATGATCACCTCTGATCCCTCCCAGCGTCTCCAAATCACAACTGCTGGTTTTCTTTTCACTCTGCTAATTCATCTGTGTTTGAAGCTTTTTACACGATCCATCGGCTTCATTTAAAAAAAAGTAGGAATGTTTACGAGCCAGGCGTTTGCCGCCGGGTCACTGTTGCAGCGATATCGAGGGGAGGAAATGATGTGTGAAAACGATACGCTTGCATGAAAGCTTGTCAAAACGGGGTCCATGCACATGTCCGTCTTAGGGGTGTTTCTTCAAAGGAATTCAATTAGCAGAAGTTGTTTGTCTTGCTTCAAGGAACCGGAGTAACACAGATGCTATCACGCAGATAGCATCACGCACAGCCCCTGTATCAGCCCGCCTCTTCCACCTGCCACAGCTCGTCTTTGTGTTTGCTCGAAATGTGTGAAGTCAGTTCCTGGTCGTCAAGTGTGGCTTCATTTCCTCTGAAAAGAATCACAGTTGCTCATTTACATCTGGAGCGCAGGCGAGGCATGAGAGCACCGGCGCGAGCGTGGCTTTCTCTCATATCCTGCTCAACGTTTTCCATTTTTAATCTTCTTCGTTTTTTTTTATTATTTTTTTTATTTTTTCATCCTAATCTCTCCAATTCCATTTAGCTCTCAAGTCCATTTAGCCTTTATTCAGAAGTTCAATAGTGCACTGGAGCGCCTCGGTCTATATTTGAAACCTTACCGCTGAATAAATCGAGCAGAAATCCTTTAATTCTGCCAGCCGCCACCCAACCTGAAAAGTTTATACTGCTGCTGAAGTGGTGGAATGGCAATGGTAGGTTTCTATAACAGATTTCTTCCATATGCTGGGAGCAGCAGAGGGAGCTTACTGACTCCATGCATTATGCTGTCTAAGACTTTGTCTCATGGACAAGTGTTGGATTTGTCCGGTTGAAATTGATTAGCATTATTCATCAAGCAGTGAGTCATGTTTTAGTACACAAACGCGTATCAAACACGAACGCTGGTGATTTGCTGTATATTCATGTGGACATGCTGTGTTGGCAGCTCAGTGTTGGAGTCTGATAACAGAAAAACATCAGCGGTAGGCATAAACTTTGGTGTTAGCTCCTTAAGAGCACATGAGTCACTTTACATCGATGTTCAACACTAACTTTCATAGAGGCAGATGTACCCCACTGACAACAGCTTCAATAGACCAGCATGCAGTGCAGCCGCCGCTTGCAGGGTTTTCAGATCTGTTACAGACAGTGTGTGAAAAAGTTTTTTCCTTTTCTTTTGAAGAATTGAGCAAAGTAAACACACTGCTGTGTTGTTGTTTTTTTCTTGCACCTATGTTGATGAGGAGAAAAATTGTTTTGTTGTCAGTTGTATTCTGGTTCAGGCTGGGCATCATGTGAAATATTTTTTTCATACCTTACTTAGATAATGATATTTTTTTTTACTTCAAAGTTTTACTACAAACCGTTTTTTTCAGCAAATGTTAAATATTGTCAAAATGCAAGAGGCTGTGTGAGAAACTTTCCTTTTGATTTAAATCAGGAACGAACTGATTACGAAACTGACCAAACATCCAATGCCAACTTTCGACACTCTTGTTTGTCTCAAAATGACTTCCAGTGTGCATCAAACATCACAAATGGACGTTCAAACTAATCCGAACATAAACAGATGTGGTAAATGCTGCTGGTTAAACGTCCTCCTGCCTTATTTTCAGACTCCTGACTAGTAAGAGGAACACTTTTGGTTGATGCCGCACAACAATATGAATCGTTAAAGGACCTCAATACTGAACCTTTAAATAGCCTCCTGATTTCTTATATGTCTGACGAGAGGATAAATGCGATATTTGGTGTTGACGTGTAGCCTGTATCTGTCTGCCAGACACAAGTAGCAATCATGTGGGCGGTGTTCCCCGGCGCTCAAACGCTGCGGCGAGGCAGAAAATACATCTCCCTACGCTTTATTATTTATTAATGATATGTTTACCATGGTGGCAGGCAGACTGATGACAAGTGTTTTGTATTTTGAGGGGGAAAACAAAAGTGCCTTCTGTACGTATGTTCGAGACTTTTCATACATAATCAACTTGCTGTGAATTTTTCCAGCTGTGTCTCTAATGTTGTGTGCGAGCAACAAAGGCTATATTCTGCCCCAACAAAGCCTCCCTGTAAAGCTGCACGTTGGATGATGCCGTTAGAAAATCTGCATTGCAAAGAAGCTATTATGTTTCATGGTGTCTATGAATTTCAATACACACACACACGCAGATCTCCAGGCAGCGGAAGCGTGACAGTTTCTATGTCGAAACTCCAGCTTCTGAACATTCATCTCGTCTCAGATACTAATGTGTCGCACTCCTCGCCAAGAGGTTCTGTTATGGCCAATTTCCACTGCAGCAGTGTACGGTCCCCTGGACCCTGCTGCCTGTCTGCCCTCCTTGTTACTCTCCACTCTCCGCGTCGCCGATGCAGCTGCGAGATGCTGCCGAAGGAGATGATTGCTAATCCTGGCAATGGCATCGTGCTGGCACGCCAGACCTGGGCCTTCACCATCGGAGGGATGCTCTGTCACAGGGGCCACTGTAGGCTCAGGAGGTAGAGCGGTTCGATCCCCACCTCCTTGGGCAAGACACTGACCCCCGCCAAATTGCCTTGACTCTGCCATCGGTGTACCTCCTGCGGCCATTTTGAATATATAGTATGATTAGGGTTGTATAGAGCAGTGGTTCCCAGAAAGGGACCCCTATATTACCATATTATTGTAAACCCCCACCCACATACAGTCACAAAAACCCAAATAGTGAACTTAACGCCTGCAGGAAGTTTGTAAAACTAGCAGTGTGTATAAAATTCTGAACAGACTATTTCCTGTGTATTTCCTTTATATATACACAATTCCATGTCCGTATTTTGATTTTCTTTTAATTTCACACAGCCTGGCTTTATAATGAAAATCCACAGTCCTCAGATCTCAGTGTCTCATTGTGGAGGCTCCCAAATTTCAGAACAGAGCTTGGCCTTTAAATTATTTTGATAATAAACTGATTTGGAAGTTGGGGACAGTCGACTTTTCCTCTCTTTTATATGATATTTGCATCAGTGTGATGAAGGACCTCGATTTGTCACGTCAATCACAGTCATTTGTTTGTTTGTTTGTTTGTTTTTTTTAATCCATAAGCAGTTTCTGTATGTTCCGTATGATGATATCAATACCACAATATAACACACACAGTGATAGAAGATTTCATCCACGTCGCCCTCTTCTACTGCCGGTCATTCAGGAGTTTCCCTAACTCTGTGCTGTTCAGGGTGGCCACTGTGGGAATAAGATCAGCTGTTAATTCTGTCTCCTCCTGCAAACACATGAAAGCTTCTCAGTGTTTTCTGAAGTGTTCACTCTTGAACTGAACAAAAAAAAAAAAAAAAACACACCCTCATTTTGTGCTGCCTCCATAATGCTTTAATCACCTGGCAAATCCCTCTTTCATGTAGTGCAGATAGAGCACAGCAGGCCTAGTGTGCCGTGAGGATAATTGTCCATTTTAATCCACTCCTCAGCGGTGTCTGTCAGTCAGACTCCCAGCGAGGGCTCGCAGCCCACTGGCAGCCCTGACCTGTCAATCAAATCACATCCGCCGGGGCTCATGGGAATGGGGACGAAACATTTTTGATTTAATTAGTGTTCTAGCATGTCATATCTGTACCATGAGCTCCACGATTCAGAAAAAACAACACGGGCAGCTGAATATGTGGTCGCTCCTGAACTACCCCACAGTCTGCAGGGTTGCTCTAAATCCATGTGAAGACTGTAGCCTACAGCTGTAAGCTTTGCAAATGCAGCTATTATTGAAATGGCAAAGTGCCCTACTTACCCTCTAGAGACTAGCCCTGAAATGAACCAGAAGTGAGTGGCCGACGGCGAGTTTTGTGTTGAACTGTACAAGGCATGGCGCGTCTAAGCGGGCGCAGTGGGGAAAGCACCACCGGACCACTTGGGTTCCAGTCCCAGCAGGGGCACCTCCGGCTTGGCCCAGGGCCTGTGCCCCTGTGTCGCTGAAATAGTGACTTCTGCTGACCAGATCTCTTCAGAGAGGCTTCCTGCTCGTTTCCTCTCCTCCTGCACTACCACCTGTCTTCTACCGGGAAGTAACTCGGAGGAAGCAAGGAAAGCGAGGAAGAGGAGGAGGCAGCTGTTTGTGCAAATTCGGGCCTATATATCAAGTCTGTGTCCAGCTAGCCTCTGTTCCACTAGTTTCTGTATTCTTCATTCTCTCAAACTCAGCATTTCTCTCATATGAAGCATGTTTTTTGGGGTTTATTATTATAATTATCTTTAAGACGTGTCGACATCCAATACAGGAGTTTCTACTAGAAATTGGAAGTTAAGCTTACAAAAAAGGCTGTATCTTTAGTTATTAGCGTATATGCTAAAAGCTGTATAAACGGTTGTAACCTTGTTTTATGTACAAAACAAAACTTAATTGGCTAACCATCTCAGCTGTACTTTTGAGTGTCAAATACCCGCATAGGTTTGAAAGATGGCTTTTAAAGTTTGCAGCTTTCTCCCGCGTGGAGCCTGGATTAATGGCATTTTCAGTGGTTCCAGTGGTGACCCAGAGTCATCGCAAAAAAAGCATCAAATAGCTCCAAAGCTCCACTGGCGGGAGCATCTTAAGTGATTTATTGGCAAAGCGACGATTGTTTTGAACATGAACAGTGGAGAAATATGTTCATGATTAATCGCTTTTAATGGGGAACTCTGCCGATTTGACACATTAAGTTCTGCTCTTGTCTCATGTGGCTCTGGAGGAGCTTAATCAAGTCTGGGAAAGTAACACTGGCCTTTGCTTGAAAAGGTTTTCATACAAAGGCAACGTGGACTTTACCAGACCTCTGCAGCAAACAAGAAACAAGCAGTAGGGAAGGAAAGAGGAATTTAAAGGAGACAAATGATATGATATCGCTTCTCCAGCTTTAATAGACACATATATGGAATCAGCAGTGATTCTACTTGGGAGCAAATAAAAAAAATCAGCACAAAGCCGGATTTTTCTGCTTGAACTCTGGCTCTACAGTTCGGTACATGCAGTGCCTGCCTTCCTGCCCACTGTCCCTCGGTGGCAGCTCAACACATTGAGAGCGGTGTCTTCTCTATGGATCCTGCTGTGTCGCTGGCCAGTTCAGCAGCCCACTCATCTGTCCCAGTAGCCGAGCGGCAGCAGCAAGAATGACTGAGCTTGTTGTGCCTTGGCCGGTCATGTGACAGCTTTGTGCAGCTGAATGTACTTCCCCCCGCAGCCTCAGTGCCATTATGTTTTATGGACGGGAGCTGCTGATGAAAAGAGAGAGTCAGCTCTCCCTCCGGGGGCCCGGGGGGCTCCACAAACTCCCAGCAAAGCCTGCTGGGAGCACCGTCGCCATGACTGCGTCGGGCGACAGTTGCGAGATGAAGGAGGCCGCAGAGTGGACGCAGACATGTGGAGCAGCCAAATGGCAATTTTCTGCTGGTAAAGAAGACTTAAATCACATGTTTCACTCACACACGGAGGCCAGCTCCAGTATTTTGGGATACCCTCGCAGATCCCTAAAATAGACCCGCTGTAACCTGCGAAAAAAGCTGAAAAAGCTGTCTTGTTTCTAGCACGACATTTGAACAGGACTTTCCTCACGTCCCGCTATGGTAACAGTTGTTTTTAAAGGTACTTTCTGACCTGCTGAATTGAAAACAAAACCACAGACTTAACTGGAAAGGAAGAGTGTCAGCTTAAGAGCTCTTCTCATCCTGTTGTCCTCATTATCTTGTCTTGTTTCTCTCTCTCTCATTTCCTCCGTGTCGTCTTTGTCATCCTCTGTCATCTGAGAAGAGACAGAGAGGCTAAAGCAGTCCACCACCTCACTATCTCCGTCCACATCTCTGCCATTCAGCTGTTACGCTGGAGGATTTTAAATTAGAATTTAGATAGTAGGTGGTGTGTGTGTGTGTGGTCAAGAGTGCACCCTTCAGGTAGTTTCCCATCATGCTGTTCAGTCTGTTGACGCCTAATTCAACCAATAACAGGAAACGATCACGCAATAGACCCCCAACACGCGCAAACCACCTGCAGAAGTAGAGGCGGCAGCAGTTTCCCACGTGGGCGTCCGCTTCTTGCAGAGCAAATAGTTGCATCACGGCGCCGAAAGCCTGCGTGCACTTGCAGCGTCATTACCACTACGCTCCAGCAATCAGTGAAGCCACAGAGACAGATTAAATTAGATTAGCGGGGCTGAGCTTTAAGGTCAAATCAGCGGCTAATGGGTGCTAACATATTTGGCGGCAGTGACAGCGTGTCTTTTGTAAATAAAGGGCAGTTAGGAGGCGCGCCATGCAGTTAACCCCGGCCCTTCTGCCGCACAATGACTCCATTGTGTGATTCTGCTGTCAGTCAAAGAGCTGGCAGCCACTATAAGGTTTACCCACGCCTGCTGGAGATTTATCTTGTAAATAAAAGTTGCCATGTAGGGTGTCAGAAATGTCCTTTTCTGGTTTGGTTCTGCACTTTGGTTCCCTGCACAGTTGTAAGATTCACACAAGCACTCACTCTGTTGTTGAGTTATTGAAGGTTCTCTCAATGAGAACGTCAGCTCAATGCTGAAATTAATAAAGCAGAGTGTTGTCACTTTTTATTTCAGATTCGGTTTGTCTTTCCCAAATGGAACTACCTAGAGGCGGAAAGAGAAATATTGTTCTTTTAACTCCTTTATATTTTCACATTATAAAGAAAAACATGACAAGCTAATAAAATACAATAAATGCATCATTTTAGGTTAAACCAGTGCTCCCCAACCTTTACAAAGAAGCAGAGTGTCTGTACATGTCTTTCCATCCACCTGTTTTAATGCTCATTTGTAATTTGTTTAATTGCACCCAACTGGAGAATTAGTGCCACCAGCTGTCTACCTCAATGCGCCCAACTCGCATAATATTCACATAATAGTAGTAGATGGAAACGCACAGAAATTTACATTTCCTTTTGCTGTTTTTCTGTAAATTTGTGCTAAATTTGGATGGAAACCAAAGAGACGCCTCCCCTCTAAACTTCTCACATCTTGTGACCCTTTGGAGGGGACAGACCCCTATGTTGGGAACCACTGGATTGAACTAACTAACCGCATACAAAGTAGTTAAAACTAGCTTCGCCTCCATCAGCTACAACAGTTATGGATTGATGCATCGGTAGCAATCTGAAGTGAATCTAATCATATATTATAATATATCACTGACGGGGGCCGTTATTGTGCAGAGTGAGTACTTTTACTTGAGTAGTGTGTGTGTGTGTGTGTGTGTGTGTGTGTGTGTGTGTGTGTGAGAGAGAACATACTTGGACACACCCATCTCATTATCATCAGCATGAAGAAATTAGGAAATGTGGCGCGATAGATAAATGATTAAATGTGTGCAAAGATCAAAAAACAAAACAGAAGTTTTAATTTACTTTAGAAACTGATAGATGTAAAAACTAAGGCTAGGTAACCCTAACCCGAACCCTTATATCATGCATATTTTACTGCCTTTTGTCAGTTTTGTATAAGCTGTTGAAGCAGAATGGAGTCACTTTTTATTAGGGGTGGGCCAAAAAAATGAACAAAATCTTCTATGACGGTGTATATAATTTCATATCACCTACAGTAATTGTTCTGTAAATTCAATTAGCGCTGACTTTTTTTAACCTTTACTTATTCAAGGGAGTTTGACCGAGAGCAATGAAAGTCCTGATGACATTCACAGACCTGGAAGCTGTCTAGTACAACCACAGTCTGATCTGCTGGCCACTGAACGCTTCACTCAGTGGTGGTAATGAGGGAAAGCAAGTGCTGCTTTCAGGCCCAGATTCATCCCGGCCCCCGCATTGAACTGACCACCAACCGGTCACAAGCTCACCTCTCTAACCTTAGGCCACCACTGCCCATGTGAGACCGTCCTGTTGCCCAAATTACGTTCCCTTGCGAGGCAGCTGGTAATTTATTTAAGCTGGGCAAATCTGAGTTTTTCAAGCTCTTCCACTCCATCTTTTATTGCACTGTTTCATGTTTTATCACCATGATAATAGGTCAAAAAAGCTTAAGTAATAGAAGTTGAGGCTGACAGTCCCTTGATGTCGTCCCAAAGCATTCTGGGAAAAATTAGCAAGAGCCATTTTTTTTTTTTTTTTTTTTTTGCAAAGAAGTGTGAATGATGGCGGCTGGCACATGCAATTGATATTCATGTTTTATTGAATGGGACAATGAATAATTGAGCGTCTCTGTGTCCCTGCAGGGCCTCTGTTTCGGCGGCGCACAAAGCAATGTGGAGGAAATAAAAATAAACAAAAAACCCTGACATCCTGAAAACCAGAGGTACGACTCTTCACACTCCACTGGACTCATACACTCTCACACTCGCACTTGTAGATTCATTGAGGTGTGTTTGAGAACAACCTCATGCGCATACTGACAGCAGATGGATGGACTGCGCAACATGCTCCTTCTGCAGGATTTTCCCTGCCTTTTTAAACGCATGCGTTACATGGATAGCAGAGCAAACACACGCACACATACGTTAAACCGCACACAGATACCGACCAGCTGGCCACCGCTACCTGAGATTGTTTGCCTGCTGCCCCAAGTGTGTGCAGATACCTGCGGTGCATTAGCGTGAACTGTGTATTCTATACCGGGTGCAGACGCCTCGTAAAAGGAAATCATAGCAAAAGCCACCTTGTTGTTGCTGTTATCACCGGAGCTGTATGTTGTTGTTTCAGGTTGACCCACAGGGCAGCAGATGCAACCAAAAGCCTAAAGCATTGTCTTTATATCTGTATACAGTATACGACCTGACCCAACTGTCTATTTCTGCCGCTGCCATCTTTAATCCGCAGTGCAGCAGTAAGGCCGACCCATACATCGCCGCGGGGTTAATGAGAGGTCAGCCAGTACACACTGCAGCCGCTATGTGATTTCTCCTTGATCTGTGTGTGTGTGTGTTTTTTTTCCTTATCCCATGCAACATATTTCCAGGCTAAAACTGCAGCAGATGAAAGATGTTTCAGTTATTTTTTTCCTAATCCGAGTGTTGGCGTGCCACTGATGGCACTGATGTCCGATTAGTTATCAAAAGCTAGCAGCAGTGTGGGCTTTGCCTCTTCAAGTCGCAGTCGCAGCTGGACTGTTCACAAGTCCGCAACTCGCCTGAGTCCAAGAACAATTTGTAAAATGAGCACGATGTTGGAGTTTGGGACTGAAATAAAGCAGAGAAAGGCGAGCGTACGTCGCGTGTAAGGAACATAATGTAGACGATGGACCAGACTGTATTTTCTGTCTTTACTAGGGCTGTAATGGTATAAAATGATCCACAGTTCGATCCGTATCTCGATCTTGGGGTCACGGCAGAGGAAAAAAAAGAAACATAGAAGATAACGTTATAGTCATTTCATTTGGCTCATCGGCCATAATTCTTACTGGAAATACTTTGGTTCTGAAAAGTACTGAGCCGAATGTCCTCAGTGCATTTTAGTTTTTTGGTGAAATACTGGATACTTTTACCTCTTCAGGCCTCTTTGGATTAAACTACCTGACGTCGAACAGCTCCTCTTTGGCTGAATTGCTCACAACTCATGTCCATAGCCTGAGATGAGGGCTCACAAGTAGACTTTGCTTTGCGTTAATGATTTTCAAACGAAAAGGTCACCCATCTGTATATTTTAAAAACTAGATTTGAAACACAAAACCCGTTTCTGCCGAACAGCTGGCAGCCAGGCCCCGTCATATTTTTAGTTTCCCGAATAAGTTCTGTGAAGCAAAGTAAAGAACCTTCTGTTCCACACAGCAGCCATTTGTTTGCTTCACTTGTTCTGTGACTATTTTGAAGCCAAAGAGATCGTCCGTGTCTGGCCTATCAGAGGCGTTTCAGTCTGGAGCTTCCTGTTCTTCAGTGTGAGTAGAGCTTCCAACATCTCAAACCCAGCCTGCCGACAAAGGAGACGCATTGTATAAAAAAAAAAACACGACAAACAGCTAGAAATGGAGAGAGGAGGGTTTTTTTGGTTGAATTCATCAATGGGTTAGTGGAAACAAGTATCCGACATTCATAGCAAGTGTATTCATTATGCAGGCTCAGTCATCGCTGCGCTAATAGCTCCTTTATTATGTGTGCTCCATTTTCCGTTCTGCGTGTCTCGCTGCTCAGAGGTGGAGGCAGCAGAGCGGCCTCGTCGCAGAGCGCGGAGTTACAGTTTAGTGTGACTCAGCCTTTTTTTTTTTTCTTTGTTTTTTTTTTGTTTTCGGAAGAAGAGCTTCTCGGCATGTGAGGTGGCGGTGACATGGATGACATGCCACAGTACACAGCAGGCGCCAGAAGAAGCTCTGCAGAGCTAGCGCATCAAGAGCAGCCTTACAGTGGGAATGTGTGTGTGTGTGTGTGTGTGTGTGTGTGTGTGTGTGTGTGTGCTTCAGCACTCTTGCTGGGTGGGTGGTATTGTAGGCTGGTGAGAAACAGAAAATGAGTCACCGGTTCCAATCATGTTTCTCTCTGCCTCCCTGAGAGTTTCTGCACCGTGATAATCCACTTTCTGATATTCATTGCTGGAATCATTTGTTTTCGCCTTTTGCCTCCTCGCAGCTCCAAAGCTGACTGTTGGCCCTCCCCTCCTCCCGGTGCGTTACCTCCACGATAATGACCGTGCCATGTGGGCTGTGCAACTATTCACTGAAATGTCAGCGGTGCCCTCAGACTGTGGCTCCACTGTGGTTCCCAGTTTTGCTGGAGAGGCAGTCAGTGGGTAGACACTCACTCTCCTGCAGGACTGTACTCCTCATCCTTATTGTATTGTTGTGGTTGCTTTTTGCTCTGTGTTCTGCACTGCATCTCTGTGGCCATCTTTTCATTTCTCTACACATCCCACATGTGACAAATAAAGTGGTACCACTAATGAACCTAGTGAAGCTTCACTCCAGTACATTGACACATCTGTGTAATGGGCGTCATGGTGGTGCGGTGAAGTGTCCTCGAGCGCGACACCGAACCCTGAGCTGCTCTCGACGGAGGCCAGCACCTTGCATGGCGGCTCGGTCGCCATCGCTGTCTGAATAAGTCCAGATCTGTGAAGCGCTTTGGGAACCGTTAACGGTTGAAGAGCGCTGGATATAAGTGAAGTCCGTTCACCATTTCACCTTCCTCTTTATCCTCACCATCACTACCACACTGTTGAGGTGCTGCGTTCTTGAAGGGGGAGACGTCAGCTAATTATCTGCAGCAGCAGCAGCAGCAGCAGCAGTGTTCGGCCCCGCTGAGAGACATCAGCTGTGGGGAACATCAAAGTGCCGCTGTGGTGCGCTGGATCCTGGAACGCTCAGTCAACACCGCTCAATGAGATATCACTCTGTCCCTGCGAGCAATGACGGCAGCACTGCTCCGGGTTGCAAAAACCATATCCATCAGTGCAGTTTGTAGAATGTGGTGGTTTGTTATTATTCATCATGTCGATACACATTAAAGGGAAACCCCTCCATTTAGATGTTTTATTGATGATGTAGAATTATTTCAGGAATTATTTTACACATTTTTCACTGTATTTTTAGCTTCCATTCCGGTTGAAAAATCGCTATGTTTGTTTCTTCTATAACAGATCATTCCCATGCAGGATTGTAGAACAATGTGCTAGAAATATCCCAAAGTAAAAATATACACCCAAACAGCAAAAAAAGGCCCCCAAAAAATGCAGGTTTGTTTGCCAATAGCTGCTCTTTTAGGGTGGATTTATCTTTAGTAGCCAGGTCCGCCTTGCACAGCAAGAATGATGGGGTTTTTTTATATTCTAGGTTTGACTTCTTTGTAATGCCCTGCACACCCTTTAATGTTTCTTTCAAACAAAGCAGTTGAGTTATAGAATCTAGAGGAGGTGCAGAGGGAAAAAGCAAGGTGGTGGAGGGTGGGATGATTGACCTGCTCTGAGTGGTTTTAATCTATAAAAACACAGAAAGTTCCACACAAAGGTTTGACTTTTGATGTTTCGCCCTCTTCCATCCCTCATCCCTCGATCTTCAGATAAAAGAGGCCAGGATGGGCATAGGAAACTCAGGGGCTGGAGGGGGTTTTTCGACCACAACGTTTTAATGATCTCTCACTTAACCCCCTCATCTGTCTACCGTTGCCTGTAATAGAGGTTGGCTGGGGGGGGTGGGGGGGGGGGTGGAGGCCACGTGCACAAGGCTGGAGTTTGGCTCAGAGAGGACTGGGATATTTATGCAGCCTGTTGTCTGTTTATGCTGATTTGTCTTGTTTGTTTGACTGGGGAAGTAACATGGTTTAAAGTCTAGAAACGGCCTCTGTTCAGTGCAGACAGCTGGCTGCTCTGGCTGCAGCGTGGAGTTCTGCTGCTTACAGGATGCATGTGTGTGTGTGTGTGTGTGTGTGTTTGCGAGAGAGCCTACTGTGCAGATGGTACTGTACCATAACCTCATCCTGTCTTACTGACTCGCCTACTTGCTAAAGAGCCACCTTCAACACATCTGCTGCAGCATACTAATGACTCGCTTTGGATCTGTTCAGTGATTTATGTCTTGTTTCCTGCAAGTCATCTCCATCCCCTCATGAGCTTGAAGGTGTGAGTGTATTTTATGTTGTCATGTGTCACTGCACATCTTATCGTCCCTGTTCGTCTCGGCTGCGTCTTTCTGAGACAGCAGAAATGCATCTTTACAAGAATAAGGGACTGTGTGAGCATGCGGATTAGGTGTCTCGGCCACCATATGGCCAGGGAGAAGAGAATGAACACAGATTCTTTTATTGGCTGGTTTGAAAAAGCAGCTGTAGCTCCTCATGGACAAGCTTAACTTACTACCCCTGAGAGCTTTGACAGGTATATTGTCACCAGAGCTGCGACAGGCTCCTGGGCGTACCACGCCTTCTAATGGCTTCACATGGAACCATTTCTGCTTTGCGAATGAGCCTCATCTTGACCCACCCAGGCATGATGACCGTCAGTCCCACAAAGAAAACCTCTGGGGTAGAAAATCCATAAATCCCATTGGCTTCAGAGTAGAGCTTTGACGATTACTCGATTATTCGATCGAAAGAAAATGAGTTGCCAACTATTTTGCCAATCAATAAATCGTTTCAGTCTTCTTTTTTTAAGCAAAAATGTGAAACGTTTGCTGGTTCCAGCTTCTTAAATGTGAGGATTTGCTGCTTTTCTTTGTCGTGTATGACAGTAAATGAAGAGTCTTTGGGTTTTGGACTGTTGGTTGGACAAAAGAAGCTATTTGAAGACGTCACTTTTGATGAGCATTTTTCACAATTTGTTGACATTTTATAGACTAAACAATGAATCAATAATTAGTGAATTAGTGAAGTTGCTGTCCTAGTTTGGAGCTTCAGTTATCTAAATTCACCACGTGGACTGAAGGTTTTCAAGTGGTTCAGTGCTTTTAAATGGTACCAACACCATCAAGAGGAGAGCACTTTTGATGTTGCGCTGGCTTCCTCTGCTCGGGGCAGTCTGGCTCGTCAATAATCGGCCGCAGTTTCCATCAGCGCTCCACATGTTCGAGGTTTAGCTGTGACGTGGTTTTAATTATAATGGGGGGGGGGGGGGGGGGGGGTAAGGGTGGAGGTGAGGGTGGCTGTTGGGCTGCGGCCATATGCCGGCCTTGGGTCCCCGGGGAGTGAGCCAGCAGCTTAATGAGCAGCCCCACTGGAATTAGTGCTACTTTAACCTCAGTGTTTTGACTGCTGGAAGAGGCCTGCTGCTCAGCTGATCTACAGCCGCTGGTGGGTGGAAGAGGGAGGGGCAGCCATGGAGACCTCATCCTGAACTGTTTCAGGAAGTTTCAGGAACTAACACAGTAACAATTAGGAAGACATTAAATGCCAATATCTTCCATTACTAGGGCTGGGATCCTTTTGATACCAATACAGTACCAGGTTGTGACAACAAACCCTTTTTGATTCTTTACTTTGAGAAACATTAACATGTTTTTATACAAAACCCTTTTTAAATTTAAAAGAAGTCCAAAGTTCAAACACAAGAAGTTGTACAATAACTTTGCCATCAAAAAGTGATGACTTTCACTTTCTACAATATGGGAACTTTAACCTTTTACATGTCGAAAATCTAGTCATTAAATACCATTAAAATAAAGGCTGTGATGTGAAAAACTTGGAATGTTTCAACTAAATCTAGTCCACTTTTATCAGATGGTTAGGCATCTTTTTTTGGGCTGTGCTGTTATCAGCTGCTCCAACAGTACATTATTAATATTGGGAGAAAAAGAAAGCAAAATCCACAAGCCTCTGCTCCGTGAAATCAATCTCACTTTCAAAACTGTATGTATTACTACTCACACTGCAGCTGTTTGTCTATGTGAACACAGCGTTAAAAATATGTAAGTCCTACATTGTACTGTAGACGCCGTCACACCCACAGTCAGCTGCACAGGGAGGAAATTGAAGATAGTATAGTAGCTGCAGTGAATGGCTTTCTAATCGTCCTTGGATTTCAAAATCTCTTCATTTCAAGATTTTACTCTGCACAAATGGCTGCAGCATAGCATACAGCCATGACACAGATGTGAACGTACAGAAAACATGCAGGAAACACAGGAGGCAGGATGTGGGGCAGAGTCTGTCGTTTTTTATCTGTATCTAAACCACTCAGAGTAAACTTTTCACACATGTAGCTTCACATTTCTTACATTTCCCTTCTGTTGCCGTATGAATTTGAAACGTCCGACCGTGTGAGCGCTCTCGCTTTCCCCTCCCATCATGCCGTTACTGCCACATCAGCATTCGAAGGCCTCTTCAAACATCCTCTGCTGGTTGATCTTGCCGGGGCCGACACGCTGTGTTGTGCCGAAGCCTCGATACAAACCGGGAAAAGACTACTGGGGGCTAATTGCATCAGGCCTGCCTCTCCCGTATGATATTACCGTGGTGACCGAAAGTCTACCTCGTTCATAATCAAGTCTGAGAGGTGCAAAATATGGACTCACGGCTCCGCTGTCTGTGGTTTGGAAGGACAAATTCTTCCATCAGACACTGTGCATTGAGTTTGAAGAGACACCTTGAAGACCAGGAGACAAAAGCCAGTTCCAAACTGGCACAGTGATCTATGATATTACAGCATCTATGTTTCATATATAAAGCTATTCATGGATGTATTTGATTGGGGTCGGTTATGCTTGATGCCACCCCACCTGAGTCATGCTGTAACGAGACTGTGACAGGCTGTGTGCTGTTTCCACATGGCTTCACATGATTGACCCATGACTGATGGTCAGTCAGTCACACAGGAAGCCCCCCTGGCCCATCATTTAGCCTGGCCTCAAACAGGTTCTCTGCCACTGCGTGACCAGTTTCTCAGTTGTCATTTCTCCTAATGGACTCTGGTCTACGGTGGTTACACACTACACCTCTACCACAGTGGCAGTGTTGTCGGTCTGTCGGCCAGTCTATCTTTGTTGGTCCATCAAAGATATTGCAACAACTACTGGCCAGATTGACATGAAATTTAGAGTGAATATTAATGGTCCCCAGAGGATAATTCCTAATGACTTGAATGTATTTTGACCCCTGACCAGCAAATTAGATTTTAGTCGTTTTTTTCCTTAATACTTTAAATGCATGTGTTTTTGTAGTTGTATGCGTGTGTGTGTGGGTATGACTGCCATGTAGTAATTGAAATAATAATAATAAATAATAATAAAGATAGTAATTAACCAAGGTCATATCCTCTGTAAAGTTTTTTCTTTGAATCTTTAGGCAAATACATTTAAACAGATTTAGTATTACATACTTTGCAATGTAGAGAAGGCTTTGAAACAACATTTCGACCATAATGTGGTCAAAAAACAGTAAAATGAAGAAATGAAACAGAAACTTTTGTGATTTTCTTTAGATACTCAGGAAACACATCCAATGGGCGATGGTCCTGGTTTGATTCTGGCCCGGGGGAACTTCCCACATGTGCAACAAAAACTCGTTCATGTGATGCTATTTCACCTGAGGTCAATAAACAGTAATTTAGAATGATCGTACGTGTGTGTGTGTGAGATATTCTTTGTTCATTTCAGTGATTAAAAACATTAAAAGTAGCCGTATTATTTTGACATTTCAGTCGTCAGTTTGTAAAATAAGTATTCTCGCTGTTTACTTTGTGTCTCTTGTGTATGGCTGTGTTCTTCTGTGTGTGTGTGTGTGTGTGTGTGTGTGTGTGTGTGTGTGTGTGCCCATACATATAAACCCTGTGAAGACAAAGAATGATGAGCCTTAAAGATTATCCCCCGCCGGAACACAATCCTCTTTGGAGGTGCTGCGCAGTGGGGGCGTTCCTGAGCCGGGTGCTGTCTAGACGCTGCAGCTCCCTCTGTGTGCAGGAACGTGCTGTACTGAGCCAGGCAGCTGCGCGCACACACTGGTGCAAGGAGTCACAGCCGATTCACACTGTGTCCTCGGAGGCGCAGCACATTCACACATCTGATGTCACCTCAGACACACTCGCAGAAACGGAGCACAGCGCTTTTTTTTCTTCCCGTAGACCTTTTGGAAGCAGCGCTGTCAAAGGTGGAGCGATGCCGCACTGCCCACACTGTGCCCTCGTCCCCTGGTTCATGCTCCATCGTTCACAGGATCTTTAATCATCACGGGTACTGCGTCATTTCCACTCCCCAGACTCTGCCAACCTGGCTCTGCCACCCATAGTACTCGCTGTGCTCAGGAATGTGGTAACCTAGCAACGGGGCTGGAGAGACAGATCACCGCGTTGGGTCGGTGATGGGCGACCATGCCTCGCCTGCTGCTGGAGGTAAATCCTCCCTCTGAAGGGCGCGTGTGATGTCAGCTGTCCTTCGTGTGCTTTTGTTTTTAAATATTACTCCTCGGCGGTTGTTTACTTAATGGAGGCAGATTTAAAGAACAGACATCAGGTCATCATCAGCGTGAAATGACACAATTTATCGCTATAAACGAACTACACCATGGTCGCATTACTTCAACGTCACCACCACTAAGCTTAACTTTTAAGAGAATATAGATATAGATTAGAGTATAAACACAAGGAGGCTGTGAAGGCGGACGGTCGGCATGGCGACGCTAATGTCCCCGACAACCTCTGTAGTCTCGTTTAGCCACTTGTTAGCAAAGGCCTTTTTTAAGACACGTAAGACCTTCAAAATTCACGAGTGGGGTATCTACTGACGTATTTTATGTCGTGGAACACAACATCTAAACAAAAACCTGTTCAAGAAACCCACTGACTTCGAGACGAGGGAACCGGAAGTGTACAAATGCGAACTCATTTCAGCGTTTTAAGGCTCATTCCTGCAGTCGTTCGAAAAAAATCTTATCATAAAAGCCTGAGAAAGGTTAGCTTGATATTTCAGAAGTTCAGTTGATGGACTACATGGTCTTGTAAAATCCCTTTGCAAGAACTGCATGCAGGACAACACGCATCTGTGGGTGCAGAAATTCATCACAGTTTTGCTCCCTGTAGTGGGTGTACGTAACCTAGACACCAGAGAAGTATGAAGAGTGGTTAAATGTGAAGGAAACGGCATAAAGCTGTGCCTAGTCTGGCACTTTCTTTTCATCTGCAAGGTAGAGGAGTTCACCACAGCAGAGCAGCGTGGCATCGCACTCATCCTGTCTGTATAGGCCATGAAGAATGCATGTGGCTGCTGGGTAGTAAAACATGCATCTGCTGTGAGTGGAGAGGCGCAGTGGCTTCATATGTGGATGGCAGTGTTGTTCAAAGTAAGCTCCCGTGTTTTGTTTTGGAGGGTGGAGCAGAGAGGACGACATGAGTCAAACCCCATGACACGCGCCGCAGCCTTGTTTGACTCCAGATCGGCCCCGTTCGTCGAAGTGAAACTGCGAGGATGAAACGCAGAGAGCTGGAGCAGGACACGGAGGCCTCCTTGGCCTATTTATAGAATGACTGGTCGACTTGGCATGAGACACTTCATCAGCTAAACTGCCGCCCTCCGACTGGAAGAACTGAGTGGTTATTTTCTACAGCGTTTTGGGGCTGAGCCATGTTATTACACAGCTCTCCTGCAACATCGTTCTCAGTGAGGTGAATGGAAACTTAACACCCTTCAAGGTGTATTTGAGACATTAAGCCACATCCTGCTACCAGTCATGTAATGATGACGCTGAGATAGCTCTCAGAGAGTGTTTGCTTTCTACCAGGAGGGGGGGAATTCAGCAGAGTGTTGCACTTTCTTCATATCTGCAAATCTGCAGGAGGATGCAGCACCCACAAGCTGAAGTGCACAGTTAGTTTTTGTTTCATACGGATATTTCCTTTTGGCATTTGGCCCCTTTAGCGTTGTAATTGTAAACCTGTGACCTAAGCCCCTACATCTATCTCAGCAGGACCAGTGAAAGCGTCGTCTGTAAAGCCTCTTTTCTTGTAATATGTCATTTTAATGCCGTATGTGACCCTGACACCGCTGTCCTCAGTCTCGCTGCCCTGCATGTTGAGACAATGCATCGTAACAATGGTTTATTTTCTGCCTGTTTCCTGTGGAGCCTCGCGATCAGCATCCAGCAGTCTCAGGAGATGGTCAGTAACCTGAGGATGCCTCGACAAGTAGGGCTTTCCTGCATATTTCACTCATCATGATAAGTTGAAAGGGACGCTTTCACTTTCTGATCTGCAGTGTTTTTGGTCTTTCTCTGGCTCACAGCATAGGACACTGTCGTTCCTTGATTCTCATGGGGATCAGTTACTCTGTACCTGACTGGAGACTGGAAAACTTTGTGCATCTGCTCACATAATAAAGAAGTCACAGTGGTCATTGACCTGCAGTACCAACTGTGGCCACTACGCAGGGCTTCGTCAAACATCACAGACTTTCATTCAAGTTTTCCGTTTAAGTAACTCTACGCCGCTTTGCGTCAGGTTGGATTGTGATTGTCACAATGGAAAAAACAAGGCAATACTGAAAAAAGTGGCGCTACTTTATGACTCAAACGGCAGTGACGGCTAATGCTTTGACTTATGATTCAAAATGCATTTTAGCCACGATTATCTACACATACGATTAGTTTTAGCGCGGTGCAGTGACGCACTTTCAGTGGTGAATTGACTCTCTGTTCTCGCATGTTCTGCCATGGCGACCGACTACTGAGCACTGCAGAGCGCTACTGCTGGGAACATACAGTAGGATCTATCACAAACCCAATATGGAGGGTTTGACACCATGTTTATGGGTATAGGTTTAGCCACTGTTGTGTCATGTCAGTGAGTAAGAGAGAATGCTAATATGATAATCTGATTTTTACAATATCATCACATTCATTACAGAACATTATTTCCTTTGTATTAACTGAGACACTTGTTCTTTAGCACTGTGTTCTGACTTTTTTTAGCAACCTGATTTAGATCTAAAAGTGACTCATCTCGCTGCGGACAGAAGTTTTGCTTTAAAAAGAAAAAAGAAACAGGCTCTCCTTACCATTATTAGCAAATTTGAAGGACAAATGTGAAACATCCTGCCCGTCCTCCCGTCCCCCCAGTGTGACAAGTGTCTCCCGAAGACAAATAAGCACCTGAAAATGTCAAGCTATCCCTCTAAGGGTGCTTATAAAGTGACTCTGAAGGTGGCTCCTGCAGTTTGTGCTCGTGCTACTTTGTTCCACTGGTGCTGTACGCCAGACTGATCATCCAGCAGCTCAGTGGGTGAAGTGAACACGTAATATCCATAAATATTGTATATTTACCCAATGTACTAAAACAGACAGATGAATGTTATATCCAGCTGTCAGAGAATGCTTGTCATTTGCGTAGTCCCAGCATGTATCGACTCCTTCTAAATTTAAAGTCAAAGGTTTCCTGCCACGAAAGAAAAGCACTTGAATGAAATTGGAAGATAATTGACGGTTTCCTCCGAGGACCAGAGGAATATTTCAATGAGGAGGGCAGAGGCAGCATCTTGTGTTGGTGTTGATTCATCCAGAGCCCAGGGGGAAGGAAAGAGTGTGGGGGCGGCCAGGTCGAGTCCTGGACACAGCTGCATTATTAACAGAAGGTCAGCTGTCAGCACATGTCTGCAGGGCTCACATCAAGCAGCTCACTCCAATTTTGCGCCTCTGGCTGACATGTTTGTAACCTTGTAGGCCATTTAATGAAGGTTCACAAGCCTTTTGGCTTCCACGTTTTGTTTTTTTTTCTTGTTCCAATAAAACAGAGCCAGACCACAAGGGGCACAGAACATACAGAGCATCTGGAACAAGTTTTATTACCTCGCCATAAAAACACATATAAGATATATAGAGTGCTGCAAGGAATGACGCATTTTTGTAGGCAAACCCGGAAGTTAGCATAGCTCTGGTTCCCTCGACTAAATGCCGATGGGATTTAGGATTATTGCAGAAAATAAACAAAAGTTTGTGATACTTAAACGTTCTGTTCAGCAAGATAATCTTCACTAATGAACTCCACTTTTATGATTTTTGAAGCGTAAATGGATTTGCCAGAAGTGAAAAACTAACGTTAGGCTATAAACAAAGCACACCGCGGTCGCATTACTTCAACGTCACCACCTCTGAGCTTCACTTTTAAGAGAATATAGATAGATGTAGAGTATAAACACAACAAGGCTGTGAAGGCGGACGAGTGAGTAGATGACTTTCTGTGTTCAGCATGAAAACCTCTGTAGTCTCATTAAGACACGTAAAAACTTCAAAATTCACAAGTGACGTATTTTTATGTTGTAGAACAAAATGTGAAAATCGGCTTGTGTTAACCACAGACCTAATTTCAGGCATCTAACCAAAAACCCATTAAAAAACAACCCCCACTGACTTCAAGCCGTTGCTAATTAACCATACTTTTAGATTAGACTGTTGTCTGGTAAACGTGCATCGCAAGCTAGTGTCTGTACTATTGGCCAACATCTCTAGTACATTAAAGGTCCCATATTAAGCTCATTTCAGCTCTATGTTTTTTATTCTGGGACTCCTCTAGAGCAGCTTTGCATGATTCACAGTTCAATGAAGTCCTTATTTATCTTCTACTGGCCCTTCTCTGGTTTTCTCCTCTAAAAACATTTTGATGACTCATGCTGCACTCGGGGACCTATACATAGATGTACCCAATCAAGGCTTTGATCAAATCTCTCTTACACTCAGAAGTATATCACATTACAGAAGCTGAAGACACTCTAACATTTCCACTTCACTGTGACTTTAAGCACATCCCTCGTCCCTCCAGTTTTACTGAGGAGGAGGATGGTGGGCTGACTGCTGGGCTAATCCCACTGAGAGCAGAGTAGTGGATGTCTGGACTCGCAAAGGCGAACAACTCAGGCTCAGCAGTTGCAGTGCTGAGCCGCTGTCTTGCCTTCTCTATCTGCACCTCCGAGGATCATTAGGTGTCATCCTCCTTCAGCTCCCACCAGCATTGCTGCTGTTGTTGTTGCTGCCGCTGACACTGAGCCGCCCTGACACAATGGTGTCACCGCTGCGCCCCCCCCACCCCCCTCCCAGCTTGAATTTGACTGACAGGAGCAGCAAGGACAGAGGCTATGCAGTATGGAGAGAGGGAGAGAGAGAGAAGAGAGGACCTTGGGAGCAGAAATGGTTGAGGCCCGTGTTGTTGTGATCCGAGCTCAGCCAGCAGCAAGAGATGTTAGACGAGCATGTGGCCTCTCCGCCTCCCCCAGCTGAACCACAGATGAGGCGGGCGGCAGGAGAAAGGGTTGTTCCAGTTTTGACAGCTCGCAGCCCGTAATCCCAACCGGAGAGGAGGCGCTGCTGACTGAAACGAACCATAAACAGCATTGTATAGAAAAACAGGAGACGCATTAATACCCAAACCTGACTGCCTCCCGTCCTGTTAGTGCTTTATGGCTGTTTACAGGCTGAGGTGCAGCACAGAGGCCTTCATCACCTCCGCACTGGGAGGCGACCTGTACACTCTTGAGGAGCTCACACTGAGAGGGATGAAAGCGGGATTGACTGTGATTTTTTTTAATGAAGGGGGGGGTTGGAGCATCCTCAGGCAGGCCTCCTGCGGGGACACGTGCAGTTAAAAAAAAGAGCTGCGGAAACAAGATAATCTAGCCCAGATCCTTCGCTTTATAGACTCTACTCCACCCAGCCTCTTCGAAATGAACCTCGCAGTGCGGGAGCTAGCCTCTGAATGGCAGCAACGCTTCCTTAAGATGGAGAAGTCTTTAATGTTGACCCTGAGGAGGCCGGTAGCGACTACTCATGTCTGGTGACGTCTTACAGTGTTTTTAAAACAACAATCTTCCTGAATTGGGAGAAATATGTTTTTGTTTTCCCTTTTTTATTTCCACTTATTTTAACATTTCCTCCTTTACTGACATCGTCCAAAGGTCGTAAATTATTTCCTAGAGTTGTAACCGAGTTGTTTTCAGGCCAACTAAAAATAGCCACGTCCAAGTTTTCCTTTTCAATCCCAGCCGCCTGACTCTTAGTAAGTGCCTCTGGTCAGCTGTGTGTATTTCCCTTTCGCTTACCGCAGCAAAGCCTGGTTCCCTGGAAAAGGGAGGCCACTTTGTTTCATGGTGGGTTAGGCTGGCCTGGTGGAGGCAGCAGGAGTGTTTTGGGGGGCGGCGGGGATCACAGCTGCTGCAGCAGCCTCTGTGATGTGCTAGGTGACCTCAAGGACCCCGTGGCTTGAAGCCTGGCCTGCTCGAACAAGGGCTGCCCTCAGAAAGTCTAGGCCAGAACTCTGGTCTAGGACAACCATCCCTTTATTTAATACCAAAACAAGATGTAAGAATTATACATGTTGTAAAATGCACAATGTGTGTGTGTTTAGTCGTACTCTATGAGGGTCACGTCTACACGTCATATACAGGGTAATATACAGAATACATCTGTGTCCGTAATCATGTAAGACAACATACAAACTGTTCATGCAATGTTTACAACATATTTGACTCGTACACTTATCTTTGTATGTGCTTTGGCATGGCATACTCATTTTACATTTCAATTCAGAACCGCAAACTTTTGCACGGGCTGTTGAGGACATGTCTTCCTCACAACATGCAACAGAAGAGGAGCTGTTTATGACTGGGAAAAGGAGAGTTTCGGTTCAGGGAACAAAACTAAACCCAAATAATTGGGAAAACAATGTAATGTATGTTTGTAATTCAGTACTAATTATTGGAACGTATAGGAAAAATACAGCCAGTGTTCTTTTCTATTGAAGGTAACCAGACATGCAATCTTTCCTCTGCCCCCCCCCCCTCCTCCTCTTGCTCCTCATCTTTCTCCTACTCACCGTCTCCCCATCAGTGAACAGTGATTAATGATCTACCTTCACCGTGGGCCACAGACGTGATGAGAGGTGAGGCAGCAGAGGACACAGTTCAGCCGAGTGATTGGACTCTGAATAGATATTATGGTTGAACGGATGGGTCGACTGCACTGACTGCCATGTTTTTATCCTGATCAGATGCACACTGTAACCTGCAGGCTGCAGGCTGCAGGCATGCAGGCATGCTTACAGCTTGTGTGCAAATGAATAAATAAAAGAGGAAGCGATGGAGAGAGGATGTGTTTGTGTGGGTGTATCCCTCCATCTGTCTGTGTGTTTGTTGCGTGAGTGGCTAACCTTTGACTGCCACAGGCCTCCTCCCTCCCCGCAGGATGCCGCATGACACTGGCAGGACGGGGCTTTCCCCTGTCTATCCATTTCATCACCCACCGCCTTCCTCCTCTTCCTCTGCTCCGTGCCCTCCTCTCTTGCCCCTGTAATCATTTTCTACCTCACTATTACTGCATGCTGTCTTATTTTGTTGGAGTCTTCCTCCTGATGAAGGGCAATAGTTATTTCATGATGCGTCGTCTTGTACCGCAACAGGGCGAGAAGCAGCGGGTTTGATTGCATTATCAGCGGTCATGCTGGCTGAGCAGGGAAAAGAAGGCCATCGCAGAGATACGAGTGGCAGAAAATCAGTGGTGCTGGTTTGTGTCTGCTCTGTGTGTCATAACAGCCTCCTTCATTTTGGACTCTTTTGGTTCTCTCTGTTCCCTTAAAGGTCAGAACTGTCGAGACGCTTCATAACTCATCAACGGCATGAGTTGGCAAATTCACATTTACACATAAACTGATATTTTTGTAGAGATATGAACGCTGGGAGGGGGGGGGGCGGCGGAGACAAAGCAGCTCATGGAAAAGGACTCCAAACACCACTACACTGGGTCATACTAAGTTAAATTCCAGCTGTCAGAAATGAAAAATGTCTGGAACTTTGATACGACTTTTCAAAGCAACGTGAGACAAACTAACACAGTTACAGAGGCCAAATCATCAACATGGAATATTTCAAGAGCAAAAATATGACAACTGTAACACAGATTTGTTGTATATTAAATGTGTCCCTGTCAGGGATATATACGCTCCCACATGTATATGTCCCAATCTGTGTGAAACAAATGAGTAGTCCGCCTCTGCACCCTGTTTCCACGGTGCTGGAGCTGGAGGCAAGCCCTCCAATGACCAAAGGGATGGAAAAAAACCTGCCCTGAGGGTTTAATACAACATCCTCCCTCCTCTCCTGCTTCTAATGAACCCCGCCCCATCAAATATAAATGCAGCGTCTCCCTCGGCGGCTGCCCACGAACGCCATGACATACCATCAGCACAACTGGCCCATGAATTATTCACCCAGATAGGCACGTGGACGTGGGCGTGCCTCCGGCAGACCACCTCCCCAACACCCTTCTTTATCCCCTTCTCTTTTCTCAGACATGAAGCGCAGGTAGACGGCACCTTATTTCATGTTGAGTTAATCCATTTTCATCCCATTTACTCCTTTTAATCACGCTCTTTACATGTCCACATGCTTTAGGTCTTCGACTCCAATTAAAGAACCTAATGAATTTTGTCCATCCGGTGTTACATGAATAGCCTTTTGCTTTAACTAATTATAGATCTGACTCCACTACTGGTCACGTCCTGCTCTGTAATTGGATTTTCCCTGAGGGCTCATTGATTTCATGTTGAACATTGGAGGAGGATACTGAAAGCTGTACGCAAGCCGACAAAAGGAGAATAATTCATGTTTCTTCATACGAGCATGGATGCGTTATAGAGACTCTTTGCAAGGATTCATGAAACTACGCAATGGACCGCCTCAGTTTTGTTTGCGGCTCTGGTCGGTTTCAGAGCTGTTTCCTGCAGCCCTCGGGGACGAGGAGCGAGAGACTGGGGTAAACGGCAAAAGAAAAGCCCCTACGGCAAGCAGGTGGCTGCTTTTTCTGTGAAGGAGGAATAATTAATCAGCAGAGAGGGGCGACGTGAAAAGGAGGGAAGGAAGGGGGAAATAAAGAGATGAAAGAGGCTTCAGTTCAAAGAGAGCAGTCCGTGATGAGCTTGGCCCTCACCGGGCCTGCAGAAGGCTGTGGAGGAAGGAGCCGGACAAACGGGGCTTATAACGGTCACGGCTGTCTTAGGACCGAAGTAGATTGCATTTAACATGAATCCCGTAATCTGATTGCTAAAGCGATTGCTCTAATTGATGAGAGTTGGTCAGAAAAACGCAGTAATTGATTTGAGGACGTGGTATTTGTTGGATTGTTTCATGTTATTTCAAGCACAAACCTGGTTTTAATGCTTGTCAAATGAAGTTTTTTTTCCTTTCATTTGTCATGTGTATGCAGGGCTCCTGGTCAGATTCATAATCTTTGCCTATTCTTTGATGAGATAGTTCCTGATTTAAACCAAAACCCAGGGGCACGTATGTTGAAACCCTTAGAGGTCTTGGGCTATTTTGGCCGTCTTTGAATACTTTGGATCTTGCCTTTATATACCACTCTAGAAAATGTTTACCATGCCAATGTTTGGTATCTCTTTCTTAAGCACAACATCACCTATATGACCTGACATTTATTGTTTTCACTTTGGCATACTGCGTCAGCATATTGGACCTCAAAAAACACACAAAACATATACAAATCAGATTTGAAAAATTATGTTTTTTTTACTGTCAAAACCACAAACATGCTCCATGAAGCATTTTAAGGGTTGCAAATGTAAACGCAGGTTGCAAACATAACATGTGGAAGGTACATTTAAGAGAATTGAGATCATATTAAGCAATGTACAACTACTTAAAACAAAAAGCAGACGTAGCCAGAGGCATATTTTGCTTTTAATCAATTAATCTGCGGCATTTAAACGGAATTATTTCAGAAGTAAAGCTCTTGTAGTGTCATAATAATAGCATGATGTGATGTTTCCTGCAGTGTTAAAAGGTAATGGCGAAGTTTTGAAAGTAATTAGAATATGACTGCTTCATGTATAATGTTACGTGTGTGTGTGTGTGTGTGTGTACACGGATGAGTGCATTTACATGTGTTTACGTCACTGTCGTCACTTATGATCTGCCCCTAATCAGATTCAAAAATCCATCAAAAACCACCTACATCCAGCCCCGTGTGACCAGCTGTAAGGCTAAGTCCCATCTCTCCCTGAAAACAGACTTGATCTACCCCCCCCCCCACCCCGAAAGATTATCATTTAACAACTGCACAGGAACAGCTTTCCATCCGGCTCAGCGGGATCAATACATTTGTTTCCCTTGCAAAAGCCGATTCAGTGCCTCTGCCAGTGGCGGGGTTATGTAAAGAGTCAGACTGCAGAGCCGTTTGTGGTCTCGGTCTGCTGCTGCCGTCTGCTGTGAGCATATATACGATTAGAGATGCTCTGCAGTCTTGCAGCGAGCGTAGCATTGCTGCTGCTGCTGCTGCTGTTGTTGCCTGGCCCCCTGCCTTCTCCCCCGCGTCCTGTCACATAGGATTACTGCGCCCGCTGACAGAGTCGTTGTGGCGTGTGCTGCCGCAGCGCTGCTTCACGTGCGAGCCAGCCTTTTCGCTCTGCCCCCGGGTCTGATGCCAGGTCGTCGACATGGGTCAAACCAAGTCGATTACAAGGAGCACGAAGGTGATGCTGCGCTCCTCCTGATCCCCTTTGCGTTTACTTAAAGCAGCTGTCGGCGCGGAGGTTGTGTTTATTCATAAGGCACCGTGTGTGTGTGTGACGTGTTATTTAATGCAGTGTTGCTGCGCTGCACTTCTGCTGAATCACCAGCAGTGACATTTTAGAGTTTTTAAAACCAAACCTGGGATCACAAACACTTTTTTTCTACTCTCTCATAATCCAACGCAGTAGACATTTAGTTACCCACATCAGGCAATTTAAAGCAAATGCTTAAAAGATGCTAACAATAAAAACACAGAATGCACACATAGTAGACAAAAAGGCTCGTCCTTGGCGTAGACGTGTTATCTTGTTTGGTTTAAAAAACAAACCCACAAATAGCACGGTTAAGATTTCTCTCCTTCCAACACCCCCACTTCCTGTGACAGCCCTCTGATCGTGCTGACGGGCATTTCGGCCTCTTGTCTGCACCCGCGTGCCATCTGAGGGATCAGTCTGTAATTATGTTGAAAGAGAGTGGTCACGGTGTGTCAGTCAGTGCGAGGCTGCTGTTCTAATTGGTGGAGAAGAGGGTTCCTCTGATCATGTTGTGAATGCTGTAATCGTGGCACAAAAATCTGCACCGAATGTCAACAAGACTACAAGGTTAAAGACTTGCTAGCTGGTCCTCGAGGTTGCGGTCTTCGTTACAGTTCTGTTCTCTGTAAAGACGCTAAAAGTGATCAGGTTTTTGGTGCGTTCAGGTTATAATTTGTCAGGATGGAAGAAGTATTCGGACACTTTGCTGAAGTAAAAGTAAAAATTCAAATACACATGTGAGTATTAAATAACAGTAAATAAAATACCTTCCATGTAAATGTCATATCCATAGGATCAAAACCGGGATTAGGAATACATTTTAATATAAAACGATCTGAACGCAATCTGATGCAGTTCTTAATGTTAATGTTTAATGTAGGCATTCGTTCTCCATTATAAATTTCAATAAGCCAATAATGCTAATAAAGTAGCATTGCTTACCTTCAAATAAAAACTGTATATTTCACAAAAGTCCAGGGAGTCCAAAGTATTTCTGTTGCTCAGACTGACAACAACAAGCAATGTTCAGAATGAGTGTTAGTCGTGACACGTTTCCTCAAACAAGACTCCAAACACTAATCAAACAGGTATGTTTTTGACCTTTGACCTTTTACGAGAGTGGAGACGCTGCGCATGGTCACGGAAACCATTAAGGATCATCATCCGGGAACATGAACATCCACAGCAGATGTCACTGTGAGACGGATATGGTCGCTTCCTGTCTTTCATCTTTTCAGCCGCTTGTCTCCGGCAGCTTGTCGTTAGATTGGCGTGTGATTGTCTCAATGCCGAGTGGTTATTGTTTGTCAGTGACGCTGTCAATTGGTAGTAAGAGTGAGGTTCCTCCGCTTGTTTATCGCTGCTGCTGCTAAGAAGGGGAAGCCCACACTCCTCCTCCGTCATTACTCTTCTTTCTGTCCTCGCACTGTGGCACAAGTGGATGAATTTCCTGCTTCTCCCTGCAGTCAGATGAGGCAACTGAGCCAGAAGACAGAAGGAAAGCAGGAAAGAGCAGGGAGTGAAAATATATTCTCAAGTGACACATTTGAGGACAGACTGGAGCTGAAGGCCAGACCGGCACTTTGTCTTCCAAGGAGAGCCTGGATTTATGTGTGTTTTTGTGTCTGGGCTGATGAACCGTGCCGACACAGTTATTTTCATCCTTGTTTTGCAGAGAAACAATTAGATGCCATTAATTCCTCCGGGAATGCACAAAACGGTAATCTTGTGTCCCGCTGTGGTGTGGCTCATGTCATTTCTCAAATCTCTGCGCTTCACTGTGCTGAGGGAAAGACCATCCGAGCTCAGTCATAAGTAAACTATTGAGAAAGTATTTCAAGATGTTTTTCAGACTGAAGTCTGGAGCTGGATTTACATTATTCCCTACAAGCACATGTGCACAACAGAAACATTCCTTCTTCTATGCAACATAGCTGTCTACAGTGGATAGATTCCTGGTTCTCTGCATCACAGTAGTATCTGCTTATTACAACAAAAGCAAAGTACCACAACTCTTATGGCCGTATTGCACTTCCATACAGTTGGAGTCCTTGTAAAAGACAGATTTTTGGGGGAAAAGGCCAAAATCAAAGCAGCAGAGGCCGCGAACCTCTCGGGCTTATGGGAAATGTTCGTTAAAGTCTGCTAAAAACAAAAACAGAAGTTGAAAGTTGGAATGAGCAGCTTTCTTCGGCTCTCTGGGACGCGGTAGAACGTGAAGATTTCTTACTACTTAAGCCAGCGTCCAGTTGCAGACACTCTCTGTCCTCATCACCACTCTCCATCAAGATCAACAGGGTGGTGTTGACAGCACAGCTCCCGTGCCTCCACGTCTCCCCTCCTCTCTGGCCAGCCTCCCTGACATCAGTTTGATAGGAGCCGTTATTCCTCCCGACCAAGAAAGAGACGCATTGTTTGTGTGAGTCATCCAGAGACCGAGCTGTGTGTCGGGCTATCTGCCTCCCAGACCAGGGTGCTAATCAGTGGAAGGATGTCATCTGTAGAGAAAGCGGTGCGAAGTGAAAACCTTGAACAAGAGTGATGAGTTCGGTTCAGTTTGCTGGGCTCATTCTTCTTCCAGACAGCATTTTTCATCTTATCGATCCAGCCGCAGTCGAGCTTGCAGTATAGAAGTTGAATTAATTGCCTGCATTAAGGCTCTTTTAGCCTGTTTGTGTTTTTATTCCTCCATCCCATTATCACATTTTATTTCTTATCGTTGATGTAATCTTCCCCTGTCATGTTCACTTAAGAGTTATGATCCAAATGGGTCTTTACACACCCTCAACCTGCTCTTTTATACACATCTTGAGGTTTTTTTTATCTGTCATTCTGTTTTTATGTAATGCACTTTGATATTTCTAACTATTTCCTTTCTGTCAACCAGTTTCATCTGAACCATCTGTCCTTTCTTGTCGTCCGCAGATTAATAGATAATGGGCTGTGTGCAATGCAAGGATAAGGAAGCAACCAAACTCACAGACGACCGAGACACCAGCATCTCCCAGGGAGCGGGCTACCGCTATGGGGCCGACCCCACGCCGCAGCACTACCCCAGCTTCGGGGTCACCGCCATCCCCAACTACAACAACTTCCACGCCCCTGTCGGACAGGGGATGACCGTCTTCGGAGGGGTCAGCACTTCCTCTCACACTGGAACCCTGAGGACGCGTGGTGGGACAGGTAAAGGACACGTGATGCTCAGAGTCCATCACATGTAGTCATCCGTCTTTTGCAGTCAAAAATAATGTCAGTGTGTTAGCAGGAAAGCTAATGTGGCTCTTGTGTTGTGTAGTACAACGCCAGTGTTGCCGCTTTGTGCAAGATTTGATTGGCTGTAGGGAAACAGATGCCGGAACTGTGTTTCATCAAACAGTGAAGTTTATAAAATCAAGGCTGTTTTAAATAAATAGGGATTCTGATTTAACACAGGGTGTATGCAGGGTCTTAAAAAGTACTAAAAGTTGTTAATTTAATGACAATTAAGGCCTATTAATAAAAACATTTTGCAGTTTGTTTCAGTAAGTTGTTGTGCATTTTGTATAGGTGTACCAAAAACAGTGTCCAGGGAGTCTGTGCGTTAAAGGAGGCAAGAGTGTGTTTGAAATAATAGGCCTAATAATGATAATAAGAAGATGAATAACGATGACAGTAATCGTTAAATTATATTGCAATATTTAGCCATTTATCGTCAAATCAAAGTATAGTAAATATGGCGATGAGGTCTTTAAAAAAGGTCTTGAAAGGTATTAAATTTAACGTCAGGATTCCTGCATATACCCTGTAACAGAAAATGTATGAATTCAGTCATATTTTTAATCAACTCTTGTCGTTTTTTTCTCTGAACCCTGCAGTTACATCAGTGCCGGCCATCTTTCTCTGAATGGATGATTAAAAGATAACACAAAAGTTGTCTAATCCAGATATAATCAGAAACGCTCTCTGAAGCTCTAATGGATTTGGAAATGATGAAAGACATACATGTTAATCATAAAGCATGATACAGTACATACGGTATTAACCACGGTACTGACCACTCCCTGATGTTCTGTCTCTGAGCTGAGAGTTAGCCAGAGTTGCAGTTCAGGGTTGCACATTAGATCCATCCAACCTGCCGTCACTGTAGTTACAGAATAAAATAGACTTAAACATGCTTCAGGTCGCTGTTTCGCGCCTAAAGCTCCACCGAAAGATGCAGCTGAAACCCCTCCCGTGTAGACGAGCCTTTATGGTCTCAATGTGCCTCAAGTTAAGGAGATTGCGCGGCGTGTTTTAAGACGTTTTCAAGCAAAACTGTTCCCAATCTGAATGGCGAAAAGCCTTCTGTCACAGCCTCCTCCTGGCTGGTATTGTTCGTCAGAAAGTATCTGCAACACATACACAGAGTGTGAAGGTCGTTTCTCTTCCTTACTTCGTTCCCACACAGTAACAGCAATCTATGTGCCCAGCGATAGCTCACAGCCGCCCACACGCATACACCTCCGTATGCAAAAGCACAAACTCTTAGTGATTCTTTGTGCTGTTAAAGACTTCCTATGGCATCCCAAAATCCTGAAAAATCCTCACCCCGCAGCCCCTGCTGCAGCTCCACTGCCGACCCCAGCCGGCCGGCCCTGTCAGGAACGTCCGGCTGGCATTAGCGCGGGGCTTTGTGCGCCGGCTCATTGTTTAGGTAGGGAATATTCCTACTCAGGATATCCTTTATGTATGACTGAGCCCAGGCCGCTCTGCAGAGGAACTCAGCGCTTCCACTCAACTTAGCAGGAGTCCTCTCCCTTAAAGTGTGGATTATTTTCTGCTGCTGCATAATCTAAATCCACACAGTGGCAGAGGAGCAGAGAGGGGTTTAGCTTTTTAATTTTCTCCTGGTGGGGAAATGTGGACATAAGCCTCCCCTTCCCTCTCAACCTCTGTTTTAACACAGCTGCTTAGCTTGTTTGGTCGCTCTGCAGAGGCACCAAAATTGCAGTTGGCACCAGACATCTCATTGATTATCAGTTGATCTTTTGCTTATGTCATTTCCCCAAATGGAAATTCACAGCTTATGTAACTAATTGAGTGGGATTCCAGCAGACGACTCTTAAGATGAATCAATAAGCCAGTTTGTACCTAGCGCCCACCTCTGCTGACCTAATGGAACATTCGAACGGTGAAAACCACATTCGAGTGATGCATTCAGGGTCTTATGTTCAGAAGGTTGGAAAACCAAAGTGTTTCAATAAGACACTCTCTTTTTAAACGCATGCTCTCCCGTCTCTCTCTTTGATATCACATGAATAGCAGCAGGTCCTCTCTATCTGCAGTCCTATCAGCAAGAGCCTCACATAGCCTCTTGCTATCAACACTTTCCCAGAAAGCGTGTCTGAAGTGAAATGGCTTGAATAATCAAGAGAGTTTAAGTGGACTTTGAAGAAGTGCCCGTTCAACTTCCATTTGAGGCACTCAGAGGCATGAAACAGCCAAGCAGCTGCCGTCACCTCAGACCAAAACACTTTTATTGCTGCTTTTGTTTCATCTCAGCACACGTGTCCTGTTACGAGACGAGACAAATCAAACTGTCCTAGGATTGTGAGACAGGTAGGGATCCAAACCTTGGTGATAATAGCGTTGTACTCAGAAGAAGTTCATTGTTGAAATCAAATGGTGCAAGAAACACGAGCAGTCAGACGATCAGACGGGTTGGAAGCAAACCTACAGATTAAAGGGCAATGTTGCACCTTTTAAAAGCCAGTCTCAATTGTGGTTTAGGGATTTAGCTGACGCTTCTCATGTAGGCTGGGACTACCAGCTAGGTCGCATTTTTGCAATAACAGTGTCTTATTCACTGACAGTGGTTGGACAGTGAATTCAATTACAAATGGAGTTCTCAAACTGCTATATAACCCTGTCACCCCAATTGAAAGTAAGCGAGAATGAATGATGCATCTTTCTAGAGTGTCATTTTACATTTTACGTTCATTTAATTGAAACAGTATTGAAATGAGACCTGGATGAACTGGTTTAGTTTGGTTCCCACAACTATGAGTTCATATCTTTGCTAAATTTTCTCGATTGTCATGTCTCCAAATCGTCGACTATTTTGTTATATTTATGTTCTGCCCGCCACGCCTAACCAGGGTGGTTTCACAGTTTGAGTTTTTTCTCCACCTCACAGTTTAATTTGTATTGTTAACCTCCTGTTGCGATCTGTTAACACATCCTACAATGAGCCTTAATTCCTTTATCACGTTTGCCACAAGCAAGCAATAAGCAGGAGTGTGAGGGTGAGAAAATCTTCCTGTGAGAGAAGTGAGATATTAAAATGAGAGCTGCTATTCTTTTACCCCTGTGATGAGGGCAACATTAGTGGGATTAGTGGAGGGAGATGTGGGAGAGGGGATAAGACTCAAAGTGACTTCAGATTCTTTGTGGAAAGAATTTTGATTCTGCAAAGGTTACTCTGCCGTTACGAAAGCCAATTCTACCACAGGAAAGCTGTAGTGGCAAAGAACTACAGAGAGCAAAGGATAACAATACTACTAGACGAAGGGCTTTAGTGTGCTTGAAACAAACTTGTTCGTAAGACCGGACAAAAAGCCTACTATACCTACCCCTGTCTGCATCTCACTGCCTCCCTGGTCTCTCTCCGTGAATGCTGTTTTTTGCGGATCTTTGTAGGCTCCATGCAGTGACTTGTGCAGATGGGCACTCCTCAAAGGCATTCATGCTGTTGCACTCATTTCTACACACACGTTGGGCCTTTCTCAAACATGCTGATGTTTAGCATGTCATTTTTAGCATGTTCATGTTAGCACTTGCTTATGGAGTGCTGCAGGAGTGAGTCCTAAAACCCAGAAATTAGTTTTTTTCCGGTCAATGGGATTCTTGAATGGGTTTTTGGTTAGATGCCTGAGATAAAGTCTGTGGTTAACACAAGCTTAAGAGATTTTCATGTTTTGTTGATACAAAATACGTCAGTAAATACCCCAATCAGGAATTCTGAAGGTTTGACGTGTCTTAAAAAAGACAGTTGCTAACAACCAGCTAAATGAGACTACAGTGGTTGTCGGGGACATTAAACGTCTTCATGCCGAACACGGAAAGTCATCAACTCACTAGTCCGCCTTTACAGCCTCGTTGTGTGTCTGTCTGTCTATATATCTACATCTATGTGTAGTCTCTTAGTTAAGCTCAGTGGTGGTGACGTTGAAGTAATGCGACCGTGGTGTAGTTCGTTTATAGCCGTTACCTTTTTACTTCTGCCGATTCCAGTTACGCTTCAAAAATCATAAAAGTGGAGTTCATTAGTGAAGATTATCTCACTGAACAAGACGTTTAAGTATCATAAACTTTTGTTTGCCAGTTTATTTTCTGCAATAATCCTAAATCCGATGGAAAAAATCTCATCGGCTTTTAGTCGAGGGAACCAGGGCGAAGCTAACTTCCGGGTTTGCCTATAAAAATGCGTCATCCCTGCAGCACTCTATTAGCACTAGATTAAAGTCAGCTGAGACTGATGGGAACGTAATTAGTTTTGCAGGTAAAGTATTTGACAAATGACCTGATGGTGGCGCTGTGCGAAAAGTCAGGAGAATGGAACTAGAGGTGAAGTCCGGGGTTGAAGGTCTGTAGCAAATTTGAATTAAAATCCATCCAATAGTTGTCAAGATATTTAAGTCTGGACGAACTTAGTGGAACTCCAACAGATCACGTGTCTAATGCAGCAACATTACCGGTTAAATTATAACATCTTTGAAATGTCCTTTGCTTCCTGGGTGGCCTGTAGAATTTGACGAGTTCCCATTAAAATGCAACATGACTGACTTCCATTCGACCCGCAGATTGTCCCCTATTTACTCCGTGTGCTGCAGCTTCCTGTGCGTCGTCAGTTAAACATGCTTCTGAGCTTCAATTTCTCTTGCTAATCTGCCCGAGTGCTGACACTGTGTCGTTATCCCCCCCCTGCAGGAGTCACCCTCTTTGTGGCACTTTATGACTACGAGGCACGGACAGAGGACGACCTCAGCTTCAGGAAAGGAGAGAGGTTCCAGATAATCAACAGCACGTAAGTCGCTTACAGCTGCTTATCAGACTGCCTGCACTTGGGGGGGAATGCGAGGGGATGACGCTGCTGGAGGGGAGCAGACAGGACGAGGTAAAAGTGGCAGCTTGTACATGGAAAACAAGCGTTTTGGTTTCTTAATGTGGAGCAAGGTTTGTCGAAGTATTAAATTTTAAACATTCAGCTGTTTACAACCAACCTGGCAGTCCCAACACTGAAAACTGAATTATTTTACACGTGGAGAAAAGAAAAAAAAAGGCCTAGATGCAGTGATAATTGCTAAGACAGCCAGAATTGGTAGCAGCTTCATATCGGGGTTTAATATTAAAGGGTGCAAAGCTTCTCAGATGAGGTCAAAGTGGGGGCTTGAACATGCAAACACAGTTTATTTAAGGTTTACACAGGGTGGAGCAGGGTTTCCAGCCAGCAGTGATGAGTGTGGTGTTCCTGCAAGACTTCTCTCTGAGCTCGGACAGGAAGTGCCCTGTTACACTTACAGCGATGCTGGCTAGTCTTTCTTCCAGTCAGCAGAACGCCAGACGACCAGTGTGTGTGTGTGTGTGTGTGTGTGTGTGTGTGTGTGTGTGTGTGTGTGTGTGTGGATGGGAGGCGAGGCAGCTCTTTAACCATCCTGGCCTCAGCTTGCGTTTGGTTTTCCTGCTCTTTCCGTCCACATGAGGCTGTGTCTCCAGCCTGCTGGTGTTTGTTTGGGTTTCTGCAGTGGTGCAGTGACATTTGAGGAGGTGGGGGAGACTGCTGGGTCTGTGCTCTGACCCTATTCTCCTTGTACTTTTTTCGTTGTAATTAGTGCGTGCACTGCGGACTTCTGATTTCTGTGCAAATAGGTGAACACACAGCCAGTGGAATGACACAGTATTCAGTATGAATTCTGAATAACTAAGTGAAAGGCCTAGGGTTTAGTTTCACATAGAAGTCATTCTTGTGGTTCCTCAAGTGAAACCAAACTGAAACTATGGGAATTATATATATATATATATATATATATATATATATATATATATATATGAACATAGTTAGTAACACAGTTACTTTTTTGTAGAATTAAAATGTTTTTTTAATCAGAAACGAGGCAAAATACCGACAAATACCAGCATTGCATAAATACGACTTTCTGAATTTTCCTTTTATTCCCCAAAGCAACACTGCTGTTTTTATTTGAATTATAAAATCGCTTCAAACTGTAAACACATTTCCGTTTTACAGTATGAGACCCAGAAAATAGTATTTATAGTAAAATAGTAACCGCAGTCTCCACATTCACTGAGAAAAGGCACAAATGCAAAGATCAATCTTGGGATTTTAGAAATCTATATTAGATCATTCCTCTGAATATCACCATTAATCCGATCAGTCCAACATTCGGTCCAGCAAAATCCTGTATCGTGTAATCTGCTGCTTACAATACTTACAGTCATTTTAGTTTCACTGATACAATCCTGATGATGATGATGATAGAGAGGGTTGTTTTTGAATGATCCCCGCCTTTACTATCTTATCTTCGGTTAATGTTTAATTCTAGCATATTTTTAGGAAAATATCATAATTACACATTGACTGTCAAAGTTAAAATATAGTAAAGTTAAGTAGTTTAAATAGTCAGCCCCAAGTAGTGAGATAAGATCTTCCTCTCAGCAACCAATCAGAGTAATGGGGCAAAGGTGCAAGGGTTTAGGTCTGAGTTTTTGGGGTTTTTAGTTACCCGGGAGGAGTTACGTCCTACAGCTGAACTTCGGCCCTGGTACTGTAGGGCAGCCTGTCTGCAGCCTGAGAGGTGAAATTCAGGGGAAAAAAAACCGCCCAAAGTGGAAATCACACCCTTGGTTATGTGTTAACAAAACATAAATATTCAGAAAACGTACACGTCTCGTCTTTGACTCTAATACTGTACGCGTAGTTCTAATAACGCTAGTTAATGCAGCATTAATGTTTCTATTAGTGGATTTATTGATGTTCTCCTCTACGCACGCACAAACTGAGCCTCAGATATAAAATGTTAATGCTCATGCCATACAAGCCGGCTTCTGATGAACTCCCTCCCTTATCACCTCAGCCTTTGGCCCAGCAAGGTCAGTCTTCCTCCTCACCACACCCAGAATGCATCCTGTCCCAGCCGGCGTCTCGCACATTCCTCCACACACCTCGGTCCCTGCTGGGCCTCAGCCAGAGCAGGAAGACACCGTCATGAGAGCCTAGACTCCCTCCTCTTCCTCCGCCTTAGCAGGGGGCCAGAAAGAGCTGCATCTTCACCACCCCTCCTCTCACCTCACTGCCTCAACTAGCCTCAAATCTGGACTGGGCTTCTTCCAGCCGCCCCCACACTGACCCCTGCTGGACAAAGGTGGTAAAAAGCCTAAAATCCTCATCTGCTCCAGCCCGTCGGAGCTGGCAGGGCCTCCCAGGGCGCCACCGCCTCAGCTGACAGAAGGCACTGTTGTCCCTTTTTGTTTTGTGATGGCATCCTCCAGGAAACAGGCCTCCATCCCTGAATGTTTATAAGGCACCGCATTCAGCTCAGGCTTTTTATAACCCACTGTGAGCGTGTTATTGTGAAGCTTCATCGGACACAATCAGGAAATAGCTCCAGTTTTTACAGAATTCTACAAGTCTTCGCTGTAAGTTGATTAAATTAGCATTGTTCCCATTCAACTGCAGGCCATGAATAAACACACTGTTGTTGTGTTGTGAATGGCTGCCTGTGCTGTGTTACTCATCTCACTCGACACAGTCCTGTGTTTAATTATTCTCTCATCGGCAGTCACCGTGGGGGGAGAGAGGATTTGAATCCATTTGGAGACAGGAGGGAGGTTCTTTGTTTACTCTTGTTGTTGTTTTCTGTCTTTTTGCGGTTGGTTTAAGGAGGGGGGGGGGGGTTGTTTCTGGAGACAAAAGAGGCAGCGGGACAGACTGGGGCCCACCCCACCCCGTCTGTTTATGTGTCTCCAACTCCACGCAAACACACACATACCCACATGTCTCTCACACCGCACATCCTCTTACTCCTGCATACTTTTCTCTCTCAGAAGGCAGATTGTTGAGACTCCATCTTTCCCTCCCTCCCTCCCTCCCTCCTGAGGGATTCTCCATGAACAAAGGGAAGCAGGACTGTTTCTGCCTGGGATGTCGTCCCCAGGCGACCCCCCCACCCTCCTCCCCCATCATGGCTTTATTGAGCATAAATGAAGGAGTCTCTTTTTCTGTCTTTAGCAACCCTTTCACACACACACACACACACACACACACTCCCCCCTGGTGTGTGAGGGATGTGGTAAAACACCGGGTGGTACAGTGTGTCAGAGAGACATTGTCAAAGCCCCGGGATGGGGGGGGGGGCGGGGGGGCGTTCACGTGAAAGCATTGGTAATGATGGTGAACCACTACTGCTGGCTGTCCCTTAAGGGCAGCCAGATATTGATGTGTGTGAAGAGGAGAGTGAAGGAATGAAGAGAGGAAGTGAAGCAGAAGTACAGATAGAGATGAGGGGAGAGTGTGATAAAACATAAATGGATGTTCGTAACATAGAAAACTCCACCCTCAGCTTGTCCGCTGCCTTATCCACCTCTAGTTACAGGATACTATGTGTTATCTGTATTTATTCTACTTGTCAAGAAATCCCATGAAAAGATCAAAACCAAGAGTGTGTTAGTTACTCTGAGGTTTGACTGGAGCTCTTTCAGCTAGCCCAATGGCATCCATCTCTGGACCGGAGACTTAGAAATGTGTTTAAAATGTGCGCTAGATGGGATTGGTGTTCGTGTCCGTGTGTGTTCATGGTAATGAAAGAACGTCACCAAGTGATGGTGTGGTTCATTCATGTGTTTTAGTAGTTTTTGGGCAACAGAGGAGGAAGATGTGTCTTGTACATGGCAAGGGCAATCGTGAGGCCTCCCTAGCTTCAGTAGACCGTGACGCTGCAGTGCATCATGGTCTACTAGGGGCTTCTGTGGGGGTACAAATTGATACCAAAACCTGCTCTGCTGCTTTATAGTCCATGTTTAAGTTTGATCTGCTCTAAAACCGCAGATGGGTGACAACTGAAAGGAAAAACCTTAATAAATAGGTGGAGAAGCGTTTTAACTTCCGTACAGGAAGTATCTGACGAATGGTCTTCATCTCGCCCGTCGAATTCTCGAGACTTCTGTTGAAGCTGTTCTGGAGGCTCATGATAGACTTTACTGTGACACTTTTTACTTTTATTTGTCCCCTGTTATTGACAGGAGCAAAAAAAAAAAAACAACATATCAGGCTGAAAGTGTGGTATGATTGATTGTCTGTCACTTGTCATTTTAGTGACCACCTCAGATGGGACGAGCACAGAAAGTCAGCCAGTAAACTTTCCCATCTGGGGACTCATTACTTTAGCCTTTTCCTTTGAAAAAAAAAAGTCAAATATCAATATGCATTTCCAGGCATTTTAAATGTGTGAAGGTTCAGTTTGTCATGCTAATGTTTGTGATGCAACACCTCAGTGAATACGGCCAAATAAAGTCTCAGCTTTTAAAAAGGAAAGATATGAGGAAGGAAGGAGGCGTGGTGGACGTTTTGAACTCGGAGAGAGCGTCGGAAAGTGGGAATATGAAAGGAAGGAAAAGCTGAAATATGAGAGACGTTCGGTATGGAGGAAGATGAGTAGCTGAGTAAATGGACAGATGAAAGAGGGATGGATGGGCCCACAGAGAGCTGGAGGTTAGTGAGGAAGAGATGCACAGAGGACATCAGAGAAAGACACTAATGGCTGTGTGGGCGTCCAGGCTAAAGAGGTCTTAAAGGAACCTCTACTCCCTTCTCCTCCTCTGCCCTTTTCTCACTTTCTACACATTTAGCAGACACCATCTTTAACAGCGTCTAAACTGCCAAGAATGTGGGGAACCAGTTTAGCTATATTTATCTTAAAAGAAGAGTCTTTCTTCCTCCAAGTGAGATCAGTCTCGTGTCTGTACGTTAAATACTGAGCTCAAGTCGGGACGTGGCTAGCCTAGCTTAGCATAAAGACCGGAAGAAAACCTAAATATCATCCATCAAGTTCATTCGATCCCTGTTTTCTTTCTCGAACAACGTTTTGAATCAATCCCCACAGAATTCCATAGATTTGACTCAACTACTGAAAAGTATTTCTTGGCACAGTCTTGCTGTTGGAGAGAAAGACAACACATAGTTTTACAGTCAAACGGTGGACTTTTTGTAATGATTTAAAAGGTTGTTAAACTATTGTTAAATTTAAGAAACCGTGTACAGATCGAATAATTGAACAAAGTGAGAGATACTAATGTTCATATTTAGTAGCTTCTCCCTGCTACATTTCAATGATTATTTTTTAGATGACAGTGTACATTTTGTTTAATTTTGTGACCTGAAATAAACAAATGTGTTAGCATGTGTGTATACATTGTTAGTGCAGGTGGCTGCTGGGCTAAACAGACCCCAGACCACCCCCCTCTACAGCCGCATGTTGTCCTTTTGCTTCACTCGGTCCAGACTCACTCGATCCCACGTGTTTTCCACATGGATGATGTGTTCATGTGAAATAAAGTGTATTAACATACTTCTTCTGTTTTCTCCCCGATCCTCTCTCTCCTTCAGTGAAGGGGACTGGTGGGATGCTCGCTCGCTCACCACCGGTGGCAGCGGATACATCCCCAGTAATTACGTGGCTCCAGTGGACTCCATCCAGGCTGAGGAGTAAGTAGTCTGTGTGTGAATGCTCCTCGTAGACCCACAGTACGCTGGTCCAGGACCGAGTGGTGACTTTTATCTCAAATGTGCTCTGAAGTAGCCCCAGATTAGCGGAGGCAGGAACGCAGACTGAAGTCATCGTCATCCCACAGTTTATACTGTCCCTGCAGGGTGGACGTTTCTCCTGGCCTGATAAAATGACATTTATGTGACACTATAAAGAGAAGGATTTAGAATTTGAAATGCCAGCCAGACTGTGGGTGAGAGGTAAATATAATATAATTTAGCTTCTGAACCATAAAGTTTCCCTCAGACATATGATGAGTGGAAAGGAATGAGGAAATAAAAAGTATTTTAATCCTTCCTCATCCTGCGTTTGGTTTTTGTCCGTGTGTAGCGTCGACTGCTGCCAGAGACCCGAACCACCTGCCCCCTTTCAGTCAGATTAAGGTTTCTGAGTAAAGATTCATTCAGTTCACTGTGTGGCAGAATCTCATTATGAGCCCAGTGGAGCATGCTGGGATTGAAGGAAAGGCGGGAGGTGTGGGTGCAGCTCTGCTAATCAACAGAATCAGAATCAGAAATACTTTATTGATCCCCGGGGGGGGAAATTAACAGATATATCTCTGTGAAATATGCACTTTGGTGTCGTACTGCTCACGTTTCCTCTGTTGTCTTTTTTTCTTCCGTCTCTCAGTGTAGTTTCAGTCCATGTGAGAACCACTTTGAGAAAAGTTAGGTTTTCTAGAAGTTTTACTTCTACTTCTACTCTTGTTTTTGGTAGCAGTTTCCTGAGAAACATGCTGGTAACCAAGTAATCATAATTGGATGTTTCTACTGCGCTCTGCTATGAATTAAAAGTAGAAAGACAAAAAGTATTTTTTCCCGGTTTAGAGACTGTGACTAAACAATCCCTTCTGCACAGATCTGCAGGGACAAAGGCAGCAGGCTTTGAACTAGTCACAGTCCATATGACAGGCTAGCTGCTGGGTTAGAGTCACAATAACAGAACTAAAAGCGTGAAGCCCCACTAGCACTCCCTAGTGGCTGCAATACTACTAACATCCCACATTATGAAAGTGTTGGACCCTTACAGGCAGGCTACATTGAACACATAACGTCTGCGGAGCTGGTGCTGCAACACCACGCTTTTATTTACACGAGCTGTGCGCGTGTCGGCCAATGTAGCCAAGGCGTTAGCCGAAAAAAGTCAATTTCGTCCCGAGGCTGCCGCTGAAGAAGTGGAGAAATGAGTGAAAATGGTTCATCATCTGGGGAGTACAAATGTGCTCTGTAAAGCTCACAGCAGTCATACCCAATACATGTCATTATGCCCTGTGTATTTGTGCATACATGTATTTTTTGCCAAGTGGAAATGTTGGAGGTCAGTATTAGGATTTATCTTTGGGGCACAAATCAAATCCAGACAACATTTTGCAGCTGATGTCGGAGTTTCAGGTCACCAAAAACATTTCTTCCATAAACTTTAAATACAAAACAAACTGCTGTAACACTAAGATAAAAAATTGTCAGCAGTTGGAACCATTAGGCCTCGAAAGCCACCAAAAGTTGCAGGGTTACTACAGGGAATCGAGGTCTTCTAAACCTGCCGTGTTGTCCTGTAATTGCAGCTGGTACTTTGGTAAACTGGGCCGCAAGGAAGCAGAGAGGCAGCTGCTGTCCACCGGCAACCCTCGAGGAACCTATCTCATCCGGGAGAGTGAGACCACAAAGGGTAAAACCACAGACACGCTCACACTGACAACCTCTGAGCTCTGATATTTCCCACAGGGCTTTTGTGAACTCCGGTAGTGTGTTAGCCACGGCTGAGTCTAGGACCAAATCGTTTCCGTTTTCAAGTGTCAAGTATTTAAAGCGAAGCGCTGAATGCTTGGTCGGATTCTTTAGTCTGCTGTGTGTGTCCCCCCCCCCACAGGTGCCTTCTCCTTGTCCATACGAGACTGGGACGACGTGAAGGGGGACCATGTCAAGCATTATAAGATCCGCAAGCTGGACAGCGGCGGCTACTACATCACCACCAGGGCTCAGTTTGACACGCTGCAGCAGCTGGTTCAGCACTACTCAGGTATAAACAACAAGCTTTAGACTGCTTCTGTATCTGGATAATCCTGTTAGGGTGTACTCTGGTTCATTTTAGGATGTATTTTGGTTAAATTTATAACATTTTTAGAACAAAATCTGGTTGATTTTACAACATATTTTGGTTGATTTAGATCGTATCTGGTTTAAGATATCCTAGCAGCATAATTTGTCACTTTTTCACGTATAGGAATAAAAGGTGCCACTTACCTTGAGGCAAAAATAGAAATAAATGCAAAGTAGCTGCATTAGCTGCCTTACGTGCGTCTACATGTATTTCTTTAGATTCACATTCACTTTTAATTCAGCACGACTGAGCAGTGAACAAGAGGCATAATGTCGTAGAGTAGAAAGGCGCTTTGTTAGCCCTCTTCTCGAGCAAAGGGAGGGAGTTAGTGAGTTTTGCATCGGTGTGAGCTCATCCAGATGTGTGCTCGTTCCTCCTGGCTTCGAGTGCCGTCAGGAGATGACCGCTGCATCTGTGCCGCCGACAGTTTCATAATCAGATCTGCAGGATGAGATAAGTTCGTTGTCCTCAGTTGTACTCATGCAGTCAGTGTTTCTGTCCCAATCTCTTTCTTAAGTTTGTTTCTAGGAGTAATGATGGTCTGAGTTCGTGTTCTCAGCCGAACATTTGTTCTGTTTTATCACTCTGTCTCACTCTCACTGAGAAAAGGATATTTTTCCTGTCACGCTCTAATTGGCACATTGACGTCGATATCGGATGTTTGAGCCCTAAAATCAACACCATGGATTTTCTGTATGTGCCTGCATGTTATCACCCCTCTAGATGACGTATGGAGCCGACGACACGTCTTTGCAAATAACCTTGATTCTTTTCAGGGCTTGTGTTTCCATTGCTCTATGCTTTCCTTTTTGTCTTTTTAAAGAGCTAAAGAGCATATCCGGCATCACATAACGTAGCTATTCTTCAGGTGCAACTGAATGTGGATGTGAAGGGAACAACACATTTGGCCTTGAGAATCAGTTAGGCTGCAAATCTGAATGGCGATCACATTTAAAGCGAGACTGTGTAACATTTGAAAGGACAAATAGTCCGTTCTTCTTCTTCCAGATAAAAAGTTGCGTTCATAAGCAATAAAGCAGCCTTGCTAAATTCAACACACTGCAGCCACTTGGTCTGGTTTGACCAGCAGCTAATGGTGGCTAATTTGAGTTAATATTAGCAAACTTTGGATAGATATTAATCTTCAGCTTACATTTCTGGGTCAGTTTGCTGACTCTTCACTCAATGTGCTTTGGCTGAAACCGCATTTCCACCAAGAAAATAAGTAGAATGACAAAAAATACTAAGTCAAATTCGTGAGATACTAAAGTAAAAAAAGTCAAAATTGAGTCAAAATGTTGACTTACTATCCCACGACACTATCTCATAAGAGTGTTTTATTTTTTTTTATTTCGTCTTGGCAGAAAAGGGCTTCCATAGATACACAACATACACAAGACATAAAGGCACAGCACCTCATCAGGAGACATATGTGTTGTTTTCTTGCTTCCACTCACACTCAGGCTGCTTAATGATGAAGTCTTTAAAGCTAATTCAATGAGCCAGTATGCTGTAATTGCTACTTGTGGCCACAGTGGCCGCTGTTCAGCAAAACCTGCATAGTCTGTATATGTTGTTGTCGCATCTTTCAAAATATTCTGAAAGCAGACGTTTTTGTTTGTAGGAACATGAGACAAGGCCTTTTTTTAAAACTGCTGAGGTTTGATTATTTAGGTGGCTCTGACTTTGATTCACTGGTAAAATGTTTTCTTTTTTTTTAATGAGGAAACCAAAACTGAATGTCAGACAAAATTGCTGTAACAAGTTGAATTAATTGCTCTGACTGTAGCAGCAACATAAAGATCGAACGCTGACAGACTCTTCCTTTAAAATAAAGTAAGTACTTTCATCGGGGAGTAATGGATTCAACTTATTAACTCTGATCAAAGCACAGAAATCATCATTCGAAGCTGCCACGCCTTCCTAGGAAACACTGACTGTTGTGTCGTGCGGTGTGTGGAGACGGTCCACATATTGACAGGTTTTATGACGGCCAGCAGAGTGAACATAGAGCTGTATTGATGTCTGAGTGGAGCAGCCGAGGCAGCTGGCAGGCGGCCCAGATGGGCTTTGATGGCCGAGTTGCAGGTTGAACCCTCCCACCGGTGAGACGTCGGCCTTTATCTCATCTTTACTGCCCCGTGCAAACAACGTAGGGCCTTATCGCTGGCAGCGGGGAGGAAGGGGGGGTCACTTTGTCCCTGCAGTGTTACCAACGGAAACTCTGCACTAATCCCTCGGCTTAATCAATTCAGGTAAACACGAGAGCTTCCTCCAGAGTAAAAGCAAGAGATGTTTGATTTTATGACAGACGACATGGTGTCATCAGCTAAAGTGACTACCGCACTCCACGCCAATAGAGAAGATCGAACTGGAAGCAGAGTACCACTCTGTTGCCTAAACAAGCATGGTCGTTAATTGTTCTCATGGTGCGTAAAGTCCCTGTGCTCCATCTTTGTGTTTAACCACAACTGTAGATGTACGTTTCCCAGATGAGTGACTGACGGCCGGAGCGATCTCTTTAAAGAAATTACCGTCATTATCGTAAAGTGTACGCGAGTCGTAGATGCCATTAGCCAAAGTGAGCCATAACACAGAGCCCATAGTTTTTGTACTTGCAGCATGAGATACTTATACTGCGTCTTCAATCAGCAAGATGGGGCCTCAACAAAGTGGGGAAAGCCATGCCAAAATAACATTTTACTATCACTTATCCCTAAAACATAACTGCAAAGCTACATTTATTTGTAAATCTCTAATAGTTTTTGTTTGACGTTTTTGTCTTTCGTTTTTTATTAAAGTACTCCAGTGAATTAGTATTAAATCGTTAATAATGTTGAGGGTCTTGCAAGAGTCAAAATAAAAAATGGTTAAAATCTGTGCAGAAGAGGCTCAGATATTATGACTAGTTTAGTATGGGTCAATGGTCAAAAATTACTGGATCCTACACTTCCCATAATGCAACTCAAGACTTGCGTTGATGTGTGAAATCAGTGTTCCCCTTGAAGGTGTAGGTGAAGGACTGTGACAGCACCTCCGTCTCACTGGCTCCTGTAGATGTATTCCTAGCAATAGTGTTTTATCTGGTTGATTTGATGATCAGTAAGGACCATGGAGAGCACATCACACTGATTACAGCTGGATCCCCTGACCTGAAATCAGCCTGCGTGCCATCCAGGAAGTGATTTTCAGCGTTCATGTTTACTCTGCGCTGTGTTGTCCTCGTTGCTAGTTGTGGCGTTGCTTTGAGGCTTTCCCCTCTCCTGCAGGATGCTCTGCTAACTCTCTGTACGCCTTTCTTTATGCTTTTATTCGTGCGTCGCTGTGTGCAGACCGAGCCGCCGGGCTCTGCTGCCGCTTGGTGGTTCCCTGCCACAAAGGGATGCCCCGCCTCGCCGACCTGTCTGTCAAAACCAAAGACGTGTGGGAGATCCCGCGGGAGTCGCTGCAGCTCATCAAGCGTCTAGGGAACGGGCAGTTTGGGGAGGTCTGGATGGGTACGGATCCCAGTCGCCTCCGGAAGAAGAGGCCGCATGGAAGGGGGTCACACTGAGCCAGCAGAGACTGACTCTAAAACACAAGCAAATAATCTGGCCTGGAAGGGGAGGGGATCAAATGAGAAAATGGGGCAGGAAATTTTGATAATTCTCAGTTTGGGGCTTTTTGCCAGGGAAATACTGACCCCTCCCTCCCTAAATCATCTGGAAAAACATCCAGTGTGTCAGGAGACTCTGCTCTCACAGTCTAAAGATGGCTCCCTTCCATGTCCCTCACTGCATGTTCCTCTCCCCGGTTGTTAACCCTGTGTGCCTTGCCTTCCCTCCCCCTGTAGAGAGTGCGGATGGTTTGTGCTTTAATTTAACGGGCGTGTGTGTGAACTACATCCCTGACACTGTGGGCTTGAGTCATGATGCCTGGGAGATCAGCAGAGACGCACTTGAGTTGGAAGTAAAGCTGGGGACGGGATGTTTTGCTGATGTGTTTTACGGTAAGGATGTCCTACCAAAATAAAGTACCCTGTTATTAAAGTTCACCTTGGGCCGCCCTGGAAATGTTTCCTTTCCCCTGCACTCTTAAATGTGCCAAGAAACAATTTACGATGATGAAAGCAAATGCTGTCTTATCCCTCTCCAGCATTTCTCCAGGATTTTTGTGTTTGTTTGTAACACAAAAACTAGTCATTTATTGAGTACGCTCTGCAGTATGGAACTCCAAATTTATAAAAATAAATAAAATAAATAAATAACCATAATAGAATATATACAAAACTTTATATAAACCAAACCAACCAAAGAGTTGTCTTTCTATTGGGAACATGTTTAATATCAAAACTCTGAATTAGGCAGTTAGCTGCTGTCGCTAACATTTGCTTTTTACTTTGATGCTGAGTAAAACTCAAAAGAAAAGCTAACATACCTAGTTAGCTGGCTAGCTAGGTAGCATCTGCAGCCTTGTTAGCCTAAATGACAAGAGAGGAAGTAATGCATCTTTACACTGTGTTTATTTACAGTAGCAGCTAGTTGGTCGTTGACTTTGGCATTGCCATCGTCGCTCTAGCTAACAGGAGCTAGCTGCTTAAAGTCCAATTCAAGTCCAAATGTGACTTCTTTTCAGAAAAACAAAGTACACAAAATAGAGAAATTAATATTAATATTTTTTTATATTTGATTTAATGACATTATGAGCTATTTCCTGCTTGTTATCTACAGTATTAGCATGGGCACATGCCTTGTCCTGCACCGTGGCTTGCTAAACGAGCTAGGAAATCCACGTTGAAAAGCTAATAAGTTAGTCAGCAACTACTTATCGGTAAATGGTCAGTTTAGATGCTAAATGGTGTTGTCCTTCTTCAACACTACTGCTAATAAAATTAGCTTGTAAGCTAAAGTTACCACCACACGTTTGTTTACATCATATCTCGGTGCTCCAGGCTTTTTATTTCTTCTATTCAGTAATGAACTAAATATTGGTAGAAATGAAATCTCTTCATTCAGACAATTACTTATTTCCTAATGTTGGCCATTTTGGACTTCCATACTGCAGAACATGAGGGTTTGCGTTCTTATTATCGTATTTCAGCTGGACCGATACTGAGGATAGGGCTTCTCCCAGATGACGCCCAGCCTCTGGGATCCTATTACTTCACAGCCCAGCAGGTGACCGTCACCCGCTCAGCCTCGACTCCCAAATCGTCTGCACAGCTGCATCACTAAAGAAGCCTACTCTGATTTATCAGCTTACTCTCAAATTAAACCCACAAACCCACCAAACACTTCGGGTCACCACTAATATTCCTGCACCCATTACTGTGACAGAATGAGATAAATGGAGTACTACTTTATTGGAGTGATTAAAGTGATCCTTATCTATTATGCATGTTCTGACACAGTTGCCAGAGGCGGTGCACATTGGTGGCATAGCCATGCTGTGTGACAGTAACTGGCATGCAACCAGTGCGGATCTTACGGGCCTCGCTTTTGTTAATCATCCTACAAAGGATTATCTGCTCCCGTGTTGGTGTATTGTGGCTCTCAAAGCCCTGCTGGATCGCTCTCCTGGCTTCTAAAAGCCATTTCAAATGAAGGTCCACTCTAAATCTCGTACCCATTTAATCATCCTTCAGCACAGCCCCTGTGCATGAGAATTACAGGCGAGCTGATTCTCATACCGTCTCCTGATCTCGTCCTGTGTTGCATGTTTACCTCATTGTCATTTCAAAGTGGGACTTTTCCCCCCTGCTTTTGACTACAGTCGACTCTCAGCCGCCAATCATCTCCTCAGGTTAGACAGCAGGGTTGTCGAGTCTGACTTTGAAACGACGTGATTTGAATGTGAGTCGATGTTCCCGCTGTACTGACGCCAGCATGTGTATGCGTGTGCCAGGTACGTGGAACGGCACCACTAAGGTGGCAGTGAAGACTCTGAAGCCTGGCACCATGTCCCCCGAGTCCTTCCTGGAGGAGGCTCAGATCATGAAGAAACTCCGCCATGACAAGCTGGTGCAGCTCTACGCCGTCGTGTCTGAGGAGCCCATTTACATCGTCACAGAGTACATGGGCAAAGGTAGATGAACGCAAACACATGCATATATACACATAATGTTATGTTTTCATTATACTCCCCACGCTAACAGTCTCTCATTTACTTTGTGATAATCTTGTTTTACTTGTCTATTCTATCTATTTATTGAACAGAACAGTGGTTCCCAAACTATTTTAGACCGCAGCACCCCTTCAAAGGAAAGTCATGGCAGCCAGAGCCACCCAACAAACGTGCATATATGTACACAGATGCTTATCAGTTCGAACAATTTTACATTTAATATTGTATTATATCAATATTAAGTTTAATAATATCGTCCCATTCTCAATCACAGGTGCTCTGCAGTTTTACAGATGAGTATTTAACTTAAAATAAACAACGAATGCAATTAAAAACACTAATATGTTGAGCGTATTTCTTTCATTTTTTGAGCTTATATTTAAGGTGTATAAGAACAAACAAAACAAAGAAGAGCATGTGAGGCCGAGGAGTCTCTCTCGCAATCTGTCTTCCACAAGCAGCCAAAAGCTGTCCGTTAGTGGAGCTGTTAGTCGAGTCGCGTCACGTCTGATTGGAGTTCTGCTGGTGGGATCAGGTTCAGTCCTGTCAGACTGTGTTGAGGGCTGAGATGTGTGGGCATGTCAGCGAGCCCTGTTTACCCCCCTTAAACCTTTCCGTCACTTGCTCCGATGGTCACTGTCTCTCTGACTGCTGAGCTCCTGGAAAAAAACAAAAGCCAAAAAAGCCTATTGCGTTACTATGACAACCAAGCAACCGTGAGTCGTCATGTCATTAGCTGCAGCTTAACGGCATATTAAACAGTTTTTAACACAGTGATCCTGATTATTGACTCTTTTTTGTTGTGTTTTCTGTTCTGATGACATTTTAATGTGGCGATGTGTTTAAAGAACGCAGAGTGAATTAATGATTGTCCTCAAGGCACCCCAGGGTGCCGCTGCACCTACTTATAGAAGATGACTGCAATTCGACTGTGGTCGAGGAAAGATTAGATTAGATGTTAATGTTTTCTGCCAGTGGAAATTTGGTAGTTGGTAGAAGAAGAAAAATCTACAGTATTGCTGTGGTCCAAAGTGTTTAGAGATGGCAAAAACTTTCGTTTTCAACTCTTTGACCTGAGTTGCACAGTAAAATGTGCAAAAAGCACTGCACTCTGTATATGTACTAGTGCTGGTGTGTATTTAAGGTTATGGCTCTGTGTTTTTCATTCAAACAGAAGTGTTTTTGTTCCATTCCCGTCAGAATTGCAGTAACTGTCCTGGTATGGTAAACCCTTTGTTTGAAAGTGACTGAAGATGATTAAGGCCTTCAAAACAATCCTCCAAAACACTGGAATTTACAAATCCCACAAGAAAGAGCTGCGGACGCACATTAAACACCAGAGAACACGAGAGTGGAAACTTTGATGTGCATCGCTGCGTCTGCTGCATGCAGAGGCTGCCACATCTGGGTCAGCCCGCTGAGTCGGAGGAGAGAGTGTGTCTTCAAAAAGCAGATCCAGTGTGAAATCTTTATGAATGTCGATGTATTTGTGGTGATCGTCAAGTCCCCCAGACCTCATTATCGTCATTATTGTTGATAATAGTTGATAGTTCAGACAGGCAAATTATAAACCACACGTCTCCAAAACATTCAGCTGTCAGATTGTTGCTTGTGGTGGGTAATTGCTGAATTACAAGCAGTTCCTGTAGAGGGTGGGGGGGGGGGGTGTGTCTTGTGTGTGCACTCGGACTGACATCAGACATCTGTTTATGTCTGCTGCAGGAAGCCTGCTGGACTTCTTGAAGGACGGAGAAGGACGAGGGTTGAAGCTGCCTAACCTGGTGGACATGGCAGCACAGGTACCTGGATCAGAAGACAGTGTCTGTCTCATTTGTTTCCTGCAAACAACAGAAAAGATTTCAGACTTTGGAAACATACTTAAAACTTTATTAAGTTCAACTACGGAGAGAATCTTAGAGACCAGCCTTTGTTTCTACTCGCCCCCTGTTTTTATGTTTTATTGTATTTTAGTGAGAAACCTGTTAATGCGAACTCAACACTTCCTCCATGTTCCCCTGGTGACGTCTTTATAGCCTCAAATAACTAATTCAAACCAAACTTATCAGAGAAATCGTCCTATTTTGACCTTTTTTTAGCTACTAGTTTTTAGTAGGTAATACCTTCTGAATTAAACCTTCCTTCACCCAACGGGATGCAGGAGGCTTTTTGTCCTTGATGAAACCTTTTTCTTTATTATCTATTTAGATATATTTTTGACTTTTTTGACTGAAAAAGTTACAAACAAAGTCATACTTGGATATAATCAAGTAATTATTCAGAAAAAATAAAGCTCTCTCCGTATGTATCCTGAAGCAAATCACAGCAGTATTCAACAGGAAACAATGCCACCAGTGAGTGTTGATGCAGCCGTGCTCACTGTGCTGTGCTCCAGGTGGCAGCGGGCATGGCCTACATCGAGAGGATGAACTACATCCACAGAGACCTGCGCTCCGCCAACATCCTGGTGGGAGACAACCTGGTGTGCAAGATCGCCGACTTCGGTCTGGCCAGGCTCATCGAAGACAACGAATACACCGCTCGGCAAGGTGGGGCTTCCCACTAACGCGCGATGTTAAATGCACATACTTGACGCTCCCACTCACACACGTCCGCATACTGTGTGACTGCATTAGGTCATGCAGGAAATTGTCTCAGCGGCTTGGGGGGGGGGTCACGCCCACATCAAAACGACAGCAGATAGTTAGCTGTGAAGGAGCAGACACTCCCTGCTGCAGAGAGATGGACAAAGAGTTTAGAAGGCATGTTTATTAGAAATGTTATGTTAGTTTGACCATTGCAGTGTTTTGAGCCTGATAATCAGAGTGAATCAGCTGTTTTCTGTTTGGGAGGGGGCGTTATTAGACTGACTCAAAGGTTCATTCTTGATCTTGGAAATAGTACTTACAGTTCTCTCTGGCGGCATTTACAGGATTTCTTTCAGGGCTTTCAGCCACATCTCGTGGCCTCCATTCACTGATGAAGGGCACCAGATGTGGCTGGACAGTAAGCCGTGTAGAGATTCTGGATCCGATTGGCTGTTTGTTTTGTCGTAGCGGTGAAGCAGCCATCGAAGAGAACAACACCAAACCGATTTGAAAAAATCTGATGTAGACAGCAATTCAGAGGCGTACCAAAGCTTCACCATGAAGACATTTTTCTTTCCATCACCATGTTAGAAGTAGACATTTGAGAGTTAGATTTCAGAAGCTACTCAAAGTCGGGACTTTGGTTGCCTCTCTCCTCATTTCCTGCCATTTCTCTGCTGTCTATCTTATAGCGGTTTAAACAGAATACAGCACAGAAAGTCATTTAATGAAAGGCGGCTTTCAAATGCTGCTACGAATGTGGGTCATATTCAGTGAAGTGCCAATAACGAAAGTATTGGTCAACACCCAGTATGCTGTAGATGTCCGTCGCCTCCCTGCTGGTTAACAGCTGTTCCTGTTGATGCAGTTTGTCTGTGCTCAGAAAATGCCGTCATTATGTTTTCTTCTCCCTTTGACACATCAGATCGTTTTGCTGTCAGTTGGCATTCAGCCTAACTTGACTCAACTTTATAGCAGTGTTAGTAATGGTGATTAACCTCCTTAACTTCCTGAAGTAAGATTTGTAAAATGTGGCAGCAGCTGGGATAGTGTTGGACAAATACAAAGACTTATCACAGCACGGCTCTTTACCAAACACGTGTTTTGTCACAAGAAAGACGGCGAGTTCAGCTGCCGACGCTCACTTCATCTCTGCTCTCCTACAGGTGCAAAGTTCCCCATCAAGTGGACCGCCCCGGAGGCTGCGCTGTACGGGAAGTTCACCATCAAGTCGGACGTGTGGTCGTTTGGCATCTTGCTGACAGAGCTGGTCACCAAGGGTCGGGTGCCTTACCCAGGTGAGGGGGGGGGGGGGGGCGTTAAACAGACAGCGGAGAGGTTTCACCTTGAGCCACTCTGGGACACGATAAGAAGAAGCACAAGAGTTGTTACCAAAGCACACACAGCTTTTCCTATGACAGCAGACGGCCCCTCCTGTGTTTATGGGAGTAAAAGGTTCTTTAATGCTCGGGTAACCTTCCAGAAGCCCTGCCAGAATGTGAGATAACCCTTAATTACTGCAGCTCGCCCTGTGGGACGACTAAAAGAGACAGCGAGGGGGAGGCCGGGCCGGGCCGGGCCGGGCCGGGGCTCAGAGAGTACGCAGAGTGCAGCTCCACACATGGAGGGAAACACATGTTTGTCCAGATGGGGCTGGTGATCTGGTTGTGCTTCAGGGAGAAAGTGAGGAAGGTTAGCACGCAATGGGCCGAATGGAGCAGCATCGTGCTAACAGATGTGTCAGCAGCTTTCTGAGGCCGCCTCTGGGCCCTTGACAGGGGTGGGTAGTAGCCAAATTGTGTATTCAAGAAAAAATACTGTTACTTTACTCAAGTAGAAGTAGTCATCAAAAAAAACTACTTGTGTGTAACTTTATGAGTAAAAGACACAGGCACTCTGCTGTCTTGTTTCCACTTCTTTTATGTGGACATGACGGATGGTCTTCCTCAGTCTTCCCCAAAATATACTTCTTCTCCCAGCTAATAACTCTTTCAGTACGCCCCCCCCCCCAACCCTGATGCCTGATATACTGCACATATTTAGTGTTAAACTACTGACTAGTTACCTTTTACAGTAATTTCAGGATAATCTGGCGACGAAGACGCCTGCGAGTTCGCCTGCGGTTTGCATTTTCTAACAGCCGGCTGGAGAGTGCCCGTGGTGCACTCACTCACCTTCCGTGTGTGTTGTTTCATTTGTAGGCATGAACAACCGAGAGGTGCTGGAGCAGGTGGAGCGAGGCTACAGGATGCCGTGCCCCCAGGACTGCCCCATCTCGCTGCACGAGCTGATGCTGCAGTGCTGGAAGAAGGACGCGGAGGAGCGGCCCACCTTCGAGTACCTGCAAGCCTTCTTGGAGGACTACTTCACAGCCACCGAGCCTCAGTACCAGCCCGGGGACAACCTCTAAACCCCCTCTCCCGCTTGGGTGTCGGCTCAGGAGCTGGGGCAGGACTGGCCGTCAGAGCTGTTACGAAACTCTTCCCAGCCAGGCCTTTTTATTTTAGGGATCTGTACAGCTTCCTCAGCTCAACCCGAGCATTTCAGTTCCACCACCAACCCCCGAAACACAACCCTCAGTCTCCGACACGCCCCCCCCCCCCCCGGTGTCTGAACTGCAAATGCGATGAATACGGAAGTGGAGGAGGTGAAGTGGAGGATGTGGACGGAGTTAACTGGGGTTGTGGAAAATGCAACAAAATACCTGTATTCAGTGTAAATAAGAAAGGCTTGTTTTAGTTTCTTTGTTTGCTTCTGTTTGAGATTTTTTATTTTCTCCTGCACAAAATAATAATAATAATGATAAAAATGACAAAGGCAAATGAAGAGAACCACTTGTGAGGAGACACAGGTCATGTGTATCATACTGTAGCTCCTGTATTCTTTTCTACAGATTAAATTCGAAGCCTTGATATATATTTTTTGTCATTTTCCATAACGTGTAAAGAAATTCACCCCCAGATTATTGCTTTATTCTTGACTTTTCAGTTCATAGTATTGCAGAGGCTTCTTCAGGCGAGCATGACACAGTCCTCATCAGCCCTTTTGTTTTTTTATTTTCTTGCACCGCCCCCCCCCCCCCCCCCCAAAAGCTTCCTCAGAGCGTCAGGCTACCGCTGAACGGAACAAGGTTCTCCCGCAAATGATATATGTTTGTAAATTACAGCTGAGTGTCGAAGGATAGTCAACATATCCCTCCTCGCTTATAGTTTTGAGACGATTTGGGTGGAAATATTTCTGTCTTTCTGCCGCCGAGTGTTGTTTTTGTTTAGCTCAAAGAAAGAAAGGTGGAGTTAATTTAAGAAGAGAAGTATGTATGTCTCGTTTGAGTTATTTTCTTTCGGGGGAAGTCGGCGTGGACGTCCTCCACTTGAGCGCCGACCTGCAACTGAACCTGGACCACCTCACCTCCTGAGTTATTTCTTCTTTTGTGTTTCACTGACAAGGCTATATTCTGTCAGAGTCTTTGGTTTTTACAGAGTATGTTTTTGTTTTAACCCTTTTAAGTGATCCTTTGAGAGTCAGTTGTACTGTATGTTCAGGGGAGGTCTCGGGCCTGCTGTCATGTCGCAGTTCAGAGCGGAAATTGAAGATTTTAAGGTTTGAATTCGTAAAGTAACCCACTGAATTGAAAATTAATTGAACCCGGCCCTGATCTTTCATACAGAAGGCCCTCATTTTTCAGTTGTACAGCTAAATGGTTTTAAGTGTCGCTAACTTCCCTCCTTTATATCTTTTCATTTCCATTTTTTAACATAACTTGTTTTGTTATTTCAGTGATTTGGCGTTTGAAATTCAGAAGAGAACAATAAACATTTTACACTCTTTCCAGGACACTTCCTTTCCACATGCCACTGTTTGTATGCTTAAGCTATGACATGCTTTTGAGTGTGTGTGTGTGTGTGTGTGTGTGTAGTAAAATCTAGCATGTACAAGGCAACTGTTTTCACCCACTGAGTTGAACTCATGAGCAGTAAAGTGAACTTGAGGCGATGGACAGGATTTATGTCTATAAGACGTCTTACGAGACATAAATAAAATCAAGAAATGTCCTTTTAAAGTATAGAGAAAGGACAGATGAATGTAGAGAATCCACAACTATAAAATAATGGTAGTGAAAATAATAATATTGTTAATAATGATTGAATTAATAACCAGATCAGTTTAAATTTCAATGCCTAATTTAATGTTCCTTTACAACTGTATAGATGCAATGGATAGATGATGTTTTAACTCCAGTATCTGAACGAATTAATTCAGGCAAACATTAACAATATCAGATTAACTGCAATATTTTCATTTGTCATTTCACCTGTGGCTAATGACACCTCACACATTCCAGCAAACCTGGCTGGTCATCAGCGTGCGTCCTGCAGTACTACATGTTAAATGGTCTGGAGGTGTGAAGTGAAGCACCTGCAGAGAAACAGGGACCAGGTGTCAAATAGACACAGCTGAACACCACATGATGGTAATAAAGTCCGGAGGCAGTAGCAGGCATTATTTTTCAATTTTCTATTACGTTTTGCAGACTTTTGTCCCACTTTGGAAGGACCAGTCCCCTCTGTGCTCTGTGGTGCTTCTCACTTCTAACATGATCCCTCACAGGCTTCCCACACAGCTAATTTTCACCAAAACCAAATTCTTCTCGTGCGATGTTCATGACGTACCGTGTGATCAGAACTGATAGTCCAGTTGTAGTCACAGACCCGCAGATACAAAACAAGACCCCACACAGAGTTGGTTCACCTGAATATAATTTAGACCTAACCCGATCGCAGATCACGTCCGAATGGGTCCACGAAGACCTCTTGCGCTGTTGGAAAGAGCAGACCTTCTCTCGCGGCATACATCTCCGATTGTCACGGCAGGAAAAACACAGTGAGACTAATTTAAACATTAATGATGGCTTAAGTTTCATTTAGTCCAGTATTCCCAGTAGCCGCGAGCAAGCGTGCACAAAACCGGGGCCCTGGCACACCTACATGGAATGCGGCCATTATTGACGCTGTTACGCCTGTGTCTGACAAATCAATATGTCCGCCGTGAGAAAGGTATATTGCAGCTGCAGTAAAGCGTCACTCACTTCCCATGAGGAACATTTTCCAAACTGGTATTTGTCCAGTATCAAACGTTGTCTCCTGCCTCTGATTGTCCTTTCTGGATCAATACTGGATCAATACTGGTGTAAAGTGTGAGCTAATATCCCACTAAACCAGGTTTACACAGGTCAAAGGTTCCCCTGCACCTCTGCAGCACAACGGCCACTCCCTGTTTTTTTGTCAAGACCTCAAAACTCTGTTTTTTTTAACAGATGATTGTAGAATACAAAAAAAAAAGTAATCTTTTGCTTATTAAAAAATTGTCAATTCTTATCGAGTCTTGATCAGGATCTCAAACGGAAGAACGAACAGGGAGTGATGAAATAAATCCAGTTTTATTTTCCATTTATTTCATGATGTCCTGACCATTCTGCTTTTTCTATACTCCGATAAACACGCGTGAAGGCTGATATGTGTCGATGAAATTTTAATATTACTTATTTTTTTAACTTCACAATCCATGTGAGTGCCTGAAATAAGTTTGCATTTCCTTTTCCAGCTGTTTGATTTGTCATTTAGCTTCGCCTGTTAGCCTCTCCATTCAGCCTTTCCATGACACCCTGCACTGGTAAAACAATGCAAATTAGCCATGCTATGTAATTGTAATAAAAAATAAATTTAATTCTTCATCTTATCAGGGTCACCACTGGGAAGCATCTGGATTTTCTTTCACCCAGATATGTTAGCCTTTTCAAATTGATTGACAGACTAGGAGCGCCGTTTCGCCTGTTGCATTTGAATATTGTCCACTGTGCAGCAGGTGAAGTATTGTCAAATGAAAATAAAATGTCAAATGCCGTTTTCATTTTCAAATGTTTAGAAAATTGCATTTTAATTGTAGTTGTGGCTTAAATGTTGCTTGCATAAATGGAAAAATCAGGTTACATTGTTTATATTGCATTTTAATTTAACATTTTAATATTGTCCACCTGGGGTACAACTTTGAAAATCAAATGTCAAACATCTTTTTCATTTTCATTTTAATGTTGTCATAGAATAACCATACGGGTATGTGAACATTAAAATTCATTTTTATTTAGATTTTTAATAACTTTTAATGATTTTTAATTTTGGGAAATTGTAATGCTACTGTGGAATTATTATCGTTATCATTTTCAAGTTTACATTATCATTTTTATATAGTCCTCTATAGGCTTCCATACCTACAGTATTGTGTAGCATTGTTGTTTGTTTGTATAGGCAGAGATTCAATCTAAGTACTTCCAGTTATGAAATGATCTTTTTTTATCTTATGGACAATGTGTTCTTTTGCAATACAAATCTTTCAGTGGTTTTTATTTCTCTAGAAATGTTTTCTCTTGTTCCCATAACTTTGTTTTTAGTTGCAGCCATCCAGTGGAAAAAGACACACAAACCTGCGTCCTTAAGAAAAGAATTGATTCTCAGATCAATAAAGTGATGGCCACCTTGCTGGAAGCACTATTCAAACTGATCAGTTCTTTTGAAAAACAGTTTCTCAGCACTTTGGAACAAAAATGCCTCTGTTTATAAAATATACAAAATCCAAATTGCTATAATTTGCTCACTGAAAGACAGTTATTTGATAAGTTTCATTTTGTGCTATCAGTTATTGGCCACAGCATCTCATTTTAGGAACAACTGAGCCTTCACATCAGTCGTATGTCAGGTGATGTGACTCCCTCCTCCTGAAGCTTTATAGGAACAGCAGCTGGAGCTGTCTCAACCATCCCTCCTCAGATCATCGATAGCCTTGTGGAGACGTAACCAGCTGCTATGCACCTCTGTGGAAGAACATCTTCGTTGCTATAAGGAACACAGCACGAAGGTCCTGTAGACACCAGGTATGTCTGATTTTATCCATTTTAATATTGATGACTGATATTTTCAGCCAGATGAGGATAGTTAAACCTGTAGCAGGCCAGGTTATTGATAATGCACTGTGAAAGGACTGAAAAGGTTATCTATGTTTAGCTGAAGTCTCTATAAAACCATTAGAGAGTCTCTATAAGGACCAGTAGATCTTTATGTACTACAGGTATTTTCCAGGCTGTTAGAGATTGAAATCAACTTTGTACAGAAACCTCCTCTGCTTCCTTCTCTTCAGTGACTTCCAAGTGAGACCCGCCCATAGCAGACAGATCAGCTTTCAGCCAGCGTTTATTGTGAGTCATTGTGAGCTGAATCAGGTTGTTTCTGTCTGAGCTCTTCGCGCAAGTTCAAACATAGTCGGAGAAAAGACAAATCTGAGAGTGATTAGTTGTGCAACCAATTAAATGACACCAGAAAGCATTTTAAACCAAAAGTCACTTAAATGCAAATTATAGATCCTTATCCAAAGCTTAATTGCTTCACATTTGAGCCATTTTGAGTCACCTTAAACGAAGACTTCAGTTTCAGTCATTTTTAATCACGCCAATTTCACCTAAATATCTAATCTGCAACGTGGCCCCTCACCAGTATTTGTACAGCGTACTCCTCCACCTCTCTAATGGCTTTATTGCAGGTATTAGCATGTGAGCTATTGCCTGGCAGTCAATGAACCATGGAGGGAGCCAGCGTCACCATCTTTGTCACTGTTCAGAAGATCTACTACCCACTCCTTTGCATCATGGGTATTCCAGGTTTGTATCTTGTTATCTTGTTTGGTCTTTGACAGTTGGTGCTAATAAGCTAATCTGCCATAACGACTTTATAAGGTGATACAACGTCAGATGTTGTGTTTTCAGCTTCTTCTTGGTGCGTTTAGAAACTCATTGGTAGTAACTTAAAGTAGGGACGGACAAATGTCATGTATCCATCTGAGCTTTTATGTTCGTGTCTTCCAGCCAACCTCTTCACATTCTACATGATCTGCTTCCGTAAATGCGGGATGTCCGACACAGCCATCATTTACCTGAGCTGTCTGGCCATCGTGGACACCTTCTACCTAGTGTGGGTGATCCTTATTGACCTGACCCTCACCTTTTGGCTACTGCAGCCCTTCTGGCACTCCCACCCCTGGTGTGCCATCCTGGGATTCCTGCAGTATGGATCGCTGTACAGCTCGTCCTGGATGGTGGTGGTGTTCACCATCGAGCGCTACCTCGTCCTGCGCAGCACGGCGGCCAAGCAGCACTTCTCCCAGTCCTGGGTCACTAAACTGAACTGCGTGGCTATCGTCCTGGTGTCTCATGTGGCTTCTGTGCCGCTGGGCTGGATCAACATCGTCACACCTGTCAACATTACTGTGGACGGGGAGAACGTGACGCTGCCCAGGTGCCGCTACCGCAACGAGGCCTACTCTACCGTGATAGTGTGGATAACCACCTTCCTCTCAGGTGGAATCCCCATCGTGTTGGTCATCATCTTCAACTACCTCATCGGGTACCATCTGTGCCGCGCCACCAACCTCTTCACCAAGGAGGAGCGTCGCGTCATTCACGGGAGGAGCGCCAGAGGCATGCTGAAGAGGACCATCCTGCTGCTGGGCACCGTTTCCGTGGCCTTCGTCGTGCTCAGCCTGCCCCGCTTTGTCACATACTGCATCCTTAGAACTAAATACAACAACGAGAACTTCAACAGAAACGACTACAGCATCCCCATCAACGTGGCCGGAGACTTGGCCAACATGCTGCAGAACCTCAACTCCACCACTAACTTCCTGCTCTACTGCATGGTCAGTCGGCGCTTCCGGCGGGAGCTGGTCCAAGTGGTGACTTGTAACTCGAAGGCACGCGAGCTGGGCTCTGTCCTCACCCACACCACCATGAAAGTCTTCTCAGTTGTAGATCATAAGGCCTCGCCATCCGGCGACTCTGTGACTGTGGTGCTGACCAATCTTAAACAGACAGCTTAGAAAGAATCTGGAAGAATAATATAATTATCAAAATGATTATCCTTTCACCATAAAATGTTCATTCTTGACCATGGACATTTAAGTTTTTGACATAACAACTGTAACTTAAGGTCCACTTACTAGCTTTTTTTCCAGGGCTTTCAGTCACATTTCGTGGTCTTCATCTGCGGATATATACCGTCACGTGATGACAAACCATCCCCATGACAACCACGAAAGCCGTGGAAAAAGATAGTAAGTGTTAAGATTATTTTGTCAAATTATCCTTTAAGTTTTGTGTTTGTCTTCAAGGGATGGCAAGGTTGGTCAGTCCACCATTTTGGTCCAGAGTGAAATATCTCGCCAACTTTTCCAGCTCCCCAGACGATGGATCCTAATGACTTTGGTGTTCCAGCTGGTGTCCGTCAGTGTCCAGCGTCAAAGTTGTCAATTATCCAGTAAAATATCTAAACATGTACTAGATGGATTGGCACAAACTTTGGTACAGACATTCGTGGTTTCCAGACAATGAATTGTAATTTTGACGATCCCTTCATTCTTCCTCTTGCGACCACCATCAGGTCAAAATGTTCATCAGCCTCAACTGTACTTGTGCTAGTGCTGATTAGCAAATGTTAGCATGCTAACACACTGAACTAAATTGGTGAACGTAGTCAACATTATACCTGCTAAACACCAGCATGTTGGCATTAAAATGTTTGCATTTAGCTCAAAGCACCAGTTTGAACTTACAGCAGGTGAAACATAAGAAATAAACTAATGCCTGTTGATGGATTATTGTAACAATGGATGAGCTCAAGTGAAAGAAGTGATTCTCTGGTATGTAACCGTACGTTCGGAGTCATGTGTAGATGTAAAAGGAGAGCCGCTTTCTCGCCTTAAAAATGTTTGCTCATCCAAAACTGTTACATGTCATTCGATAGTAAAGTGATTTGTTCCAAATAAAATTTGAATACAAAAAAAAGCACTGCTGCAAATGACATTCATGTACATGTTAAGTCAATGGTGTAGTCCTTTATTGATATTAATGGGTTAAAGGGTTGGATAAGAATGAGACCCGCGACCTTTCAAATCAAAGAAACAGTTAAACCTGACTGGCTGCAGAATGTCTACTTTGCTAAAGAAATAACCTGGCAGTTGCAGTCTTAAATGTCCTGCATTATTTGCATAAATGGGTCACGAGGCTTCCCTGCTTTGCATTGTGGGAATATTTCCTGTTTGCCTCAGAACAGGTTTGTGGCTGAGGGAGAAGCAGGTCTAAGAAAAGGTAGGTGTGGGAGAACAGCAAAGTCCTGCTTTATTCTCTGTGTGGGACTCCATAGGCAAAACTTATGAGATTTGAGATTTTGTTTGTCATTTATGAAGACATACCTGGCATACCTGCAGATCAGTGATTTTGACCTTTGTACTGGTTCGCAGCGTTCGTGTTGATACGTTACAGTCGACCCCACCTTTAAAGGTACATGCTGTGTTTCACACCTATTCAGTGAGGAAGACACAAGAGTTTGTAAATACTTAAATAATGTTTGACCATGTTCATTCTAATATATCTGCTGTTTGCTCTGCAAGATGCGCACTTACATTAGTGGCGATAGCTTTCTCTGCAGTTTCAAACATACAGTTCTCCTGCCAGATGTGCTTACATGAGGTACTGTACTGTATGTGTTTCTTTAAGCTGTCGCGCTCTGTTAAATTCCTTCAACATTGTTTTCGTTTCACTTCACCAGAGGCAACAGTCAGACGCTTTTCCTCTGGGACAAAATGGACTCTTCTAAAGGTAGGAAACAAAACCCTGTCAGACTCGCAGCAGGCATGAGTCTGTCCAGCCAATCAGGACATCTTTCCGAATGAGGTGCAAACCAGTTTGTTTTTTTTTCCCTGTTGGCTCTTGTTGTCAGGACCTTGCCCTCACCAGGGTGTTCCTGTTGAGATGGATGAGAGCATGACATCCTCCAGTCTGGACTTGGCTTGGCCTCCCTCTTGCAAACAGTGTAGTGGACACACAGAGACCGGCAAAGGGCCACAGGAACATGGCTGCGAGCAAGCCAGGGAGGCGGCACACGATGTCGGCCAATGGAGACGCCCTGAGCCGTATCAGCGTGAACCCGTGGCCGCCTGTCGTGCTGCCCCCCAACCTCGCTTCATCCCCCCTAAACAGCCTGAACAGATGAACCACGCAGGCGTTTGGCCTCATGGTCTCAGAGAGCAGGCGCTGCTGTATGAACGGGACCTCGTGGTCAGTTACCCCCAGCATCGCCCTGTGGAGGAGGCAGAAAGCTTGGAGCCCCCTCTCCCGCTCATGTCAGACGCTAACTGTACCCACTATGTCCCACCGCGATACCCTGCAGCTCGTATGCCCGGTCAGTGTTTATCATTAGAGACGTTGTTGACTGTCAGTGTTGTGGAATATGTGGAAGATTCATTGATTTATCAGTAAGTGACGATAACAATGTTACATTTCATTTGATTCTTCTCAATAATCATGACATCTGTGATAGATTTCGTTTTGAAACGTCGCCTCCCCAATCCTGTTAGGTGTCATTTGGCTGCTACTCGTTGTGTTTCTGTGTGAGTCTGCATGACCTCACTACTGCCGAAGTGGAAACTATGTCCAAACTTATGTCTGCTCCTCCATGTCTCTCTGCAGGCCCCAATCCGATGCCGGGGAAATGTCTCAAACAGTGTGCGTGCTGCCCTCCAGCAAATCTGCCCCTTCGCAATAACAATTATTGTCATTTTAAGCATTATTACCAAGCGGATCCACACCAGGAGGCTCAGCACCACCAACAGTCACGGTTTGAGAACAATTCCTGTCCCGTTTGTCATTATGATCCGATATTTTCTAAATTGATTCATGTGATGCTTCACAGATGTCAAACATCAATCTGAGATTGTTCCTGATTATTTCCCTCCACAGGAATCTTCCCTTTTATAGGCCGCAACTTAAAGATGCTCCACATACCCCCCGTGGATCTGTGCCTCAGTGTGAGACCCCTCCTAGAGATGTGATGCATGAGGTCAGCCTGGATCACTCCCTCGTGGCTGGTCCAGGACCAGGACCAGCCACGAGGGAGATCAGGAAAACCATCAGCCTACCTGAGGAGTGCAGTAAGCCGCATCATTGTCCTGTGCATGTAATGTTCTTTTCCTAATCTTAAAGAATGTAATAGGTGCAGATAAGGAGGTTTCACTGACTTTTCGTTGACAGGGAATGTTTTCATCACATATTCCGTGGACACAGCCAACGAAATGATTCCTTTTGCCAAATTTCTGACTGCTCAGGGGTTCAAACCAGCAGTAAGTCCTGTCAAATCTCCCCCACCTTTGATTGTCAGTGACTTTCCATACAAACACTCTGCCTGTCTCCTGATAGATCGACATTTTTGACGATCCAATCAAAAGAATGGACATCACCAAATGGATGGACAAATTTCTGAACGATGTAAGTCTGAGCAGAGAATGAATCAATTTGCAATCTGTTAGTCGTCTGCAAAAGCTGACAGTGAGGTGTCATTTTACAGAAATCGGTGCTCATCATCGTGGTCATCAGCCCCAGGTACAGGGAGGACGTGGAGGGAAATGGGGACGATGAACACGGCCTGCACACCAAGTACATTCACAATCAGGCGAGAGCTCACTCAACCACCACGACAGCTGTCAACAATTGAGGCAGAAATGTCTGCGTGAAATATCGCCCTCTTGTGGGAAGCTTATGTCATTAAACTCCCTCCTCCCACATGCCAAAGGGAACGGGAGAATGAGGAAATGCCCACTGGGACGTGAAAACAGGGCATTTCATTTGCCAGCTCGACCCACTGTCCCCACTCTCACAGTCCCACAGTGTTGGTGCATCCCAGGTGCTGAAGCAACCCAGCTGTGGGCCTGGAAGGCTGCTTAGTGCAATCAAGCCGCTCTGTAAAGCCTGTTGTTTACTGTCAAAGAATGCAGCTAATGTGAAAATGAGCACCAGTTTCACACCTGTGTCTATCCAGACTTCATTGCATTTTCCAGAATGCAGTCCAGTCCTGATTGTCCTGTTATCATTTCCTATTGGTACAGATCCAAAATGAGTTCATCCGACAAGGCTGCCTGAACTTCAGACTGGTACCTGTGTTGTTCCCTAATGCAACAAAGGTAAGTGCAAGCAACAAACACACGAGAGGGTCGGCTCTCACCCAAAACGACGACCACATCTCACGGCCTTCATTCATCTCCCGTTCGTGAATCTTTTTTTTGTGATTTGGGTACAGCAGCCGAGGCGGCAGAGGCAGCAACAGGCCTTTTTCACAGCAGACATTTCTGACACGTGACAGTAGGAAAAGCACAGGTGTGAATAATAAAATGAATCGTGGCTGAATTCCTTTTAGCTGCTTCAGTTTCAGGGTCCTGTGTATAGTAGTTATGGCTAAGACTGATGGGAGATGTAGTTGTTGAATGCTAATAATCATTGTTGTTCTTTTAGTACATGTGCTTTTTACTTCTGCTGATTCCATTTATGCTCAAAAATTATGATCAAAAATCATAAAAGTGGAGTCCATTAGTGAAGATTATCTTAATAAATATCATAAACTTTTGTTTGCCACAGAGTTTATTTTCTGCAATAATCCTAAATCCCACGGAAAAATCCCATTGGCTTTTTGTCGAGGGAACCAGGTCGATGCTAACTTCCGGGTTTGCCTACAAAACATGCACACCATCCCCAACAACAAGGCTCATATGGTGTAAAATAAACCCTACACTATGTTTTTAGATTCATGGGTCCTATGCTAAAGGCTAATGGGTACAAGTCGTGTGATTCTTGGCAATGTTTTTTAAAATTGTGTTAAATTTGATAAGAAATGTGAGGGTTTGCACCTTTGGCACTTTAACAATATCTGGGTAAAAATGTATTACAGTATATAAAACATACACTGTATTGATAAGGGAAAATGTAAAGGACAGAGCTAAATGGTGTGTAGACTACTCACTAAACTCTACTGACCCACTGTGCTGCATGTTACAGAGACACGTCCCCAACTGGCTCCAGAGCACCAGGATCTACCGCTGGCCCCAGGACACCGTGGACCTGCTGCTGCGCCTGCTCAGGGAGGAGCGCTACATCATCCCACAGCGGGGGGCGGACCTCACGCTCACTGTCCGTCCCCTCTGAGAAAAACTGAAAAGGACACACGTGATGGGGACTATTACTGCTGCGGCAGATCAGTTTGTTCTGTTGACTTATAATTCATTTTAACAGTGTTTCTAATTCTCACTACATACTCTGAAAACCATTCAATCTTCCTCCTCGGTGATTTGAAAAGAGAACCAACACAGAACATTGCCATTAAAAATGCATCATGTATGTTTTAAAAAGCCTGCAGTGAGCCACCAGAACACTTATAGACTTGTTCAATTGATTTGTTTTAAAAAGCTATTGTAAATTGATTGTTTTAATCTGCAGTAAATTGGCAGGAGTCATGTATGGGGTCTGGCCAATCGGAGCTTCTGTCGTTGGGACTGCATTCAATTTTGAGGTGTTACACTTTTAAAAATGAAAGCTGCTTTATTTTATTTTTTTGTACATTAACATTTTATCATGTGGCAGCAAACAGTGAAGTTGTGGGCCATTAAACCAAAACAATAAGCTAAAAGAGGTTGAAATGCTCCACAGAGCTGAGAGAGACCCTTTTCACATTACACACAGTCCTTTAACCCACTGGTAATATGAAAATATTAGTATATTATTTAATATTAGTGCGGTTTTAAAGAGAGACATCTTTAAATTATAGCAGTCATGAAATGGCATACGATTGGCAGATGCATTAGTAAATTCCATTTATTAAAAATTTCATTTTGCTATTCCACTTTAAAATGTAATTTTTAAATCAACATTACAGACAGAATAAGGAAGTAAAACAAAACTTTTTATTATTTTTTTTTTTGTATTAATGGATTTCGTCTAAAAGCTGAAAGCTTCTAAATTGAACCATTTATTAATAGATTATAATAAACACCGTAAACGCAGACAGTACACCAGCTGTATGTTTCCTGAATAACCAGAAGGTGGCAGCATATCCCAAATAATGACAACACCCCCAGCTTTGCTTACTTCTTCATGGCAATAGCTCTAATTCGCCGTTTATGTAATTATTATTATTTTTTTTTTTATATTACTTTGAAATAAATGGCATTGTTTCGACTAACCGGTGAGGACATACATTTTTCCAATTTTCATTATGACTGTGGTTATAAATGTTCATGTCATGAGAGCAACACAGTGATAAAAGGATCTGCAGACACAGCAGAGGTCTTACATCAGAAACATCCTGTCCATATGTTGAACACCAACTCCCTGATAAGCCATATTTGTGTGGGACACGTCCGACTGCCAGCTTACAACCCTGAACTTCATCATTTTGCGCCCTGTCTGTGTGAACAGACTGGTTTAATTCTGTCGGCCTGTTTACCAAACCCGACAAAAAAAATGATTTGCTCACGTTCCCCCTCACACAAACACTGATGTCCAGGCTTTTATCAGCCCCTGCATGAGGGTGCTGTCTGTAAACAAAGTGCTGCCAGTTCCAATAAATCCACTGTTTGTTATTGTTCCAGGACTTGTGTGCCACTCGACTCTGCCTTATCTGGTGAGTCCAAAGCAACCAGATGCAGATATTTCCCCAAAAAGGGTCTGGTTCCTCTATCCATCTGCCCTGCTGCTTGTAAAATAAACTCCCAACACTGGCTCAGTTTATGTTTTTTAAGCACCAGTCCCTACACCATCAAAGAGGGGATTTTTTTTCGTCGTTCCAAATAACAATTAATAACACAAGGAGGAGAGTCGTGGTCCGAGGACAAATTGACCTTTTCTGAATGAATATGAATCATGTCTACTGAGGAACATGCATGTAAAACACTTAAAGGAACGGTTCACTCTGATTCTGCAGGGTCACCAAAACACACAGTAGCCCTATATAGTTGTTCCATCCCGACTTTCTTCCAAAAAGTAACGTGACCGTCTTTTACGGCAACATAAAAACATTACATATCCACTGAATTTCCCCCAAATGAAGTGTTTTGTAGCCAAGAATTTTGTATTGTGGTTCCTAAACTCCAGAAAATCGAATTATCTTCCATGTCTTCCTAATTGGGAAGGCTCGAGTCGCATGTATCCCACACCAATGAGTGTTGTCTTTGCTATTGAGATTTGACTACAAAACCATTTTTATGCCGAACATGAAAGGTCATACTTGAGCTTTGAAATTATAGTTTGACAGGAAAAAAAAAAAACTTAACTCAAGGGCTACTTACTAGCTTTCTCCCCGTTCTTTTAACTGCATCTAATGGTCCTCATCAGCAGGGTGGATGTCAAGTACAAGGAACCCGAATGAACGCCACAAATGGACAACATCAGCTGACTGATCACAGCGTCCACTGGGAAGAGGTCAAAGGTCGTCGACCAGGAGTCAGTGGACGATTGGAGAAAGATCAAGAAGGACGTGATGACACCTGAGCCCTAAACTCCATCAGGTAAGGGGGCAGCTTGTAAGTGGACCTTGAGTTAGGATTTTTTGATGGACATTTTGTGTGTATGCTGTTGACATTAATAGTTGACCTGATGATGGCTTATTTTTTTTGGATCTGTGAATCTGTTCCTTTAAACCACTCCCCTTCTCTTCGTTAATTCCCCTCCATCATCGTCACTGAAAGGGACACGCCCTTAAAAGCGGATGGGCTTTCAGGATGAAGTGAGTAGAAAATGGCACTTTCACCATCACAGTTTGAGGCTCTGCTGCCACCGAGGCCATCCGTACCAACAATGTATGCACTCAGTGCGCTGTAAAGCACTTTAGATAAAAGCTCTCACCAAACACTGCATTAAATATGGCATATATAATATTTCTGGATTAGTTTGAAGTTAAATGCGTCTCTCGTAGACCTCAGGCGTGCTGCTGGCGAACGAAAGCAGACGCCTACTGATTGGTTCATTAAGAGGGCCAGGCTCCCACTCAAGGTCAGCACGCACTCCAGCAGACAGAGGATCCCTCTCCATCTAGATGAAAATGCTAATGAAACATTTTTCATCACCGGGGAGTCATTGACTGCGATGTCCCCGGCATGAACCGGACCGAGCCAGCTGTTTGGAGAGGGTTATGGCTCTTTCAGTGTAGAGGAGAAAGCAGTGCGCTCAGCACATTTACCACTGCTGCCTGCCATGTACAGGCCATTACAGGAATCTCAGTGGAATACTGAACAGCCCGAAAATTTGTAGCGTAGTTTGTAGTGATAATGTTTGATTCATCTGTAATAATAAGTCATATTAACTGGATTCAGTTCAGATTCAGAGTCACGGCTGGAAGCTTTACAGATGCACTTCTGACGCTCAATGTAGAAATCTACCTTTTCACCTTGAAAATCATGAACGATAAAGCATTTACAGAGGAGCAAGGCGAATCCAGGATTTTAGAAATACTGAGGTCATAAGTCCTGATACCCCCCCATCGCCACGGCGCCCTCAAGAGGTTTTTGACTTACAACCAATATACAGTATACTGGATTTTGTCTTTTTAACAGTTCAGTTAAAGGTCCCACAGTTCACCGTCTGTATGAAACAAGCTGTTTTAGACAAACTTAAAGAGCAGTCCTGAGCAGAGCGGTCCAGTAACTGACAGACTGAGTGGTTGGTGGGCGTGCTGTGATTGGAGCAGATGACCTGCTGGGGGCGTGGCCAAGTGCAGTGACTGTATATATATTGTATATTTTATTTATGTTGTACGACCTACACAACATTTTACTTCATTTTACTGTATTTGTGTTTCATAATGTGTTCATTTTATGGCTTTTACTGTTTGTGTTTTCATTGTAAAGCACTTTGTAATTATGTTGTGAGAGTTATTTATATAAAGTTTATTATTATTATTATTATAGTTGAGACATCACAACCTCACGGAAGACCTGATGGCTTGTTGAAAGGCACAGTTTCCAAATACGAGCGTCTTGATACTTTCACAGTATTAATATAGCACAGAGACCTGCTTTACAATCAAAAAAAGACATGAAAATCTCACTTTCTACAATATGAGACCTTTAAGTGTTAAATTATGTGTATGTGCATAAGACTGTGTTCACCTGTTGGCAATATTAATACCTGTGCTTAAGCTCAATAAAAGCTGCCTTCATGAAAACTCACTATAGCCAGAGTCAATGATAAATATAAGTAATATACATACTTGAGAAGTTACAAGATGTATATTCCCATATAGGCTCATAGTGTATATGTGGTGCTGAAATAACCCCATTGATGGAATTTGACTTAAAATATTTCTGAATCATTTCTTTATAGATTTGATGTTTCATTGTGTTTTATCTTTTAGGTTAGATATATTCTAGGATAGTTTTAGAAATATATCAGCCTCTGCCCAACGGGGAAAGGGATGTTTCCCAGCTCTTTGATGTGGGTCTAATCCTTGTTTTGATGCTGCAGTGGCAAATGAGGTGAAATGAGCTTTTCATGAAGTTCCACAATACTGTTTCCTGTTTCCCTGTTGAGGCGCACTTTGTTACAAAATAAAAGTCCACCAAGGGCAGGAGTTTAAAACTGAGGTTCATTTAACAGTTGTATTTTAATTATTGAAAATGACCCAGCTATCAGACTAATGCAAAGGAATAAAGATATAACATGTTTTTTCATCACTTTCTCCGCTTTCTTTCCTTTTCTTTCATTTATGATCTAAAAGTACTTTTCCATTAGACTATGTAAGTATGATAGTGGTATCATATTACACGAATAGTGAGTTAGGTATGAGCCTAAGCTTCCTGTGCACAATTAAACTGATATATAGAATAACTAACAGATCAATAACTAGGCTTTCAGCCTGGTTTAATGGACACTTATGGCGCTGAGGGGAGTGTCTGATCTGCTTTAACTCATTTTCCATGTTGGAATATGGCATTTGTTTACCTGTTATACATACGAGGGTGTGTTGTTTGTTTTCACACGTCAATACAAGTAGCACGAACATGTTAGAATCTGAAATTTGTCTCTTGCTGAGAGACACAATATCCTAATATTGATATATTTTAGAGACATACTTGCTTTAACAAATTGCTCTCCAATGTTTTTTCATGTGTGAGGAGAGAGATTTTAGGAGTGAAAACTAGCTCTACTGAATTCATAATTATAACATCTATATCATCTTTATAAAAGAAACCCTGTCTCAACAGTAGTATTAACAATGCGGGTACAGACATTTTAACTGCTGATTTTCAATTCATGCACGATGCACTTTATACTGTCATTCTATACACAATTCAATACTCCTCTCACCCTGCTAAAATAGATTAGATTTAGGACAGCTGGCTTCTGCAACATCACTTACCCAGAGGCCACTCGTGTCCTTAACTCCTAAATCACCAGTGTGCAGCTATTACTCATCCATAAAACAATGTAATGGTATGTATACAATGATATATATCATAGTTGGGAACATTTTTATACATAAAGGACTTATTGTTGACTATGGCCATATTACAAGTGGTAAGAACTACTTGTTTTATGTCTGTGCAGTTACTGTATGTGATCCCCTTAGATTTTCTTAAGGGAGCTCACCAAAACAGAACCCCAACAACTGTGTTTAAAGGCAAGAAAGCTTTGAATTTTGAATTTTTATTCCTGGTGCAAATCAATATTACAGTTTTACTGTTCCGATTTGTGTGCTATTATTTTGAAAATATCAAACAGGATGATTCCAAATGTTAGCGGTGACTTCATGCACATTTAGCACAATTTGTAGCAGACAGATGTGCCGGAGGACAACAAAACACCGAAAACACTGTTCATTCAACTCTGCGGTTTTAGCAAATATTCCGGGGGAAGACGTCAAAGACGAACATGAACCGTCTCTGGCGAAATAAACATCTGGGCGCTAGCTTGGTTAGCCGACCAGGCGGTCGATGAAACCAGCAACTATGCCTCCAAATGTATAACCGCTGGCAAACGTAATGTATAAACAACTGTAGCCAGATGTGAGTCTTCCAAAATAAAACGGTGTTTTGTTTGACACCGCTGCTGGTGACGTTTCAACGTCGCTTTTATTCTGAAAAATGTTGCCGGAAGTACTATTCTTACGCATTCTGGCGCGCTTGCGTCCCCTCGTATGTTAGCTAGCGCGGGCTAGCCTGTTATGGAAGAAGGAGCACAACCGAGGGGCTGTCTGATAAAACGGGACTGGCTGGGACTAGTTCTGAGGCGTGATTTGGAAAGATAACGCTACATACCGGAAGCCCCGGGGACGTCTTCCTGGCTGAAAACAAACACACCATAGAGAGAGAGAGAGAGAGCTAAAATCACGGGACAGCCACAATTACAAGTACAACATGGACCCGACGGCTGCGGGGCGTCCGATAATCACCAGCCGCCGTCGAGTTTAGCTCTCCACGGCCGCGGCACCTTTGGGGCGCGCTGAAGCCACTGGGAATCTTTGTTCGCGTTTTTTTTTTCATGGGACACAACCGGGCTTCCCCTCCGCTTTGTCGTTGTTTTACCGCCGTGACAGCACCCCCCTCGGTTGGTATCGACTGGCCACCGAGGTCCCCGCATCTTATGGACTCCTAACAGTAGTTTTTTTTTTGGCTTTTCGTCGGTCGGTCCCTCTCTGACTGACGCGGCAGTCATGTTCGCCGTGCGTATCGTCACCGCAGACTTCTATCTGGCGAGTCCCATTAAAGACCTGGACGTCTGCTATTCCGACTTCAGGGAGAGCGACGTGAGGAAAGTGCCAGTGGTGCGGATATTTGGAGCAACACCCGCAGGTCAGCCAACTCTTGTGTTTTTTATTATTAAAGCTAAAAGGAGGTGGCCGTGCTTTCTTGCAGCGCTCCACGCGGCATGTTGAGTGGTCGTGGCTGCTGTTTGGACACAACGCGCGCACAGACGCACAAACACACATCCGCACCGTGCTGTTAAGAGGAAATCTAACGGGTGTAGCATGCAAAATGACGACAAGATGATGAGTTAGGGTGTTGACATATTGTACCGACGTGCACCGCTGTATGCTTTGCATACGGGCTGCCTGCAGCAGTGGGGAGTCCTCCTCTGCCTCCCCCTCCTCTCCCTCGGCTCTGCTTTGTTTTCGCCCCCCTTGCTCCATCGTGGCATGGTGGTGGCGGACACCCCTGGCTTCAGGGCTCGACTTGTGCCTCTCACCTGCCACATGTGGCGTTCAGGGACAGCTCACACACTCGCCTTTATGGCGGTTTTATTGTCTTTGTAGCAACCTGTGGAGTGTGGACAGGCGAGGCTACAACATGCTGCCTCCTCAATTTTTTCCTCAGTGTAATACAAGTAAAAAGGCAGATAGAGATGAAAAGAAACTTGTTGTTGCCCGTAGTGAAATTGGGTGACAGCAGCAGGATAAGCAACCAAAGAAATATAATATATCAGTAGCAGAGATTGAGACAAATGGGGACAAATTTAGGATTCTGTGAAAGCACTCGCTTGTTTCAATGATGTGCTTTATAGAAGACAGTACAGTCTGAGAGGGCAGGAGCCATCATGACAGGACATTAATATGCGGGGTGTAACAATGTAGGAGACGTGATGAATGAAAACAGAATCCTACATGCTGTGAAAATGAATGTATGCAGCTTATTGACATTATAAGCCTAGACCTATATATGTAATGGTAAAAAATGATACGCATGTACATACTATGCAAAGGAAGGGGCAGAGATTTACTGTAGATGTGTTGTTTTCTTTGACATTTGGCTCATGCCCTGCTCTCTAATAAATCCATTACAGTCGCATACTCTGGGTACCTTAATCCCCACGCAGCAAAACAATAGAATCATTTCCCGCACAATGGCACAGCACCGTCACTCCAGCCAAATCCTCTTGCGATTGCCGTGCCCTCTTCTCAACCCTATTTGACAGGTGAAAACACCATTGCCGTACAGTGACTGTGTATATTTTTAGCAGGATTAGTTCCCAGTGGGGTGGGGGGTGGGAGTTGGTAGTGTCCCCCAGGCAATGGCAGTGCTCCTCCGCAGGACGACCCGGAGGAGCGTACCAACAGGAAGCACCTCAGTCAGGATTAAAGGATTTAGAACAGAAGAAATGAAGGACAGTGGGTCAGGGTTAGGGTGCCAGTTCTAATTTGGTCTTGTCATAAACCTGCACGTTCGCATGCGGTTGCACTGATATGAGGGGGCTGCGCACACACACACACACACACACACACACACACACACACACACACACACACACTGCAGCAGAGGCAGCCTGAGTAGCTTGTCAGTGAATGTATATTGAGGAGTAATTCATCAACACTGATTCAAGCACAATAAACCCAGTGTTGCAATGACGCTCTCAATTTTGGAGATGCAGTGTACTGCATACTGATATGAGACGAACTTTATGATACTAGACTGGATGTTGTCCTGGATTTTAATGTTTTATTTCATTTTACTGCTCTGGTGCTAATGGCTGCATTATTGTTGAGTGGTGCAAATTTCTGAACTTGACCCAATGATTAAAATGTTTGGTCTACAGCTCAAACAATCATTCAAGCAATAGTCGGTCGTCAGAAAAATGGTTTTGATGTCTGTCTTTGTCTTTGGATTTTGGACTGTTGGTCAGACAATCTGAAAATATCACCTTGGGATTTAGGAAACTGTGACGGGCATTATAGACTAAAACAGAGAAAAGCTGCAAAGCAAATTTAAGAAGCTGGATCTAGTGAAATATGATTAATTAATAATGAAAATTGCTGGCGATTAACTATCTCTCCATCATTTATCCACATTACAGGAAAATTCTGGTATCTTTCCAGCCTAGGACTTCTCATAATAATCCTGACTATGGCTCATGGTGACTTTGCAGTTAGCTGGCTGGTTGCCCTGTAGATAGATCCTTATACAGTTAGCTAAACCAAGGGGCTTCTTTCTGTGTTCACTTTTGCCTGGTTTATATGGAAAGTTTTAGGAGGCTCCAGCTGATTGCCCTGATATACCTTGTTTGACGGAGTTGTGTCTCCGAATCTCTATAATGGAGGGTGGGGAGTGCAAAGTTCGCACGACTTAGTCAGAAAATAAGACACGGGTTGACAATTCTTCCTGTAATAACCAATGTCCTAATTTTCTGGTGTGTAAATTGCCCCAAAATGGTCACACCATTAGTATTGTATATATGTTTGATTTTGCAGAGGAAGTGTGGAGGTATATATAAATAAAAATCTTGATTATTTTGTGATTAGCACAACCTTTTAGTTAAAAAATGGTCCTTTTCAACAGCAGATGTTGACTTGACTAAGCAGGAAATGCACAGTTGTAGTTAACAACATTAATGATGGCTCAGTTCCACTTGTGTCCTAGTGAGCCATCCAAGTGAACCAGCATGCACAATACCAGGACTGTGGAGGAAGGTCACCTGCACCATTTGTTAATGGTATTAACACACACCAGTACTTCTCCTACTCTGGCATGTGAAAATGTCTGCACTGTAATGACCCGATGCAGGTGTGATAATTATTATAAAAATCAAACTCTTGCTTTTTCCTCCATTTTGTGGTGATGTTTAGCTCATGTTTGTTGGCACACTCTATTGGTTAACATTCCTGAGTATGTGGCATTTAAACGGGTGCCGCCAGTTTCCCCATTGGCGCTTGGACAAGACGAGTTCTTAGACAAGTACATACACAAAACAGTAGTTGGCGTTGTTGCATCTGCGTTGTGGTTTGAATCATCAGCCTGTGTTGCTCCAAGTTGCAGTAATGATAAAGTAGTGTGTCTGTAGTTTGTGTGCTGTGGTGGGCGCTCCGAGATTTGCACAGTTTGACTCTCCTCTTTGCTCAGTTTTTATGTATCACGTGTGGCGGCCGGAGACAGAGTCAGCTCTGCGTTTCCAGAAATTAAATTACATCACCATCTGGAACACATTGAAGTGTTCTCTGTTTCCGTTTAGCTCAGAAACAGGCCACGCCCACCCGCAATGAGTTACTTTTTTTTTTTAAGTATTTCCTAATTTTTATTGTCTGGCCTGAAGGGAAGAATTCATGAGCAGCTTTGCTTAATGTGCGTCAGCTTTTATCTCATCAGCATGTTTACCCTGGTGTCAGCGGTGCATCTGCACCATGTGGCTCTGGCTACAACCCCAGGCCTCGTATTCCCTGTCCTTCCCTGACCTAAGTCATGCACACTTCCACCAATCAGCCTTGTGTAATTCGATGCCACGCTTCCTGCCCCCCCCCCCCTCCACTGTCTTTGTTAGCATTTGGTGGCCGGCCGGACTGTGTTGCACACATCTCTGGGATAGCTCAAGAATAGGAGGGGAGAAAAAGGAATCCCTTTTGTTGTGAAAATTGCACTCGTGATTGATATCGCTGTATGCTTATTGATAACCAACTTCATTGGCACGCTTGTGGTTTAAAATCTCCCAGGTGGTAAACAGCGAGCCGCTTCTCACACTGCTAAGAGTTGCTGTTGAGGCGGCTGCAACCTTTTTTGAGGTTTGACAGCACTGATCTCCTCCCTTGATGCCGACAAGCTCGGCCTAGATGCACTGACAGGCCCCGGGTCCCGTGACAGCGGGAGGCACACTGTTTTGGTTCCTCGCTCAGACATGTGCACTTGAGTGTTTATTGTGTGTGTGTGTGTGTAAGAGCAGAGAGGGAGGTAAGTGCATGACCAATTGACCTGAATGAAGGGGGCCAAGCATGAAGCTCATGGAGGAATAAAACCGAGGGCCTCTTCCTCCCCCCCTGCCCCTCTCCCCCAAGGTTTAGCTCTCTCCACGGGAACCCTTAATGCCATCTAAAGGAATTCCTCCTGGATCCATTAATAAGATAATAAGCGGATTCAAAAGGACTCTGTGGCTCATTAGGCAGAAGGTCATTGTCCCTTTAACTGTTTACTTTCCTCTCTCCCTGTCAGTTACTCAGGTTCAATTATCATCCTCGAACTGCCGCTCCAGTTGCTTCTAATTACTTTAAAATCGAGTAAGATGCCTACTTGTTGATATGGTGTCTCTGGATTAGATTTTCATTCCTTTGTCGTCAGGATTCTCCAGTTTAGTTTCAGGGAGTGTCTGTTTTACTCCACATTAATCCTCATCCTGTGATGCCCCCCCCCCCCCCTCCCACAGATTGAGGCCCAGCTTCTTGTCAGTTCTTTTTTAAAAGTTGAATCAGAGGAATTAATGTTTTACGGGTTTTTTTGACTTTGGGGATTCTGAGCTTCTGTTTATATGTGATTCACTAATGTTGGTCAGTGCAGTAAGTGCAGATGACACAAGAGGAGGTGGTTTTATTTCTGTAGGTACAGGTATACTGACAGCTCAATTTTACCAGTAGGTTAGGACTGTATATACAGAGACAGAACTCTCACACCAGCATTTTATAACAGCAAAATTTCATTTCAATAGAATTGTCTTGATCAGACGATCCATCGTAGAGAGGAGTAAGGCATACCGTCAGGCAGTAATACATGTTACAGCTGGTAAACGCCTAATTATTAGTCTATATGCTCTCTTCACTACGGTTGTTTATCTGCTAATGAGACCTGAAACAGCACACAAAGTCACAACACAACATCATTTAACTGCGTTTTCATGGCCGCCGACGGTTTCTCAGTTTCTCGACATTGTGGTTGAACTGTACTACTCTTCAAATATGAATCCTGTATGATTGACAGCTATTGTTGAAAGCTACACAGGAAGGCTTCACTTAGCCTCGTAGACATTCACCTTCCTTACTATATTGTTGTCACCCACTCAGTTTCTGACATTATTAGCTAGAGTACATCCTGGATTAGTTTTCCGCTGTGAGTTTGTCAGGTGACTCCAGAGGTGTCCCGGTCAGTCAGAAACCATCACACAGTGCCGGGCAGCAGTCACTCATACCTCTCCGGTCTCTGTTCTCGAGGCCTACCAACATCCAAGGCATTTCCAGTGTCCTATCTGGTTTCAGAGAGGCTTGTCCAGACACAGTCAGGGCAGCCACTGTGAAGAGCTTTAATGAGTCAACAGGCTAAGACCCCTCCCCTCTTCTCCATTTCACACAGGCCTGTGTTAACCACGTATATAAATGTGATTGGATCTCTCTTTGTATCTCTCTGAATGCCTTGATGCCTTATGTTGCCTTTGTGGTGGATTACATGGGAATTTACAGTATGAATCAAAATTGGTTTGTTGTGAGTCTGTCAAAAGAAGCAATTGCCAGTATACTTTCTGCAACTCATTTAACGCCGTTAGTGAGGCTGCAGATTTGTAGAATTGCCACAATCCTATTTTTACACTGTAGTCCCAAAGCTTCACACAGGTGTAAGATTAGATGAGATTGTTTACCTTTTCCAAGCCAAGAAAGATCATCACTTCCTCCTAAATCCAGCGCAGCAGACACACGTTTAAATGTGAATGACCACAATATATGAGAAAAAGGAGCAAAGGCAACAGGTCAATAAGTCTTTTTCAGGGTTTGGACACCCACACTGCGCCAAGTCTACCTCAATCCCTGGATGCTCATCCGGTAGGATGGCGTGGTAAAAGAAGTTAATTACCTTGACGACATGTTGGAGGTGTGTTGGTTTCACACAAATTGCAGTAAGAGCCTGTCATCTGCAACTTTTCATCCGCCCTGCGTGGTGGTTTCATCTTTTAACATTCCTCCTCCATTAAAAACAAATCCTCTTGGGGAAGAAAAAGTACTGAAAGTGTTTTATATCTTAAATGAAGTTACAGCTAGAGCTCTCAGTCTGCCTCTCATATTGTCACAATAAAGGCAAATGCCAAATGTGAAACTAGAACTGCAGGAAACATTTGAATTAGCAGTAACTTCACACAGACCCCTGGCCACTGTAGGGAAGGACTCAATTCTCATTAGTAAAAAATTCCCCTATAATTGAAATGCTTTGCGATCACCAGGTGGATTTGTGAACGACAAGTTGACCCCCGGTTTAGGTGTAAACCAATCAATGCTCTAGCTAAATTACCAGCTTTGACAGAGGCAAATCTGTTCTTATAAACACATCCATACACTGTATACAGCTTGCTTTTTTTTGAGTTTGTCTTCTTGTACAGTCTCTCTGTTTCTCTTTCTTACTTACAGCCACATCCTGCAGTTTCAGAGGGTAGATTAAGACCTTGTAGTCATAATGTGTTACCTGCTAAAGCAGCTGGCATCAGAGTAGTTGAACTAACCGGCCACTGACCAGCCCTGACTACCTGGTCGCTGGTGGTGTTTTGCTTTTGTCTTGAAGGAGCTGTGAGTGTACAGCAGCTGCCTCAGTGTCCTTGCTGCTGCGGTCCAGTCAGTCTGATTGATGGCTTTAATAGCTCCCTCTGGCTCCTCAGTGGGTATCCGAAGGCGTCACTGTCGAGGGCACAGGCCTGACACTGCAGCAATCCTCGTCCAATACATTTCCTGTCACCTCGAGTCAAGTGGGACGGGTGACTTTACATTAACATCTATAGCTGTTGGATATCATTTTCCACTATTGGAAGCCTGTTCCTTATTGTGCAGGCTTGACCTTACGTGTTCTTTTTGTGTTGCTGTATCGATCCTTCACAGGGAGTTCAAAGCTCCTGCTCAGCTGCCACTTCAGTTTGGTGTCTGGCCCAAAGACACTACAGCAGTGGATTGTGACTCCAACCTCTCTTATGGCCGTCACTGGGAATAAGTGGGTTTGGTGGTGGATTGCCCTGCCACTTATAGTAACAAACTTGTCTTCAATCAGATTTTGAATGCAATGCCGGCCCTGTGTGCATTATAAGCCACTAGGGTATTCATGTCATTACAGAGTAAGGCCAAGGAGTTGGAGCCTTGGAGTTGTTGTTTTTGTTGTTGCTGTTGATGTTCCCTGGTAGCTGCATGCCAGATGGCTTTGCCAATGAGGTAATGTGATTTAGTTCTTCTCCATGGTGAGATGGATGCCCATTGGTGAGGCAGGAGTGGGGGGTAACGGGAGGTATTTTGTCTTTTGATGCAGCTGTATGAAAAAGCCAGTGTGTGATGTGAAGTGCCTGCTAATGCAAGGGGCCTGCTGAGGGCCGCTGTTGACCACAGGTTTGTAAAGTCGTCCGTCCTGGCAGCGCCTCATCTTTTCCAAAGCAGGTTCTCGTAATGTGGTTCTGTGTGGTCTGAAGAGAGAGAGGCCCGTGTTGGCACGTGGTGTTGGGTCATTTCAGGTCCTCCGCTCAGTGTCGGGCTCTTCCTCTCTCCTCCTGCACCATTGTCCCTACAGAGAGAAAGAGGAGGGGCCCTGCTTTGTCCTCTGAGCTGCTGAGAGAGGGAGACTTCCCACTCTGTGTTCCCCCAGGGCCACTGGCACTGCTGCAGGAGAACTCTGCAGTGTTTCAAGGCAGATTAAGACCTTGTTGAAAAAGAATAAAAGAATTTGGCAGGCCGCGGAAAGCTTGAATCGCTGCTGGAGGGGGGAGAGCGCTTTGAACCTGCCATGCTGTGCCATTCAGCATGGACGTTAATGAGGCCTGGATGTGTGTGTGTGTGTGTGTGTGTGTGTGTGTGTGTGTGTGTGTGTGTGTGTGTGTGTGTGTGTGTGTGAGTGTAGTAGGTGTACACACGTGCTCACATACACACAAAGACAAACAAAGGCATTAAGTTTTCATCTGTAGCATTGGGTATATCTGCAACTTAGGGTGGAGTAGCACTGCCTCCTGTTATTACAGGAATGCCCTAATGCTTCAGCACATGAGCGTTCTGATTAACGTATTGTTGTGCAATAATAGGATTCGCAGGATTTGTGCCTCTACATGTAAAGTATTGCTGTTTTGCTTTTGACACGAAACCATACTGCTTTGCTTAATCATCAAGCTCGATGGAGGGCTTTAAACTACTGAAGTTGCAAAGTGTTTTTATGATTTCAGTCGAGCGCTAGCTCAAGTTATACTTTGCAATTGTACACGTGGAGCTTCACCTTAGTTCGCACTGACCAGAGTTAATTTACATCTGTCGGCATTCACTTCATATAACATATGTTATAATATAAAATAATAACGACCATGACATCCGGGTTGATGGCGGTGATGATAGTGCCGTCACCCTCCCATAGCAGGGGAGTAACTGGACTTCATAATGACCCTGCTGGTGGGTAGTTTCTAAAACCTTGTCAGGGACATGTTCTAGTGTGTATCGTGCTGACTAATTTTTCCATTAAGGGTACATTTCCCATACTTCCAAAATACAGTGAGCTTTGATGAAATTGTGGTATTGGGTGCACTATAAAGTGTAGTCAAACCACAATACAACAAATATGCTTTGGTCTTCTATAAGCTCTAGATTTGACTGGGTCTTTCTACATGCATTTAGCTGCAGAGTATGTTTGCTTAAAGTGTGAACATTCCTTTACCTGTGCAAAGTCCGCTTTTTTCCATTTTAAGAGCTGTAGACCCAACACCCATCAGTCTTTCTGCCGCTGTTTTTTAAAATCCGAGACTGCAGTAGGAACCAAAGGGTCTTTTTTTTAATCAATTTTTAATTCCATCGCAGTGTACAGTCAGTTTGAGTGCAGGCTTATTAAAAAGGGGAGGGGGGGGGGTATTCTGGAAGCCCGGCTCTAAAAATAGCACAGTTTGTATGTGTTTGTGTGTGTGTGTGTGTGTGTGACTGTGTATTTTCATGCAACCAAGTTTGTGTGTGTGGTGATGGCGGGCTGGTTGTTTTTGGTGCTGCTTAACAGGCCGCCGACTCCTAAAAACTGTCTGATGAGCGTCTCCACTTGCCTTCTGTGAAGCGGTTTTACATTTTTGGGAGATATTTACCACCTCTGACGTCAGAACTAAAACCTTTCTTATTCCCCGAGGAATTCTGTCTAGACCGGCTTCGTTCTTTTTGTATCCGCTCTCTGTGCTCCGACTGTGATCTGCTTCAGTCATAGGAACATCTCAGCTGAAAATTTAGTGTGGGTTTCTTTGTCTCTTTATGGCTGTCCCTGTGTAAGATTGAGAGTGGAGGGGTGGGAAAAGGGATGGGAGGGTGCTGGGAAGAAGAGAGAGAGAGCAAGCATGTGTATGAGCCTCGCTTGCCCAATGCACCAACAGAGCTGCCGTCCCCACTTCTTGTGATGTGTGGCAGAGAGCGAGACACGCCATGAATATCAAATTTCGTCTGAGCTGAGCAAAGGAGGGCAGGCAGAGCTTGGAAATCTCTCCTGTTGTCTGGCGAGAGATTGCCGCCCCTGATCAGAGAGCAAATCCAGACTCGCACAAAAACATACACACACACACACACAGCATCCTCTAGCACCGTGGCAACCGCTCAGCTCCAACCAGTTGTCCTCACACACATGAAATCTGTAGCATCTCTCTGTAGCATCTCTCTCTCTGCAGTTCTCGCTGTCATGTCAGGCTTTTTCAGGGCATAGGATTTCCTTTTTTGTGTTCTCTGTTCGTTCACACTTAACTCCCATTTCTGTTGAATGAATATCCTTCTTTGTGCCAAGTCGTGTTCCCCGTTCCTTTTATTGACTCTTGTTTTTCCCATCATCCTCGCTGCTGCTTCTTCCTCCGCCTCCACCTCGCAAGGCGCTCCATATTAGATCTGCACATCCCATTGATATGCATCTCCAGTAACTGAAGATCTGCATTCATTGAGGCCGCTAAAAATGGAGACGCACATTATTACTTTAATTTCTTCTCTAATGAGTGGAGCAGAGATTTACATAATGCATCACGTAAGGGAGCACAGTGTCTCTGGCATTTGCCCCGTTATCTTTCTAGTCTTATGCATTTTTGGAAATATTTGCTCATGTGCTTTCTTTCCGAGAGTTAGATTAGAAGGTCTATCCCACTCTCATGTCTATGCTTTAAAGATGTGTTAATTCGAATTATATGTTAATCGTGGACGTTGCACTTGACTGCATCTTACTGACAGGTGTTTCTAATATTTGCCCTCCTACATTATGTATGTGTAGTGGACTTTTCTGTTTGCTATAGAGTTTGTACAGCTAATCGTAGCTGTAAGAGTAAATGTACACTAACGGATGAACGATGGAAAGGTTTGAGGTTACAGATGGTTGAGGACAGTGGAGAGAAGGGGTCTACAAGCAAAGCAAACTATAACACACCAACATTACGCCACATGAAAATGCATTAGAAATGTATTAGCTGTGCAAACAAAGTCATTAAGCTATGTAACAAGACCTCAGGGTTCCAGTGTTAGCAAACTGAAGTTACCAATTATGCCTTATCAAATGGCAGGTTTTACAAAATAGGAAGCTACTGCTAGCTAACATTAGCCATTATACCTTATTAGCTGGTGGGTTTTACAAGATGGACTTATAAAAATCAATAGGTATCACGTTCTACTTCTAAATTCTTTATGCTTCTCATTATTGAAATCATTGTGCAGTAAAAAAAGAGGACTTAGTGTGTACAGTCCACGTTTTGGTTGAGCTGAATGTGGGTCGTGTCTAAATGGTAACCCTAGATTTGCGTAACTCTTGCAAGATTTGTACAAACACAGAAACCAAGTTGATTTGTCATTTTAACCCAAACCATGATCTATTCCTAAACCAAATCACAAATCTAGGGTTACCATCTAGACACAACCCTGAATGTGACGGATCCGAGGCCATTACTCCTGCCGGCCGCCGTACCAGAAGCTGCTGCTGCTGACGGTGGACCTGTTGAAGCAGCTTTGTACTGAAGGAACCGCACCAGCTATCGGTCTCACGCGGCCCTGGCTTCGACATCCCGTCTTGAACTCTGTCATATCACCGGGAACATAATCCTCTAAAATGAGCACCGCATCATTTTGATTTTCCTGTTAGGAAAACTGTGCACTCGGTGTCCTGACAGGCTTGAGTCTGTGCAACCTGCACAAACACAATAATTCACCATGATGATAAAGGGTGAAATGCAATGTAAAACTACCACATACTACTGCCCTTATGTTTTGTAAAAAAAAATCACCCTGCATGTTGCTGTTTATAACTGTAATGGATAACAGCCTGTCTTCATGATCAGTGTCACGACAGAGATGTTGTGGCCATGTGTTTTGACTGTACCACTGTGTGTGTGTGTGTGTGTGTGTGTGTGTGTGTGTGTGTGTGTGTGTGTGTGTGTGTGTGTGTGTGTGTGTGTGTGTGTGTGAGAATGAATGAATGAGAATATCCCTGCATGTGTGTCAGTAGCTGCAGGCACCCCGAGGATTTTCCCTCTGCTGGTCACAGTCCTATGCCTCCCTCTTTCTCTGCTGTACTCAGCCCCCCCCCCCCCACCTCCTGTCCTCCACATTCCTTTGTTTTCCTCGACATGCCGTTCCAGTTTCGAGGGTTTTCACTTTCTCTCCCTGAATCACATCAGCATTTCCTTTCATCTCTCTCCGCCATCCCTCCTCCTCCTCCTCTGCCCCCCCAGCTCTCTCCTGCCCTCAGATTGTCCTGGACTGCTCTTCATGGGAGAGCTGCTGCATTTGGAGCTAGTTTGGCCTTTGCCCTCACCCTGCCCACCGCCCCTGCCCCCCCCCCTCGCTGTCCTCCTCAACTCAAAGCTCCGCACACCCTTTAAATCCCTCTCTGCCCTCCTCTTCTTCTTATCTTGTAGCCCCACACATGCACACATTCCTGAACATTAAGATGGTGGCAGTCATTAGTGAGGGCAAATAAAGGGGGCGGGTGGGGGGTGCAAGTACAATGGACAGGTCCTTTTGTGGGGCTGGGGTAGTCCAGGGTTTATTCAGTCCCGACATGAATCTTTAAGCCTGCTGGGATAACAAAACCCTTTTATATTAGAGGCCGACCGATAGCAGAAATAATAACGATAGTTTGAAGCAGAAAAAGCTGCTTAATCAGCCGATATCAGCTGTTCTAACGTTAACCCCAAGACCACAGGTCTAGCCCACATTTTCTAACCCTATCGGCAGAATAATGCGTTGCAGGTTTTTTCATGGAGTGGTGAATTGCTTTCTGAATGTGGTCTACATTGAAAAAGACTGAAAGTCAGTCGCGCATTTATGGCTGCCCAGTCTCCGGAGACCTGGAGTTAATCACATGCACACAGATATCTTCAGCAAAAGTGGCCCTCAAATGATCAGATATGGCCAGTGGCCCATAGTTGTGCTAGGTTTGCACCTTCGGCTAGCCAAAAAGCCAAAAACAACCCGTGACAGCATGTTTTCGGCAGCAGTTATCTTCAGTCTAATGCATTGATAATGGCATACTATAACCAACAACCGTATCATGCTCATAATTTACAAATAGAACTGTCTTATATAAAGTTAACTTTCATTGCAAGTGTAAATTATCACAGGTACACAATTACATTACCTTGACTTCCATGCAAAACTGTTGGAGGCTGCGTGGCCATCGGCCACTATCGGAGCCAAGTTTGATAGTTTGTAAAACGTCCTATCGGCGCACCTCGACTCTATAGTTTTGTGTGTAGTCAACTCCACTTTTACCTTTCCCCCGCATGCATTTCTTTTTTTTTGTTGTTGCATTTTTTGCATTTATTCGACGCTTCACAGTGGAGATAGAGACAGGAAACAAGTGATTCTCACCAGCAAAGAAAACATTCTTCCTCTATAGAAGTTCATGAAGGGTCAACTAACAGCCTGAGCTGCTCTCAGGACGTGTAGTCGTCTGATTCATGGATTCTGATCCCTAAACTCTCCTAAAGCTGAAAGTTATTGTTATTGTTATTTAGGCCTGTGATAAGTTTTCATGTCCTTTTTGTGTGTCAAGAGCCAAATTGAAATTTACTCCTCTTCTGTTTAGTTTAAAATCTTTTCTCTTTGCATGTTGATGCAGTTTAATAGAATCAAGCTCTTACTCCGTCTCATTCTTCCAGCCCATCTTTCCCACTACGCCTCACTGCATCTGCACTACTCTCTTCTCCTCACCCTTGTTACTGTCTTTCCTCCCTCCCTCCCTCCTTGTGCTTTGCTACAGGAGTCTCCACCAGTGTGTGCGCGTCCTCTCCTGGCCTTGCCCTGCCCTGCCCCTGCCCCTGCCCCTCGGGGCTGTGCTTGGCCTACATGGCCTACACCGATGCTCCCTATATTCATGCACAGTGCGTGGGCCAAACAGACCTGGTTTTTTTTCCCTCCCTCTCTGTCTCTGCTCTGAGGAGAAGTTCAGCTGAGGTTATATGGGAATAAAGTGTCCTAGTTCACAGGGTTCTTCCTGTAAACTCTCAGCCTGCTAATTATGCTCTCACTGAATGGACTGCTCTTTTCAGCGCCTCTCTCTCCTTCTCCCTCTGGCCCAGACTCTCGCTTTTTCCCTTTTTCCTCTTCTCTGTTTGTCTCCTCTCACTCATGCCCTCTCTATTTCTCTTTGTCTCTCTCTCTCTCTCTCTCTCTCATCTGTTTCTGGCCACACCGTGGTAAAAGCCAATTTTTTTGTCTTTCTCTTTCAGATCTATTGCTTCCTGTCTCTTCGCTCTCCAGCTGTTTCTATCCAAATGTGGCTCAAGTTTTAAGTGGATTTCCAACATTCTGGCAAAATAAAATGCAGGACAAGAAAATTATATAACCAGCAACTTTATATCTGGCACTTCATGGCTTTTTGGCATTTTACGTTTTTCATTTTTCAGCCTCTGCAGAAAGTGAACTAATGGATGACAAGGATGAGGCCCCCAGCCAGACTGGTGTTTTGGTGTAGGGCTGCACATGTCCATTGTTCATAACTGAGAGAATTGAATAAGAATACTTTTAAGTGGAGGTGGGGGTTTTTTTTTTTGTTCTTGCATAAATTCAATAAGTAACAATAAGTGATTTAAAAAAAACCTTTGACAAAAAAAATATCTTTCATCTCCAGTTTTTTTTATGTGCATATTTAGAAATGGGTAGATAACAAACCCAATCTGTTTTTTTCCCTTTTCTGCACTCCTGTCTCTGTCCACACTGACAGTACACACTTCTAGTAAGAGGGTCTGGTTTCACACCAGGAGAGGTGAGAGGAGGAGGAAGAGGAGGGGGGAGAGGCCACTAAATAACAGGTGGAGGAGTTGACGGACAAGTGGCTGAACAGGTGTTTACCCTGAGTGTCACCTTCTTTTCGCCTTTTCCCAGAGGCCAGGTTTGCTAAACACTGCTCAGATATGGATACCACTGCCGTAGAGGGGTTGAATACACAGAATACACAAGATGTGTTCCATAAGAGTTTGATTCACAGCCCACAGGAAATCCCTGAGTCACCGGGAAACAGCTTGTGTTCGTCTCTTTATCTCTTTCTCGCCTCTCTCCCGTCTTCTCTGCATTGACTGTGATCGATTCATATCTCGTCTGCCCTTCCTCTGACTCCTGCTCAGGTGTCTGGAGACAAAAAGGCTTTGATCTCTTTGACAGGATCTGATTTTTTTTTTTTTTACCTTCTTTTATCCCAGGAAAGTTGACTGAGCATGTGTGCTCTTGTCAGCACTGACCTGCTTGACTCATTTTGCTCTCACTCATTCAAGCCTGAGAGTTGCCACAAGCCTGTACTGTTGGCTGCTGACCAGCTCTGCCATGCTCGAGGGCACCTTGGCACTTGTTGAGCGGTGAAAGCGTATTAGTCAGTAGGTGAATATTAAATTGAAGAATGCAGAGTTCATTTTTTCCCCCATGTTGTCTTGGAGAGAATAAACCACTCCTGAACAACCAAGCTGTAAAAGCATCTTACAGCATAATGGGTAATTTTGGTTTATTACAACCTGGGACTTATCTTCATACTTTTGGCCATTATTCCAATCAGTAATTATAACCTGGTACTCTCCAAGTTTGCTTCTGAGATCTGGGAACATGGTGACATCGCTTGAAAGATGTCCGCAGGAAACTCAAGCAGTCAGACGATCAGAAAGGTTAGAGAAAACGGCTAAATGTCCATTGTCCACGGTAAACGTCCATCACCATTTACAGATGGACGTAAAAATGTTACATATCATGCCTTTAAATATTTGAGATTGATAGGAAAGATGGGGGAAAAAACAGAGAGAGAGAGAGGGATTTACCAGAGGTCCCAGGCCAGCTCTGAACTGGCTCAGACCAGCCGCCACGATGCCCCACTAACACCCACGTTTGTTCATGTTGACGAGTAGAGCAGGTGAGAAATGGATGGGCGGAAAGAGAAAGGAGCGCAATCAACCAAAGAGATTTCACCTTTGCAAAGAGACTCTGGACCTCTGAGGGAGCACCATCCTGTTACACCCTCTGTCATAAGTAAGAGTGAGATTCATTCTGTTCTGATCGGACTGTCATTTTTGACTCTCGGAGGTCACAGATTGTTGGTTCTTGATGCCAAAGGTTGTATATCTTCACAGTAGAGAGTAGCTTTTTGTGTTGTACTAATCACATCCCATGAGTGTCCATCTTGCTTTCGGTTCATCGCCGACCCGGTCCAGATCTGTCTGTGTCTGCTACCTCCATCTGCGCTCCGTTCTCACCAGCCAGGCAGACACACAGGAATTTTAACAAGAACAAACGTCAGGAAGACCGACAAGCACGATCGCGGCAAAGTCGGGCCAACATCACGCTGCAGCCAACCTCGATTGCGGCGCTTGCATTTATGAAGATTGATGTATTCTTGCATTGTCTGCTTAATGAAGGTCTGGCATGAAGCACCTTCCAAGTCACCATCTGGTCAGCCTCATCCTGTCTGCTCAGATGACTGGCTCTACTGTGCCGTCTGTCTCCTCGGCCAGGGAGACGTCGGGGGGGATATCTGGCAACGAGGTACATCCGTGCCCGTCCTCCAGCAGGCTCAGCTTGAGCGACAGGGACATGCTGGCTGCAAAGTGGTCATTAAGGAAAAATGGGGAGCTGATTCTGTTCCCTGTCATGAAACGGGGGCAGGGCGACAATGGATTGGTCGCCAGTCACCCGCTTGTCGCCTTCACAGGCATTATCTTAGACTAAGGTGACTGGATTTGGATGAAATTGGGGAGAAATGCACTTCACCACTTGGTTCCTGCATTGTCAAAATTGCACTGATTTGACTAAGGCTGTTTATGCCCTTGCAGGTCAAATCAAAGTGACTGTCATGGATTGGGCCAGATGTGGACTGGATCACTACTAGTGTGCAATATACGTACTGTTGCCTTGTTGAAAGAAGTGTTTGAGAAAATGCATCTTTACCCTGCCTCAAACCTCAGAAAGCAGGCCTTAAGCACTGTGCACGGGAGCAATGTAGGAAGTCCTCCAGCTTGTTTAAGAATAACCAGGCTGGGACGTCATCTCTCCTCAGCCCCTGGCTTGTGGCTCAGGCATCCAGCCAGGACATGCCTGGCATTGCAGCTCGAGGGGGACGGCCCACCTATTTGTCCAGTTAACAAAGCCCAGACAGTCAGAGGGAGAGACTCACCCAGTCAATTTCAGGCTTGGACACCCTCCTAGCAGCTCTCCCTACTACAGCGTGAGCATTTTGAGAGAGGTTTTGTTTACTGTATTGTAAGGAAATTACCCTTTTTATCTATGCTGAAATTTAAACATGTACAATTCCATGAGAACTGGGTGGACTCACAATCAAACGCTCCAGAACACATACTCAATGGACCTTGGGTGCTAAAAAATGTGAATGTCTTTGTTTTTATTGCGTAATGACTTAGATTAGTGGGCAGGGGGCACCCCGGCAACTCACTGGGTAGAGCGCGTGCCATATAGAGTCCTTGTTGCAGCGTGTTCGACTCCGGCCTGGGCTGCATGTCGTCCCCTCCCTCTCTCTCCCATATTTCCTGTCGCTCTCTAAAGTTATCACTATCAAGAAATAAAGGCAAAAAAATGCCCCAAAAAGATTAGTGGGCAGGCACCCACAATTATCTGTGCACTACGCAAAATGTATTATTTTAGTGGTCCCGTGAGTAGAGAGCACACAGCATGTGAGATGCAATCATTGGTGTGATCAGGCTTTATGTGAAGTCCTGCCAGCTAAATACACCAGGGATGCTCTGTTTATATAAGTGGAAGAGCGCAATGGATAAGAGACTGCTGTTTAGAGCAGAGTGGACTGAGTCAAGCTTTGCAGTTTATGTTGTGTGTGTGAGAGAGAACAAGTGAGTGATTTCTGGCTTGTGTTTAGGTGTGAGGTGGTGAGTTGCAGATCTGGAGGAGAGTGAAGGAGGTCGCTGTGCCTTGTCTGTTATAGCAGAACAGCCATAAAAGAAACAGACCTCCCGCATTGAGGTGGGCTAGTGCTTAAGGAGCATTTCATATAATCTGATCTCTATCCTCTCTATCTCTATCCCCTCATTTCCTCATTACCTCCCATCTTTTAAGGTTTATTTCTTTGTGTGACATGACCAGCCACAATCTCTGTTACATTTTCAACAATGTTTGCATGATGGAAGGACTAAACTGATTCCTGTTTGCCACGACAGCAGGCACAGCAGATTCCTGGCAATAAGGTGCATCATTTTGTCTCTTTCTTACAGCTGCATTACAATTTAAGTTTTCTGATGTACATGATGCTGCTCACTCTCACTGCAGCCATCATTACCACCCAAATCAGAGTGGTTTCCACTTTTGCCCACCTGAAGTGTTTTTCCACACACTGGGCACCTGAATTGGACTTCTTAGAGAAGATTGGTAGCCATGTTTTTTTATATTTATTTAAGATCTAAAAGTCTCCCTCATGCATTATGTACTGTATAAGGGTACACATTGGAAGTACGTTAAACTAACATGTTTGTATTTGTGGTCTAACAAAGTACCAAGGGCTCAGCATGGTCTCTGCACCAACTCGAGCATCATCTCCTCCGTGGCTGTGTGCACACTAGCAGCAGTTAATGTGTACATCCTCTCGCGAGTTGCACTCTTTCACCACATTTACACCTGGTATTAAAATGCGATCTGTATCCGGACACATCATCCAGATGAGGAGAAACGCATGTTAATGCAAGGTGTATTTGCATCGTTATCGAAATGTGATCGGATCTGCCTGACCACAACGAAAACATGACGAATTAGAAAGAGCACTTCTCGCTAACTTGATGAAGAAAGTACTAGACATCGAACATTCAGGTCCCTGGACCCATCAGGAAACTAATTGCTTCTCTGGCATGCTAGCATCTCTGACAATCTTACACCTGCCATTCTGATAGCCCACATCAAATTAGTCACGCGAAGCAGAGATCCGATTTCAATGAGGAAAACGAGAACGCATTAAAATACCAGGTGTAAACACGAAGGCAAGATCGGATTGTTTATTATCCTGATACAGATCGCATTTTAATACCAGGTGTAAATGGGTGCTTTGCTGTTTGTCCTCTGCTGTGGTGTGTTTTGGAAGGAGGCAGTAGAGGAAGTGATTGGCGTGGGGGTACCACAGACCAATAAGCTAATCATCAACAAGGAGCTTTGCGCAGTCAATGCAGCAGCAGCAGCAGCCTCCGATGTTTCAGATTTTGAAGATGTGCGCCAGCTGCAATTACGTAATTTGTGAGATTGTGAAGCCCGGCGCAAGAACAATGCAGCAGGCCTTATTGTGCACCTTTTCCAAAAGTCCATTAATGAAACACTGGATTTAGCATATTAACTGTTTGGTGTCCATCTTTATTCTTGACATTTGTCTTCATTTATTCAGTTTGGCAACAGGTCGGCTCTCCCACCGTGGCTGGACTTACACAGCCTGACTCCTCCATAAAGATACGAGCACACGATGCAGACCCTTGTAATTAGTTGGAGCGTGAAGTTCTCTTCGGCTCTTCGGCGCTCATTCATACACACCAGTCACCTCATCTCTATTTTCCATCCCCTCTCTCTTCTCCAGCAGTTAATTTAAGGAGCAGATGATGGGAGTGAATCCATTAGAAGGAGTGTGATTTAAAGGCTTGTCACCCTCCTCTGTTCACTCCTCCTCCCCTTATTGCAGTCATTCTGTTCTCCCACTCAGACACACACACACACTGGAACTTGGGTGGATGCATATATCCCCACCAAGCATCTTAATACAGGAGCTGCACTCTACTAACATTTACTGGAATCCACTTGGAATGACCCCAACATCATGGAGAGACATATCCACACACACACACCACCAGCAATTAACTCATTAACAGTGGCAGCGAACATGGCGGCCAGTGCCAGCGTTGCTACCCTGGCAGAGGAGATATTGATTGGCTGGTCTCGTCATGCAGATTACTGTAGTTATTTCGGCGTGGAATCGACTATATTTGTACATTTGCTCGGTAACACACAA